>NC_134272.1:74036862-74349362 GCF_031893055.1 Leptodactylus fuscus | reverse complement strand
ATGAGAGGTCAGAGACAGAATCAGAATGAGAGGTCAGAGCCGGAATCAGACTGAGAGGTCAGAGACAGAATCAGAATGAGAGGTCAGAGCCGGAATCAGACTGAGAGGTCAGAGCCAGAATCAATATGAGAGGTCAGAGCCGGAATTAGACTGAGAGTTCAGAGCCAGAATCAGACTGAGAGGTCAGAGCCAGAATTAGTCTAAGAGGTCAGAGCCAAAATCAGTATGAGAGATCAGAGCTAGAATGAGTCTGAGAGGTCAGAGCCAGAAGCAGTATGAGAGATCAGAGCCAGAATCAGTATGAGAGGTCAGAGCCGGAATCAGACTGAGAGGTCAGAGCCAGAATCAGTATGAGAGATCAGAGCCAGAATCAGTATGAGAGGTCAGAGCCGGAATCAGACTGAGAGGTCCGAGCCGGAATCAGTATGAGAGGTCAGAGCCGGAATTAGACTGAGAGGTCAGAGCCAGAATCAGTCTGAGAGGTCAGAGCCAGAAGCAGAATGAGACGTCAGAGCCAGAATCAGTCTGAGAGGTCAGAGCCAGAATTAGTCTGAGAGGTCAGAGCCAGAATCAGAATGAGAGTTCAGAGCCAGAATCAGTCTGAGAGGTCAGAGCCAGAATCAGACTGAGAGGTCAGAGCCAGAATTAGTCTAAGAGGTCAGAGCCAAAATCAGTATGAGAGATCAGAGCCAGAATCAGTCTGAGAGGTCAGAGCCAGAAGCAGTATGAGAGATCAGAGCCAGAATCAGTATGAGAGGTCAGAGCCGAAATCAGACTGAGAGGTCAGAGCCAGAATCAGTATGAGAGATCAGAGCCAGAATCAGTATGAGAGGTCAGAGCCGGAATCAGACTGAGAGGTCCGAGCCAGAATCAGTATGGGAGGTCAGAGCCGGAATTAGACTGAGAGGTCAGAGCCAGAATCAGTCTGAGAGGTCAGAGCCAGAAGCAGAATGAGACGTCAGAGCCAGAATCAGTCTGAGAGGTCAGAGCCAGAATCAGTCTGAGAGGTAAGAGCCAGAATCAGTCTGAGAGATCAGAGCCAGAATCATTATAAGAGGTCAGAGCCAAAATCAGTATGAGAGATCAGAGCCAGAATCAGTCTGAGAGGTCAGAGTCAGAATCAGTATGAGAGATCAGAGTCGGAATCAGACTGAGAGGTCAGAGCTAGAATCAGACTTAGAGGTCAGAGCCAGAAAGAGTATGAGACGTCAGAGCCAGAAGCAGTCTGAGAAGTCAAAGTCAGAAGCAGTATACGAGGTCATAGCCAAAATCAGTATGAGAGATGAGAGCCAGAATCAGTCTGAGAGATCAGAGCCAGAATCAGTATGAGAGGTCAGAGCCAGAATCACTATGAGTTGTCAGAGCCGGAATCAGACTGAGAGGTCAGAGCCAGAATTAGTCTGAGAGATCAGAGCCAGAATCAGTATGAGAGATCAGAGCCAGAATCAGCTTTAGAGGTCAGAGTCAGAATCAGTCTGAGAGGTCAGAGCCGGAATCAGACTGAGAGTTGAGAGCCAGAATCAGTCTGAGAGATCAGAGCCAAAATCAGTATGAGAGATCAGAGCCAGAATCAGTCTGAGAGGTCAGAGTCAGAATCAGTATGAGAGATCAGAGTCGGAATCAGACTGAGAGGTCAGAGCCAGAATCAGACTTAGAGGTCAGAGCCAGAAAGAGTATGAGACGTCAGAGCCAGAAGCAGTCTGAGAAGTCAAAGCCAGAAGCAGTATACGAGGTCATAGCCAAAATCAGTATGAGAGATCAGAGCCAGAATCAGTCTGAGAGGTCAGAGCCAGAATCACTATGAGTTGTCAGAGCCAGAATCAGCCTTAGAGGTCAGAGTCAGAATCAGTCTGAGAGGTCAGAGCCGGAATCAGTCTTAGGCTGCATTCACACAGAGTAACGCCAGGCGTCATTTGTGTGTAATTTGTGTGTCTTTTACGGCCGTCATAAAACGTTTACATAGAGTTCTATAGGAAAAGACGTCCGTAATTTACTGCCGTCATTTACGGCCGTCATTACAATGACGGCCGTAAATGACGGCCGTCTTTTCCTATAGAACTCTATGTAAACGTTTTATGACGGCCGTAAAAGACACACAAATTACACACAAATGACGCCTGGCGTTACTCTGTGTGAATGCAGCCTTAGAGATCAGAGCCAAAATCAGTATGAGAGATCAGAGCCAGAATCAGTATGAGAGGTCAGAGCCGGAATCAGACTGAGAGTTCAGAGCCAGAATCAGTCTGAGAGATCAGAGCCAGAAGCAGTATGAGAGATCAGAGCCAGAATCAGTATGAGAGGTCAGAGCCGGAATCAGACTGAGAGGTCAGAGCCAGAATCAGTCTGAGAGGTCAGAACCAGAATCAGTATGAGAGGTCTGAGCCGGAATTAGACTGAGAGGTCAGAGCCAGAATCAGTCTGAGAGGTCAGAGCCAGAAGCAGTATGAGACGTCAGAGCTAGAATCAGTCTGAGAGGTCAGAGCCGGAATCAGACTGAGAGGTCAGAGCCAGAATTAGTCTGAGAGGTCAGAGCCAAAATCAGTATGAGAGATGAGAGCCAGAATCAGTCTGAGCGGTCAGAGCCAGAATCAGTATGAGTGATCAGTGCCAGAATCAGTATGAGAAGTCAGAGCCGGAATCAGTATGAGAGGTCAGAGCCAGAACCAGTCTGAGAGGTCAGCGCCAGAATCAGTATGAGAGATCAGAGCCAGAATCTGTCTGAGAGGTCAGAGCCAGAATCAGTATGAGTGATGAGTGCCAGAATCAGACTCAGAGGTCAGGGCCAGAATCAGTACGAGAGATCAGAGCCAGAATCAGTATGAGAGGTCAGAGCCGGAATCAGACTGAGAGGTCCGAGCCAGAATCAGTATGAGAGGTCAGAGCCGGAATTAGACTGAGAGGTCAGAGCCAGAATCAGTCTGAGAGGTGAGAGCCAGAAGCAGAATGAGACGTCAGAGCCAGAATCAGTCTGAGAGGTCAGAGCCAGAATCAGTCAGAGGTCAGAGCCAGAATCAGTCTGAGAGATCAGAGCCAGAATCACTATAAGAGGTCAGAGCCAAAATCAGTATGAGAGATCAGAGCCAGAATCAGTCTGAGAGGTCAGAGCCAGAATCAGTCTGAGAGGTCAGAGCCAGAATCACTATGAGTTGTCAAAGCCGGAATCAGTCTGAGAGGTCAGAGCCAGAATTAGTCTGAGAGATCAGAGCTAGAATCAGTATGAGAGATCAGAGCCAGAAATAGCCTTAGAGGTCAGAGCCAGAATCAGTCTGAGAGATCAGAGCCAAAATCAGTATGAGAGATCTGAGCCAGAATCAGTATGAGAGGTCAGAGCCGGAATCAGACTGAGAGTTCAGAGCCAGAATCAGTCTGAGAGATCAGAGCCAAAATCAGTATGAGAGATCAGACTCAGAATCAGTATGAGAGATCAGAGCCAGAATCAGTCTGAGATGTCAAAGCCAGACTCAATATGAGAAATCAGAGCCAGAAGCAGTCTGAGAGGTCAGAACCAGAATCAGTATGAGAGGTCAGAGCCGGAATTAGACTGAGAGGTCAGAGCCAGAATCAGTCTGAGAGTTCAGAGCCAGAAGCAGTATGAGACGTCAGAGCTAGAATCAGTCTGAGAGGTCAGAGCAGGAATCAGACTGAGAGGTCAGAGCCAGAATTAGTCTGAGAGGTCAGAGCCAAAATCAGTATGAGAGATCAGAGCCAGAATCAGTCTGAGAGGTCAGAGCAAGAATCAGTCTGAGAGATCAGAGCCAGAATCATTATAAGAGGTCAGAGTCAAAATCAGTATGAGAGATCAGAGCCAGAATCAGTCTGAGCGGTCAGAGCCAGAAGCAGTCTGAGAGGTCAGAGCAAAAAGCAGTATGCGAGATCAGAGCCAGAATCAGTATGAGTGATCAGTGCCAGAATCAGAATGAGAGGTCAGAGCCGGAATCAGTATGAGAGGTCAGAGCCAGAATCAGTCTGAGAGGTCAGAGCCAGAATCAGTCTGAGAGGTCAGAGCCAAAATCAGTCTGAGAGGTCAGAGCGAGAATCAGAATGAGAGGTCAGAGCCAGAATTAGTCTGAGAGGTAAGAGCCAAAATCAGTATACGAGATCAGAGCCAGAATCAGTATGAGAGATCAGAGCCAGAATCAGTCTGAGAGGTCAGAGCCAGAATCAGTCTGAGAGGTCAGAGCCAGAATCAGTCTGAGAGGTCAGAGCCGGAATCAGACTGAGAGATCAGAGCCAGAATCAGTCTGAGCGGTCAGAGCCAAAATCAGTATGAGTGATCAGAGCCAGAATCAGTATGAGAGATCAGAGTCAGAATCAGTCTGAGATGTCAGAGCCAGAATTAATATGAGAAATCAGAGCCAGAATCAGTATGAGAGGTCAGAGCCGGAATCAGTATCAGAGGTCAGAGCCAGAATCAGACTGAGAGGTAAGGGCCAGAATCAGTGTGAGAGGTCAGAGCCAGAAGCAGTATGAGAGGTCATAGCCAAAATCAGTATGAGAGATCAGAGCCAGAATCAGTATGAGAGATCAGAGCCAGAATCAGTATGAGAGGTCAGAGCCAGAATCAGTCTGAGAGTTCAGAGCCAGAATCACTATGAGAGGTCAGAGCCGGAATCAGACTAAGAGGTCAGAGCCAGAATTAGTCTGAGAGATCAGAGCCAAAATCAGTATGATAGATCAGAGCCAGAATCAGTATGAGAGATCAGAGCCAGAATCAGTCTGAGAGGTCAGAGCCAGAATCAGTCTGAGAGGTCAGAGCCAGAATCAGTATGAGAGATCAGAGCCAGAATCAGTATGAGAGATCAGAGCCAGAATCAGTATGAGAGGTCAGAGCCAGAATCAGTCTGAGAGTTCAGAGCCAGAATCACTATGAGAGGTCAGAGCCGGAATCAGACTAAGAGGTCAGAGCCAGAATTAGTCTGAAAGATCAGAGCCAAAATCAGTATGATAGATCAGAGCCAGAATCAATCTAAGAGATCAGAGCCAAAATCAGTATGAGAGATCAGAGCCAGAATCAGTATGAGAGGTCAGAGCCCGAATCAGACTGAGAGTTCAGAGCCAGAATCAGTCTGAGAGATCAGAGCCAAAATCAGTATGAGAGATCAGAGCCAGAATCAGTATGAGAGATCAGAGCCAGAATTAGTCTGAGATGTCAAAGCCAGACTCAATATGAGAAATCAGAGCCAGAAGCAGTATGAGACGTCAGAGCCAGAAGCAGTCTGAGAGGTCAGAACCAGAATCAGTATGAGAGGTAAGAGCCGGAATTAGACTGAGAGGTCAGAGCCAGAATCAGTCTGAGAGGTCAGAGCCAGAAGCAGTATGAGACGTCAGAGCTAGAATCAGTCTGAGAGGTCAGAGCAGGAATCAGACTGAGAGGTCAGAGCCAGAATTAGTCTGAGAGGTCAGAGCCAAAATCAGTATGAGAGATCAGAGCCAGAATCAGTCAGAGAGGTCAGAGCAAGAATCAGTCTGAGAGATCAGAGCCAGAATCATTATAAGAGGTCAGAGTCAAAATCAGTATGAGAGATCAGAGCCAGAATCAGTCTGAGCGGTCAGAGCCAGAATCAGTATGAGTGATCAGTGCCAGAATCAGTATGAGAAGTCAGAGCCGGAATCAGTATGAGAGGTCAGAGCCAGAACCAGTCTGAGAGGTCAGCGCCCGAATCAGTATGAGAGATCAGAGGCAGAATCTGTCTGAGAGGTCAGAGCCAGAATCAGTGTCAGTGATGAGTGCCAGAATCAGATTCAGAGGTCAGGGCCAGAATCAGTGTGAGACGTCAGAGCCAGAAGCAGTATGAGACGTCAGAGTCAGAAGCAGTCTGAGAGGTCAAAGCCAAAAGCATTATGAGACGTCAGGGCCAGAAGCAGTCTGAGAGGTCAGAGCCAGAAGCAGTATGCGAGATCAGAGCCAGAATCAGTATGAGTGATCAGTGCCAGAATCAGAATGAGAGGTCAGAGCCGGAATCAGTATGAGAGGTCAGAGCCAGAATCAGTCTGAGAGGTCAGAGCCAGAATCAGTCTGAGATGTCAGAGCCAGAATCAGAATGAGAGGTCAGAACCAGAATTAGTCTGAGAGGTAAGAGCCAAAATCAGTATACGAGATCAGAGCCAGAATCAGTATGAGAGATCAGAGCCAGAATCAGTCTGAGAGGTCAGAGCCAGAATCAGTCTGAGAGGTCAGAGCCAGAATCAGTCTGAGAGGTCAGAGCCGGAATCAGACTGAGAGATCAGAGCCAGAATCAGTCTGAGCGGTCAGAGCCAAAATCAGTATGAGTGATCAGAGCCAGAATCAGTATGAGAGATCAGAGTCAGAATCAGTCTGAGATGTCAGAGCCAGAATTAATATGAGAAATCAGAGCCAGAATCAGTATGAGAGGTCAGAGCCGGAATCAGTATCAGAGGTCAGAGCCGGAATCAGACTGAGAGGTAAGGGCCAGAATCAGTGTGAGAGGTTAGAGCCAGAAGCAGTATGAGAGGTCATAGCCAAAATCAGTATGAGAGATCAGAGCCAGAATCAGTCTGAGAGGTCAGAGCCAAAATCAGTCTGAGAGGTCAGAGCCAGAATCAGAATGAGAGATCCGAGCCAAAATCAGTATGAGAGATCAGAGCCAGAATCAGTATGAGAGATCAGAGCCAGAGTCAGTGTTAGATGTCAGAGCCAGAATCAATATGAGAAATCAGAGCCAGAATCAGTATGAGAGGTCAGAGCCGGAATCAGTATGAGAGGTCAGAGCCAGAATCAGACTGAGAGGTCAGGGCCAGAATCATTGTGAGAGGTCAGAGCCAGAAGCAGTATGAGACGTCAGAGCCAGAAGCAGTCTGAGAGGTCAAAGCCAAAAGCAGTATGAGACGTCAGAGCCAGAAGCAGTCTGAGAGGTCAGAGCCAGAAGCAGTATGAGAAATCAGAGCCAGAATCAGTATGAGAGGTCAGAGCCGGAATCAGTATGAGAGGTCAGAGCCAGAATCAGACTGAGTGGTCAGGGCCAGAATCATTGTGAGAAGTCAGAGCCAGAAGCAGTATGAGACGTCAGAGCCAGAAGCAGTCTAAGAGGTCAAAGCCAAAAGCAGTATGAGACGTCAGAGCCAGAAGCAGTCTGAGAGGTCAGAGCCAGAAGCAGTATAAGAGATCAGAGCCAGAATCAGAATGAGAGATCCGAGCCAAAATCAGTATAAGAGATCAGAGCCAGAATCAGTATGAGAGATCAGAGCCAGAGTCAGTGTTAGATGTCAGAGCCAGAATCAATATGAGAAATCAGAGCCAGAATCAGTATGAGAGGTCAGAGCCGGAATCAGTATGAGAGGTCAGAGCCAGAATCAGACTTAGAGGTCAGGGCCAGAATCATTGTGAGAGGTCAGAGCCAGAAGCAGTATGAGACGTCAGAGCCAGAAGCAGTCTGAGAGGTCAAAGCCAAAAGCAGTATGAGACGTCAGAGCCAGAAGCAGTCTGAGAGGTCAGAGCCAGAAGCAGTATGAGAAATCAGAGCCAGAATCAGTATGAGAGGTCAGAGCCGGAATCAGTATGAGAGGTCAGAGCCAGAATCAGACTGAGAGGTCAGGGCCAGAATCATTGTGAGAAGTCAGAGCCAGAAGCAGTATGAGTCGTCAGAGCCAGAAGCAGTCTAAGAGGTCAAAGCCAAAAGCAGTATGAGACGTCAGAACCAGAAGCAGTCTGAGAGGTCAGAGCCAGAAGCAGTATAAGAGATCAGAGCCAGAATCAGTATGAGAGGTCAGAGCCAGAATCAGACTGAGAGGTCAGAGCCAGAATCAGTCTGAGAGGTCAGAGCCAGAAGCAGAATGAGACATCAGAGCCAGAATCAGTCTGAGAGGTCAGAGCCAGAATCAGACTGAGAGGTCAGAGCCAGAACTAGTCTGAGAGGTCAGAGCCAAAATCAGTATGAGAGATCAGAGCCAAAATCAGTCTGAGAGGTCAGAGCAAGAATCAGTCTGAGAGATCAGAGCCAGAATCATTATAAGAGGTCAGAGTCAAAATCAGTATGAGAGATCAGAGCCAGAATCAGTCTGAGCGGTCAGAGCCAGAATCAGTATGAGTGATCAGTGCCAGAATCAGTATGAGAAGTCAGTGCCGGAATCAGTATGAGAGGTCAGAGCCAGAATCTGTCTGAGAGGTCAGAGCCAGAATCAGTGTCAGTGATGAGTGCCAGAATCAGATTCAGAGGTCAGGGCCAGAATCAGTGTGAGACGTCAGAGCCAGAATCAGTGTGAGACGTCAGAGCCAGAAGCAGTCTGAGAGGTCAAAGCCAAAAGCAGTATGAGACGTCAGAGCCAGAAGCAGTCTGAGAGGTCAGAGCCAGAAGCAGTATGCAAGATCAGAGCCAGAATCAGTATGAGTGATCAGTGCCAGAATCAGAATGAGAGGTCAGAGCCGGAATCAGTATGAGAGGTCAGAGCCAGAATCAGAATGAGAGGTCAGAGCCAGAATTAGTCTGAGAGATAAGAGCCAAAATCAGTGTACGAGATCAGAGCCAGAATCAGTATGAGAGATCAGAGCCAGAATCAGTCTGAGAGGTCAAAGCCAGAATCAGTCTGAGAGGTCAGAGCCAGAATCAGTCTGAGAGGTCAGAGCCGGAATCAGTCTGAGAGGTCAGAGCCGGAATCAGACTGAGAGATCAGAGCCAGAATCAGTCTGAGCGGTCAGAGCCAAAATCAGTATGAGTGATCAGAGCCAGAATCAGTATGAGAGATCAGAGTCAGAATCAGTCTGAGATGTCAGAGCCAGAATTAATATGAGAAATCAGAGCCAGAATCAGTATGAGAGGTCAGAGCCGGAATCAGTATCATTGGTCAGAGCCGGAATCAGACTGAGAGGTAAGGGCCAGAATCAGTGTGAGAGGTCAGAGCCAGAAGCAGTATGAGAGGTCATAGCCAAAATCAGTATGAGAGATCAGAGCCAGAATCAGTATGAGAGATCAGAGCCAGAATCAGTCTGAGAGATCAGAGCCAGAATCAGTATGAGAGGTCAGAGCCAGAATCACTATGAGAGGTCAGAGACAGAATCAGAATGAGAGGTCAGAGCCGGAATCAGACTGAGAGGTCAGAGACAGAATCAGAATGAGAGGTCAGAGCCGGAATCAGACTGAGAGGTCAGAGCCAGAATCAATATGAGAGGTCAGAGCCGGAATTAGACTGAGAGTTCAGAGCCAGAATCAGACTGAGAGGTCAGAGCCAGAATTAGTCTAAGAGGTCAGAGCCAAAATCAGTATGAGAGATCAGAGCTAGAATGAGTCTGAGAGGTCAGAGCCAGAAGCAGTATGAGAGATCAGAGCCAGAATCAGTATGAGAGGTCAGAGCCGGAATCAGACTGAGAGGTCAGAGCCAGAATCAGTATGAGAGATCAGAGCCAGAATCAGTATGAGAGGTCAGAGCCGGAATCAGACTGAGAGGTCCGAGCCGGAATCAGTATGAGAGGTCAGAGCCGGAATTAGACTGAGAGGTCAGAGCCAGAATCAGTCTGAGAGGTCAGAGCCAGAAGCAGAATGAGACGTCAGAGCCAGAATCAGTCTGAGAGGTCAGAGCCAGAATTAGTCTGAGAGGTCAGAGCCAGAATCAGAATGAGAGTTCAGAGCCAGAATCAGTCTGAGAGGTCAGAGCCAGAATCAGACTGAGAGGTCAGAGCCAGAATTAGTCTAAGAGGTCAGAGCCAAAATCAGTATGAGAGATCAGAGCCAGAATCAGTCTGAGAGGTCAGAGCCAGAAGCAGTATGAGAGATCAGAGCCAGAATCAGTATGAGAGGTCAGAGCCGAAATCAGACTGAGAGGTCAGAGCCAGAATCAGTATGAGAGATCAGAGCCAGAATCAGTATGAGAGGTCAGAGCCGGAATCAGACTGAGAGGTCCGAGCCAGAATCAGTATGGGAGGTCAGAGCCGGAATTAGACTGAGAGGTCAGAGCCAGAATCAGTCTGAGAGGTCAGAGCCAGAAGCAGAATGAGACGTCAGAGCCAGAATCAGTCTGAGAGGTCAGAGCCAGAATCAGTCTGAGAGGTAAGAGCCAGAATCAGTCTGAGAGATCAGAGCCAGAATCATTATAAGAGGTCAGAGCCAAAATCAGTATGAGAGATCAGAGCCAGAATCAGTCTGAGAGGTCAGAGTCAGAATCAGTATGAGAGATCAGAGTCGGAATCAGACTGAGAGGTCAGAGCTAGAATCAGACTTAGAGGTCAGAGCCAGAAAGAGTATGAGACGTCAGAGCCAGAAGCAGTCTGAGAAGTCAAAGTCAGAAGCAGTATACGAGGTCATAGCCAAAATCAGTATGAGAGATGAGAGCCAGAATCAGTCTGAGAGATCAGAGCCAGAATCAGTATGAGAGGTCAGAGCCAGAATCACTATGAGTTGTCAGAGCCGGAATCAGACTGAGAGGTCAGAGCCAGAATTAGTCTGAGAGATCAGAGCCAGAATCAGTATGAGAGATCAGAGCCAGAATCAGCTTTAGAGGTCAGAGTCAGAATCAGTCTGAGAGGTCAGAGCCGGAATCAGACTGAGAGTTGAGAGCCAGAATCAGTCTGAGAGATCAGAGCCAAAATCAGTATGAGAGATCAGAGCCAGAATCAGTCTGAGAGGTCAGAGTCAGAATCAGTATGAGAGATCAGAGTCGGAATCAGACTGAGAGGTCAGAGCCAGAATCAGACTTAGAGGTCAGAGCCAGAAAGAGTATGAGACGTCAGAGCCAGAAGCAGTCTGAGAAGTCAAAGCCAGAAGCAGTATACGAGGTCATAGCCAAAATCAGTATGAGAGATCAGAGCCAGAATCAGTCTGAGAGGTCAGAGCCAGAATCACTATGAGTTGTCAGAGCCAGAATCAGCCTTAGAGGTCAGAGTCAGAATCAGTCTGAGAGGTCAGAGCCGGAATCAGTCTTAGGCTGCATTCACACAGAGTAACGCCAGGCGTCATTTGTGTGTAATTTGTGTGTCTTTTACGGCCGTCATAAAACGTTTACATAGAGTTCTATAGGAAAAGACGTCCGTAATTTACTGCCGTCATTTACGGCCGTCATTACAATGACGGCCGTAAATGACGGCCGTCTTTTCCTATAGAACTCTATGTAAACGTTTTATGACGGCCGTAAAAGACACACAAATTACACACAAATGACGCCTGGCGTTACTCTGTGTGAATGCAGCCTTAGAGATCAGAGCCAAAATCAGTATGAGAGATCAGAGCCAGAATCAGTATGAGAGGTCAGAGCCGGAATCAGACTGAGAGTTCAGAGCCAGAATCAGTCTGAGAGATCAGAGCCAGAAGCAGTATGAGAGATCAGAGCCAGAATCAGTATGAGAGGTCAGAGCCGGAATCAGACTGAGAGGTCAGAGCCAGAATCAGTCTGAGAGGTCAGAACCAGAATCAGTATGAGAGGTCTGAGCCGGAATTAGACTGAGAGGTCAGAGCCAGAATCAGTCTGAGAGGTCAGAGCCAGAAGCAGTATGAGACGTCAGAGCTAGAATCAGTCTGAGAGGTCAGAGCCGGAATCAGACTGAGAGGTCAGAGCCAGAATTAGTCTGAGAGGTCAGAGCCAAAATCAGTATGAGAGATGAGAGCCAGAATCAGTCTGAGCGGTCAGAGCCAGAATCAGTATGAGTGATCAGTGCCAGAATCAGTATGAGAAGTCAGAGCCGGAATCAGTATGAGAGGTCAGAGCCAGAACCAGTCTGAGAGGTCAGCGCCAGAATCAGTATGAGAGATCAGAGCCAGAATCTGTCTGAGAGGTCAGAGCCAGAATCAGTATGAGTGATGAGTGCCAGAATCAGACTCAGAGGTCAGGGCCAGAATCAGTACGAGAGATCAGAGCCAGAATCAGTATGAGAGGTCAGAGCCGGAATCAGACTGAGAGGTCCGAGCCAGAATCAGTATGAGAGGTCAGAGCCGGAATTAGACTGAGAGGTCAGAGCCAGAATCAGTCTGAGAGGTGAGAGCCAGAAGCAGAATGAGACGTCAGAGCCAGAATCAGTCTGAGAGGTCAGAGCCAGAATCAGTCAGAGGTCAGAGCCAGAATCAGTCTGAGAGATCAGAGCCAGAATCACTATAAGAGGTCAGAGCCAAAATCAGTATGAGAGATCAGAGCCAGAATCAGTCTGAGAGGTCAGAGCCAGAATCAGTCTGAGAGGTCAGAGCCAGAATCACTATGAGTTGTCAAAGCCGGAATCAGTCTGAGAGGTCAGAGCCAGAATTAGTCTGAGAGATCAGAGCTAGAATCAGTATGAGAGATCAGAGCCAGAAATAGCCTTAGAGGTCAGAGCCAGAATCAGTCTGAGAGATCAGAGCCAAAATCAGTATGAGAGATCTGAGCCAGAATCAGTATGAGAGGTCAGAGCCGGAATCAGACTGAGAGTTCAGAGCCAGAATCAGTCTGAGAGATCAGAGCCAAAATCAGTATGAGAGATCAGACTCAGAATCAGTATGAGAGATCAGAGCCAGAATCAGTCTGAGATGTCAAAGCCAGACTCAATATGAGAAATCAGAGCCAGAAGCAGTCTGAGAGGTCAGAACCAGAATCAGTATGAGAGGTCAGAGCCGGAATTAGACTGAGAGGTCAGAGCCAGAATCAGTCTGAGAGTTCAGAGCCAGAAGCAGTATGAGACGTCAGAGCTAGAATCAGTCTGAGAGGTCAGAGCAGGAATCAGACTGAGAGGTCAGAGCCAGAATTAGTCTGAGAGGTCAGAGCCAAAATCAGTATGAGAGATCAGAGCCAGAATCAGTCTGAGAGGTCAGAGCAAGAATCAGTCTGAGAGATCAGAGCCAGAATCATTATAAGAGGTCAGAGTCAAAATCAGTATGAGAGATCAGAGCCAGAATCAGTCTGAGCGGTCAGAGCCAGAAGCAGTCTGAGAGGTCAGAGCAAAAAGCAGTATGCGAGATCAGAGCCAGAATCAGTATGAGTGATCAGTGCCAGAATCAGAATGAGAGGTCAGAGCCGGAATCAGTATGAGAGGTCAGAGCCAGAATCAGTCTGAGAGGTCAGAGCCAGAATCAGTCTGAGAGGTCAGAGCCAAAATCAGTCTGAGAGGTCAGAGCGAGAATCAGAATGAGAGGTCAGAGCCAGAATTAGTCTGAGAGGTAAGAGCCAAAATCAGTATACGAGATCAGAGCCAGAATCAGTATGAGAGATCAGAGCCAGAATCAGTCTGAGAGGTCAGAGCCAGAATCAGTCTGAGAGGTCAGAGCCAGAATCAGTCTGAGAGGTCAGAGCCGGAATCAGACTGAGAGATTAGAGCCAGAATCAGTCTGAGCGGTCAGAGCCAAAATCAGTATGAGTGATCAGAGCCAGAATCAGTATGAGAGATCAGAGTCAGAATCAGTCTGAGATGTCAGAGCCAGAATTAATATGAGAAATCAGAGCCAGAATCAGTATGAGAGGTCAGAGCCGGAATCAGTATCAGAGGTCAGAGCCAGAATCAGACTGAGAGGTAAGGGCCAGAATCAGTGTGAGAGGTCAGAGCCAGAAGCAGTATGAGAGGTCATAGCCAAAATCAGTATGAGAGATCAGAGCCAGAATCAGTATGAGAGATCAGAGCCAGAATCAGTATGAGAGGTCAGAGCCAGAATCAGTCTGAGAGTTCAGAGCCAGAATCACTATGAGAGGTCAGAGCCGGAATCAGACTAAGAGGTCAGAGCCAGAATTAGTCTGAGAGATCAGAGCCAAAATCAGTATGATAGATCAGAGCCAGAATCAGTATGAGAGATCAGAGCCAGAATCAGTCTGAGAGGTCAGAGCCAGAATCAGTCTGAGAGGTCAGAGCCAGAATCAGTATGAGAGATCAGAGCCAGAATCAGTATGAGAGATCAGAGCCAGAATCAGTATGAGAGGTCAGAGCCAGAATCAGTCTGAGAGTTCAGAGCCAGAATCACTATGAGAGGTCAGAGCCGGAATCAGACTAAGAGGTCAGAGCCAGAATTAGTCTGAAAGATCAGAGCCAAAATCAGTATGATAGATCAGAGCCAGAATCAATCTAAGAGATCAGAGCCAAAATCAGTATGAGAGATCAGAGCCAGAATCAGTATGAGAGGTCAGAGCCCGAATCAGACTGAGAGTTCAGAGCCAGAATCAGTCTGAGAGATCAGAGCCAAAATCAGTATGAGAGATCAGAGCCAGAATCAGTATGAGAGATCAGAGCCAGAATTAGTCTGAGATGTCAAAGCCAGACTCAATATGAGAAATCAGAGCCAGAAGCAGTATGAGACGTCAGAGCCAGAAGCAGTCTGAGAGGTCAGAACCAGAATCAGTATGAGAGGTAAGAGCCGGAATTAGACTGAGAGGTCAGAGCCAGAATCAGTCTGAGAGGTCAGAGCCAGAAGCAGTATGAGACGTCAGAGCTAGAATCAGTCTGAGAGGTCAGAGCAGGAATCAGACTGAGAGGTCAGAGCCAGAATTAGTCTGAGAGGTCAGAGCCAAAATCAGTATGAGAGATCAGAGCCAGAATCAGTCAGAGAGGTCAGAGCAAGAATCAGTCTGAGAGATCAGAGCCAGAATCATTATAAGAGGTCAGAGTCAAAATCAGTATGAGAGATCAGAGCCAGAATCAGTCTGAGCGGTCAGAGCCAGAATCAGTATGAGTGATCAGTGCCAGAATCAGTATGAGAAGTCAGAGCCGGAATCAGTATGAGAGGTCAGAGCCAGAACCAGTCTGAGAGGTCAGCGCCCGAATCAGTATGAGAGATCAGAGGCAGAATCTGTCTGAGAGGTCAGAGCCAGAATCAGTGTCAGTGATGAGTGCCAGAATCAGATTCAGAGGTCAGGGCCAGAATCAGTGTGAGACGTCAGAGCCAGAAGCAGTATGAGACGTCAGAGTCAGAAGCAGTCTGAGAGGTCAAAGCCAAAAGCATTATGAGACGTCAGGGCCAGAAGCAGTCTGAGAGGTCAGAGCCAGAAGCAGTATGCGAGATCAGAGCCAGAATCAGTATGAGTGATCAGTGCCAGAATCAGAATGAGAGGTCAGAGCCGGAATCAGTATGAGAGGTCAGAGCCAGAATCAGTCTGAGAGGTCAGAGCCAGAATCAGTCTGAGATGTCAGAGCCAGAATCAGAATGAGAGGTCAGAACCAGAATTAGTCTGAGAGGTAAGAGCCAAAATCAGTATACGAGATCAGAGCCAGAATCAGTATGAGAGATCAGAGCCAGAATCAGTCTGAGAGGTCAGAGCCAGAATCAGTCTGAGAGGTCAGAGCCAGAATCAGTCTGAGAGGTCAGAGCCGGAATCAGACTGAGAGATCAGAGCCAGAATCAGTCTGAGCGGTCAGAGCCAAAATCAGTATGAGTGATCAGAGCCAGAATCAGTATGAGAGATCAGAGTCAGAATCAGTCTGAGATGTCAGAGCCAGAATTAATATGAGAAATCAGAGCCAGAATCAGTATGAGAGGTCAGAGCCGGAATCAGTATCAGAGGTCAGAGCCGGAATCAGACTGAGAGGTAAGGGCCAGAATCAGTGTGAGAGGTTAGAGCCAGAAGCAGTATGAGAGGTCATAGCCAAAATCAGTATGAGAGATCAGAGCCAGAATCAGTCTGAGAGGTCAGAGCCAAAATCAGTCTGAGAGGTCAGAGCCAGAATCAGAATGAGAGATCCGAGCCAAAATCAGTATGAGAGATCAGAGCCAGAATCAGTATGAGAGATCAGAGCCAGAGTCAGTGTTAGATGTCAGAGCCAGAATCAATATGAGAAATCAGAGCCAGAATCAGTATGAGAGGTCAGAGCCGGAATCAGTATGAGAGGTCAGAGCCAGAATCAGACTGAGAGGTCAGGGCCAGAATCATTGTGAGAGGTCAGAGCCAGAAGCAGTATGAGACGTCAGAGCCAGAAGCAGTCTGAGAGGTCAAAGCCAAAAGCAGTATGAGACGTCAGAGCCAGAAGCAGTCTGAGAGGTCAGAGCCAGAAGCAGTATGAGAAATCAGAGCCAGAATCAGTATGAGAGGTCAGAGCCGGAATCAGTATGAGAGGTCAGAGCCAGAATCAGACTGAGTGGTCAGGGCCAGAATCATTGTGAGAAGTCAGAGCCAGAAGCAGTATGAGACGTCAGAGCCAGAAGCAGTCTAAGAGGTCAAAGCCAAAAGCAGTATGAGACGTCAGAGCCAGAAGCAGTCTGAGAGGTCAGAGCCAGAAGCAGTATAAGAGATCAGAGCCAGAATCAGAATGAGAGATCCGAGCCAAAATCAGTATAAGAGATCAGAGCCAGAATCAGTATGAGAGATCAGAGCCAGAGTCAGTGTTAGATGTCAGAGCCAGAATCAATATGAGAAATCAGAGCCAGAATCAGTATGAGAGGTCAGAGCCGGAATCAGTATGAGAGGTCAGAGCCAGAATCAGACTTAGAGGTCAGGGCCAGAATCATTGTGAGAGGTCAGAGCCAGAAGCAGTATGAGACGTCAGAGCCAGAAGCAGTCTGAGAGGTCAAAGCCAAAAGCAGTATGAGACGTCAGAGCCAGAAGCAGTCTGAGAGGTCAGAGCCAGAAGCAGTATGAGAAATCAGAGCCAGAATCAGTATGAGAGGTCAGAGCCGGAATCAGTATGAGAGGTCAGAGCCAGAATCAGACTGAGAGGTCAGGGCCAGAATCATTGTGAGAAGTCAGAGCCAGAAGCAGTATGAGTCGTCAGAGCCAGAAGCAGTCTAAGAGGTCAAAGCCAAAAGCAGTATGAGACGTCAGAACCAGAAGCAGTCTGAGAGGTCAGAGCCAGAAGCAGTATAAGAGATCAGAGCCAGAATCAGTATGAGAGGTCAGAGCCAGAATCAGACTGAGAGGTCAGAGCCAGAATCAGTCTGAGAGGTCAGAGCCAGAAGCAGAATGAGACATCAGAGCCAGAATCAGTCTGAGAGGTCAGAGCCAGAATCAGACTGAGAGGTCAGAGCCAGAATTAGTCTAAGAGGTCAGAGCCAAAATCAGTATGAGAGATCAGAGCCAGAATCAGTCTGAGAGGTCAGAGCCAGAAGCAGTATGAGAGATCAGAGCCAGAATCAGTATGAGAGGTCAGAGCCGGAATCAGACTGAGAGGTCAGAGCCAGAATCAGTATGAGAGATCAGAGCCAGAATCAGTATGAGAGGTCAGAACCGGAATCAGACTGAGAGGTCAGAACCGGAATCAGACTGAGAGGTCCGAGCCAGAATCAGTATGAGAGGTCAGAGCCGGAATTAGACTGAGAGGTCAGAGCCAGAATCAGTCTGAGAGGTCAGAGCCAGAAGCAGAATGAGACGTCAGAGCCAGAATTAGTCTGAGAGGTCAGAGCCAGAATCAGTTTTGAGAGGTCAGAGCCAGAATCAGTCTGAGAGATCAGAGCCAGAATCATTATAAGAGGTCAGAGCCAAAATCAGTATGAGAGATCAGAGCCAGAATCAGTCTGAGAGGTCAGAGTCAGAATCAGAATGAGAGATCAGAGTCGGAATCAGACTGAGAGGTTAGAGCCAGAATCAGACTTAGAGGTCAGAGCCAGAAAGAGTATGAGACGTCAGAGCCAGAAGCAGTCTGAGAATTCAAAGCCAGAATCAGTATGAGAGGTCAGAACCGGAATCAGACTGAGAGGTCTGAGCCAGAATCAGTATGAGAGATCAGAGCCAGAATCAGTATGAGAGGTCAGAACCGGAATCAGACTGAGAGGTCAGAACCGGAATCAGACTGAGAGGTCCGAGCCAGAATCAGTATGAGAGGTCAGAGCCGGAATTAGACTGAGAGGTCAGAGCCAGAATCAGTCTGAGAGGTCAGAGCCAGAAGCAGAATGAGACGTCAGAGCCAGAATTAGTCTGAGAGGTCAGAGCCAGAATCAGTTTTGAGAGGTCAGAGCCAGAATCAGTCTGAGAGATCAGAGCCAGAATCATTATAAGAGGTCAGAGCCAAAATCAGTATGAGAGATCAGAGCCAGAATCAGTCTGAGAGGTCAGAGCCAGAATCACTATGAGTTGTCAGAGCCGGAATCAGACTGAGAGGTCAGAGCCAGAATTAGTCTGAGACATCAGAGCCAGAATCAATATGAGAGATCAGAGCCAGAATCAGCCTTAGAGGTCAGAGCAAGAATCAGTCTGAGAGGTCAGAGGAGGAATCAGACTGAGAGTTCACAGCCAGAATCAGTCTGAGAGATCAGAGCCAAAATCAGTATGAGAGATCAGAGCCAGAATCAGTATGAGAGGTCAGAGCCCGAATCAGACTGAGAGTTCAGAGCCAGAATCAGTCTGAGAGATCAGAGCCAAAATCAGTATGAGAGATCAGAGCCAGAATCAGTATGAGAGATCAGAGCCAGAATCAGTCTGAGATGTCAAAGCCAGACTCAATATGAGAAATCAGAGCCAGAAGCAGTATGAGACGTCAGAGCCAGAAGCAGTCTGAGATGTCAGAACCAGAATCAGTATGAGAGGTCAGAGCCGGAATTAGACTGAGAGGTCAGAGCCAGAATCAGTCTGAGAGGTCAGAGCCAGAAGCAGTATGAGACGTCAGAGCTAGAATCAGTCTGAGAGGTCAGAGCAGGAATCAGACTGAGAGGTCAGAGCCAAAATCAGAATGAGAGGTCAGAGCTGGAATCAGTATAAGAGATCAGAGCCAGAATCAGTCTGAGAGGTCAGAGCCAGAAGCAGTATGAGACGTCAGAGCTAGAATCAGTCTGAGAGGTCAGAGCCAGAATCAGACTGAGAGTTCAGAGCCAGAATCAGTCTGAGAGATCAGAGCCAAAATCAGTATGAGAGATCAGAGCCAGAATCAGTATGAGAGGTCAGAGCCGGATTCAGACTGAGAGTTCAGAGCCAGAATCAGTCTGAGAGATCAGAGCCAAAATCAGTATGAGAGATCAGAGCCAGAATCAGTATGAGATATCAGAGCCAGAATCAGTCTGAGATGTCAAAGCCAGACTCAATATGAAAAATCAGAGCCAGAAGCAGTATGAGACGTCAGAGCCAGAAGCAGTCTGAGAGGTCAGAACCAGAATCAGTATGAGAGGTCAGAGCCGGAATTAGACTGAGAGGTCAGAGCCAGAATCAGTCTGAGAGGTCAGAGCCGGAATCAGACTGAGAGATCAGAGCCAGAATCAGTCTGAGCGGTCAGAGCCAAAATCAGTATGAGTGATCAGAGCCAGAATCAGTATGAGAGATCAGAGTCAGAATCAGTCTGAGAGGTCAGAGCCAGAAGCAGTATGAGACGTCAGAGCTAGAATCAGTCTGAGAGGTCAGAGCAGGATTCAGACTGAGAGGTCAGAGCCAGAATTAGTCTGAGAGGTCAGAGCCAAAATCAGTATGAGAGATCAGAGCCAGAATCAGTCTGAGAGGTCAGAGCAAGAATCAGTCTGAGAGATCAGAGCCAGAATCATTATAAGAGGTCAGAGTCAAAATCAGTATGAGAGATCAGAGCCAGAATCAGTCTGAGCGGTCAGAGCCAGAATCAGTATGAGTGATCAGTGCCAGAATCAGTATGAGAAGTCAGTGCCGGAATCAGTATGAGAGGTCAGAGCCAGAACCAGTCTGAGAGGTCAGTGCCCGAATCAGTATGAGAGATCAGAGCCAGAATCTGTCTGAGAGGTCAGAGCCAGAATCAGTGTCAGTGATGAGTGCCAGAATCAGATTCAGAGGTCAGGGCCAGAATCAGTGTGAGACGTCAGAGCCAGAAGCAGTATGAGACGTCAGAGCCAGAAGCAGTCTGAGAGGTCAAAGCCTAAAGCAGTATGAGACGTCAGAGCCAGAAGCAGTCTGAGAGGTCAGAGACAGAAGCAGTATGCGAGATCAGAGCCAGAATCAGTATGAGTGATCAGTGCCAGAATCAGAATGAGAGGTCAGAGCCGGAATCAGTATGAGAGGTCAGAGCCAGAATCAGTCTGAGAGGTCAGAGCCGGAATCAGTCTGAGAGGTCAGAGCCAGAATCAGAATGAGAGGTCAGAGCCAGAATTAGTCTGAGAGGTAAGAGCCAAAATCAGTATACGAGATCAGAGCCAGAATCAGTATGAGAGATCAGAACCAGAATCAGTCTGAGAGGTCAGAGCCAGAATCAGTCTGAGAGGTCAGAGCCAGAATCAGTCTGAGAGGTCAGAGCCGGAATCAGACTGAGAGATCAGAGCCAGAATCAGTCTGAGCGGTCAGAGCCAAAATCAGTATGAGTGATCAGAGCCAGAATCAGTATGAGAGATCAGAGTCAGAATCAGTCTGAGATGTCAGAGCCAGAATTAATATGAGAAATCAGAGCCAGAATCAGTATGAGAGGTCAGAGCCGGAATCAGAATCAGAGGTCAGAGCCGGAATCAGACTGAGAGGTAAGGGCCAGAATCAGTGTGAGAGGTCAGAGCCAGAAGCAGTATGAGAGGTCATAGCCAAAATCAGTATGAGAGATCAGAGCCAGAATCAGTATGAGAGATCAGAGCCAGAATCAGTCTGAGAGATCAGAGCCAGAATCAGTATGAGAGGTCAGAGCCAGAATCACTATGAGAGGTCAGAGCCGGAATCAGACTAAGAGGTCAGAGCCAGAATTAGTCTGAGAGATCAGAGACAAAATCAGTATGATAGATCAGAGCCAGAATCAGTCTGAGAGGTCAGAGCCAGAATCAGTCTGAGAGGTCAGAGACAGAATCAGTATGAGAGGTCAGAGCCGGAATTAGACTGAGAGGTCAGAGCCAGAATCAGTCTGAGAGGTCAGAGCCAGAAGCAGAATGAGAGTTCAGAGCCAGAATCAGTCTGAGAGGTCAGAGCCAGAATCAGACTGAGAGGTCAGAGCCAGAATTAGTCTAAGAGGTCAGAGCCAAAATCAGTATGAGAGATCAGAGCTAGAATCAGTCTGAGAGGTCAGAGCCAGAAGCAGTATGAGAGATCAGAGCCAGAGTCAGTATGAGAGGTCAGAGCCGGAATCAGACTGAGAGGTCAGAGCCAGAATCAGTATGAGAGATCAGAGCCAGAATCAGTATGAGAGGTCAGAGCCGGAATCAGACTGAGAGGTCCGAGCCGGAATCAGTATGAGAGGTCAGAGCCGGAATTAGACTGAGAGGTCAGAGCCAGAATCAGTCTGAGAGGTCAGAGCCAGAAGCAGAATGAGACGTCAGAGCCAGAATCAGTCTGAGAGGTCAGAGCCAGAATCAGTCTGAGAGGTCAGAGCCAGAATCAGAATGAGAGTTCAGAGCCAGAATCAGTCTGAGAGGTCAGAGCCAGAATCAGACTGAGAGGTCAGAGCCAGAATTAGTCTAAGAGGTCAGAGCCAAAATCAGTATGAGAGATCAGAGCCAGAAGCAGTATGAGAGATCAGAGCCAGAATCAGTATGAGAGGTCAGAGCCGGAATCAGACTGAGAGGTCAGAGCCAGAATCAGTATGAGAGATCAGAGCCAGAATCAGTATGAGAGGTAAGAGCCGGAATCAGACTGAGAGGTCCGAGCCGGAATCAGTATGAGAGGTCAGAGCCGGAATTAAACTGAGAGGTCAGAGCCAGAATCAGTCTGAGAGGTCAGAGTTAGAAGCAGAATGAGACGTCAGAGCCAGAATCAGTCTGAGAGGTCAGAGCCAGAATCAGTCTGAGAGGTCAGAGCCAGAATCAGTCTGAGAGATCAGAGCCAGAATCATTATAAGAGGTCAGAGCCAAAATCAGTATGAGAGATCAGAGCCAGAATCAGTCTGAGAGGTCAGAGTCAGAATCAGTATGAGAGATCAGAGTCGGAATCAGACTGAGAGGTCAGAGCTAGAATCAGACTTAGAGGTCAGAGCCAGAAAGAGTATGAGACGTCAGAGCCAGAAGCAGTCTGAGAAGTCAAAGCCAGAAGCAGTATACTAGGTCATAGCCAAAATCAGTATGAGAGATCAGAGCCAGAATCAGTCTGAGAGATCAGAGCCAGAATCAGTATGAGAGGTCAGAGCCAGAATCACTATGAGTTGTCAGAGCCGGAATCAGACTGAGAGGTCAGAGCCAGAATTAGTCTTAGAGATCAGAGCCAGAATCAGCCTTAGAGGTCAGAGTCAGAATCAGTCTGAGAGGTCAGAGCCGGAATCAGACTGAGAGTTGAGAGCCAGAATCAGTCTGAGAGATCAGAGCCAAAATCAGTATGAGAGATCAGAGCCAGAATCAGTATGAGAGGTCAGAGCCGGAATCAGACTGAGAGTTCAGAGCCAGAATCAGTCTGAGAGATCAGAGCCAGAATCAGTCTGAGATGTCAGAGCCAGACTCAATATGAGAAATCAGAGCCAGAAGCAGTATGAGACGTCAGAGCCAGAAGCAGTCTGAGAGGTCAGAGCCAGAAGCAGTATGAGAGATCAGAGCCAGAATCAGTATGAGAGGTCAGAGCCGGAATCAGACTGAGAGGTCAGAGCCAGAATCAGTCTAAGAGGTCAGAACGAGAATCAGTATGAGTGGTCAGAGCCGGAATTAGACTGAGAGGTCAGAGCCAGAATCAGTCTGAGAGGTCAGAGCCAGAAGCAGTATGAGACGTCAGAGCTAGAATCAGTCTGAGAGGTCAGAGCCGGAATCAGACTGAGAGGTCAGAGCCAGAATTAGTCTGAGAGGTCAGAGCCAAAATCAGTATGAGAGATGAGAGCCAGAATCAGTCTGAGAGGTCAGAGCAAGAATAAGTCTCAGAGATCAGAGCCAGAATCATTATAAGAGGTGAGAGTCAAAATCAGTATGAGAGATCAGAGCCAGAATCAGTCTGAGCGGTCAGAGCCAGAATCAGTATGAGTGATCAGTGCCAGAATCAGTATAAGTCAGAGCCGGAATCAGTATGAGAGGTCAGAGCCAGAACCAGTCTGAGAGGTCAGCGCCCGAATCAGTATGAGAGATCAGAGCCAGAATCTGTCTGAGAGGTCAGAGCCAGAATCAGTATGAGTGATGAGTGCCAGAATCAGACTCAGAGGTCAGGGCCAGAATCAGTATGAGAGATCAGAGCCAGAATCAGTATGAGAGGTCAGAGCCGGAATCAGACTGAGAGGTCCGAGCCAGAATCAGTATGAGAGGTCAGAGCCGGAATTAGACTGAGAGGTCAGAGCCAGAATCAGTCTGAGAGGTGAGAGCCAGAAGCAGAATGAGACGTCAGAGCCAGAATCAGTCTGAGAGGTCAGAGCCAGAAACAGTCAGAGGTCAGAGCCAGAATCAGTCTGAGAGATCAGAGCCAGAATCATTATAAGAGGTCAGAGCCAAAATCAGTATGAGAGATCAGAGCCAGAATCAGTCTGAGAGGTCAGAGCCAGAATCAGTCTGAGAGGTCAGAGCCAGAATCACTATGAGTTGTCAAAGCCGGAATCAGTCTGAGAGGTCAGAGCCAGAATTAGTCTGAGAGATCAGAGCTAGAATCAGTATAAGAGATCAGAGCCAGAAACATGCCTTAGAGGTCAGAGCCAGAATCAGACTGAGAGTTCAGAGCCAGAATCAGTCTGAGAGATCAGAGCCAAAATCAGTATGAGAGATCAGAGCCAGAATCAGTATGAGAGATCAGAGCCAGAATCAGTCTGAGATGTCAAAGCCAGACTCAATATGAGAAATCAGAGCCAGAAGCAGTATGAGACGTCAGAGCCAGAAGCAGTCTGAGAGGTCAGAGCCAGAAGCAGTCTGAGAGGTCAGAGCCAGAAGCAGTATGAGAGATCAGAGCCAGAATCAGTATGAGAGGTCAGAGCCGGAATCACTATGAGAGGTCAGAGCCGGAATCAGACTAAGAGGTCAGAGCCAGAATTAGTCTGAGAGATCAGAGCCAAAATCAGTATGATAGATCAGAGCCAGAATCAGTATGAGAGATCAGAGCCAGAATCAGTCTGAGAGGTCAGAGCCAGAATCAGTCTGAGAGGTGAGAGCCAGAAGCAGAATGAGACGTCAGAGCCAGAATCAGTCTGAGAGGTCAGAGCCAGAAACAGTCAGAGGTCAGAGCCAGAATCAGTCTGAGAGATCAGAGCCAGAATCATTATAAGAGGTCAGAGCCAAAATCAGTATGAGAGATCAGAGCCAGAATCAGTCTGAGAGGTCAGAGTCAGAATCAGTCTGAGAGGTCAGAGCCAGAATCACTATGAGTTGTCAAAGCCGGAATCAGTCTGAGAGGTCAGAGCCAGAATTAGTCTGAGAGATCAGAGCTAGAATCAGTATAAGAGATCAGAGCCAGAAACATGCCTTAGAGGTCAGAGCCAGAATCAGACTGAGAGTTCAGAGCCAGAATCAGTCTGAGAGATCAGAGCCAAAATCAGTATGAGAGATCAGAGCCAGAATCAGTATGAGAGATCAGAGCCAGAATCAGTCTGAGATGTCAAAGCCAGACTCAATATGAGAAATCAGAGCCAGAAGCAGTATGAGACGTCAGAGCCAGAAGCAGTCTGAGAGGTCAGAGCCAGAAGCAGTCTGAGAGGTCAGAGCCAGAAGCAGTATGAGAGATCAGAGCCAGAATCAGTATGAGAGGTCAGAGCCGGAATCAGACTGAGAGTTCAGAGCCAGAATCAGTCTGAGAGATCAGAGCCAAAATCAGTATGAGAGATCAGAGCCAGAATCAGTCTGAGATGTCAAAGCCAGACTCAATATGAGAAATCAGAGCCAGAAGCAGTATGAGACGTCAGAGCCAGAAGCAGTCTGAGAGGTCAGAACCAGAATCAGTATGAGAGGTCAGAGCCGGAATTAGACTGAGAGGTCAGAGCCAGAATCAGTGTGAGACGTCAGAGCCAGAAGCAGTATGAGACGTCAGAGCCAGAAGCAGTCTGAGAGGTCAAAGCCAAAAGCAGTATGAGACGTCAGAGCCAGAAGCAGTCTGAGAGGTCAGAGCCAGAAGCAGTATGCGAGATCAGAGCCAGAATCAGTATGAGTGATCAGTGCCAGAATCAGTATGAGAGATCAGAGCCAGAATCAGTCTGAGAAATCAGAGCCAGATTAAGTATGAGAGATCAGAGCCAGAATCAGTATGAGAGATCAGAGCCAGAATCAGTCTGAGAAATCAGAGCCAGATTAAGTATGAGAGGTCAGAGCCGGAATCAGTATGAGAGGTCAGAGCCGGAATCAGTATGAGAGGTCAGAGCCGGAATCAGACTGAGAGGTAAGGGCCAGAATCAGTGTGAGAGGTCAGAGTCAGAAGCAGTATGAGACGTCAGAGCCAGAAGCAGTCTGAGAGGTCAGAGCCAAAATCAGTCTGAAAGGTCAGAGCCAGGAGCCGTCTCAGAGGTCAGAACAAGAATCAGTATGAGAAGTCAGAGCCAGAATCAGTCTGAGAGGTCAAAGCCAGAAGTAGTATGAGAGTTCAGAGCCAGAATCAGTCTAATAAGTCAGAGCCAGAAGCAGTATGAACGGTCAGAACTGGAATGAGTTTGAGAGGTCAGAGCCAGAATCAGTATGAGAGATCAATGCCACAATCAGTATGTGAGGTCAGAGCCAGAATCAGTATGAGAGATCAGCCTGATTCAGTCTGAGAGGTCAGAGCCAGAATCAGTATGAGAGGTCAGAGCCATTATCAGTCTGAGAGATCTGAGCCAGAATAAGTCTGAGAGGTCAGAGCCAGAATCAGTATGAGAGGTCAGAGCCAGAATTAGTATGAGAGGTCAGAGTCAGAATCAGTCTGAGAGGTCAGAGCCAGAATCAGTATGAGAGATCAGAGCCAGAATTAGTATGAGAGATCAGCGCCAGAATCTGTATGAGAGGTCAGTGCCGAAATCAGTATGAGAGGTCAGAGCCAGAATTAGACTGAGAGGTCAGAGCCGGAATCAGACTGAGAGGTCAGAGCCAGAATCAGTCTGAGAAGTCAGTGCCAGAAGCTGTATGAGACGTCAGAGTCAGAATCAGTATGAGAGGTCAGAGCCAGAATCAGTCTGAAAGGTCAGAGCCAGAATTATTATGAGAGGTCTGAGCCAGAATCAGTCTGAGAGTTCATAGCCAGAATCAGTATGAGAGGTCAGAGCCAGAAGCAGTATGAAAGGTCAGATCCGGAATCAGTATGAGAGGTCAGAGCCGGAATCAGTCTGAGAGGTCAGAGCCGGAATCAGTCCAAGAGGTCAGAGCAAGAATCAGTATGAGAGGTCAGAGCCAGAAGCAGTATGAAAGGTCAGAACTGGGATCAGTATGAGGTCCGAGCCACAAGTAGTATGAGACGTCAGAGCCAGAAACAGTCTGAGAGGTCAAAGCCAGAATCAGTCTGAGAAGTCAGAGCCAGAATCAGTCTGAGAGGTCAGAGCCAAAATCAGTATGAGAGGTCAGATCCAGAATCAATATGAGAGATTAGAGCCAGAATCAGTATGAGAGGTCAGAGCCGATATCAGAATGAGAGGTCCGAGCCGGAATCAGACTGAGAGGTCCGAGCCGCACACTGCATGCACACTGAGTAACGCCGGGCGTGTATGAGAGCCGTACACGCCGGCATTACAGCAGACTGCCGAACACTTCCCATTCACTTCAATGGGAGCGCTCGTAACAGCGGCGTTTACGAGCGCTCCCATTGAAGTGAATGGGAAGTGTTCGGCAGCCCTGCTGTAACGCCGGCGTGTACGGCTCTCATACACGCCCGGCGTTACGTAGTGTGCATGCACCCTAAGAGGTCATACCGAAAATCAGTATGACAAATCAGAGCCAGAATCAGTCTGAGAAGTCAGTGCCAGAAGCAGTATGAGACGTCAAAGTCAGAATCAGTATGAGAGGTCAGAGCCAGAATCAGTCTGAGAGGTCAGAGCCAGAATTAGTATGAGAGGTCTTAGCCAGAATCTGTCTGAGAGTTCATAGCCAGAATCAGTATGAGAGGTCAGAGCCAGAATCTGTATGAGAGGTCAGAGCCAGAAGCAGTATGAAAGGTCCGATCCGGAATCAGTATGAGAGGTCAGAGCCAGAATCAGTCTGAGAGTTCAGAGCCAGAATCACTATGACAGGTCAGAACCGGGATTAGTATGAGAGGTCCGAGCCACAAGCAGTATGAGATGTCAGATCCAGAAACAGTCTGAGAGGTCATAGCCAGAATCAGTTTGAGAAGTCAGCGCCAGAATCAGTCTGAGAAGTCAGAGCCAGAATCAGTCTGAGAGGTCAGAGCCAAAATCAGTATCAGAGGTCAGATCCAGAATCAATATGAGAGATCAGAGCCAGAATCAGTATGAGAGATCAGAGCCGGAATCATTATGAGAGGTCAGAGCCGAAATCAGTATGAGAGGTCTGAGCTGGAATCAGACTGAGAGGTCAGAGCCAGAATCAGTCTGAAAGGTCAGAGCCAGAAGCAGTATGAGACGTCAGAGCCAGAATCAGTCTGAGAGGTCAGAACCAGAAGCAGTATGAGATGTCAGAGCCAGAATCAGTCTGAGAGGTCAGAATTAGAAACAGTATGAGAGGTCAGAGGTCTGGGTGCCATACTGAGTCGAACGCCTTCTTAAAATCTACGAAGCAGGCGAATATCTTGCCTCTTCTGGTGTTGTGGACATGCGTCTTGATAAGGCTTTGCAGGGTGTATATATGGTCTGTGGTGTGGTGGTTTGGCATGAACCCTGCTTGGCTCTTGCTGAGGACCCCGTGTTGTAGGCTTCCCTCACCTCCTTGTTGTTGTGGTCCCTGTGTTTTTGGTTGGAGGCTGTTTTTAGGGTATGGCGTAGTGCTCTGCAGTTGCTGTCGAACCATTTGTGGGACTGTTTGTTGGTTTGTCTTATTGGTTTGGTTCGTTTCAGGCCTGCTAGTTCTGCTGTGGTCTGTAGGATGTACTCGAGATCCTTCACAGCTCTGGTGACTCCCTGTTGGTCTGGCTGATAGGTGTTTGTATGGAAGTTTGTGAGCAGTGTCTTGATTTCCGGTCGGTTGGTTGCGTTGGTATATTCTATGGCCTGGGGGTTGGCCCATTTGAAATGTCTTGGTAGGTTGTAGAGGCCGGACTGTTGGGGCTCATGTGTGGGTGTTTTGTTCATGGTTCTCATGTATAGTAGGATCTGGTTGTGGTCTGATAGATGGGAGTCAGGTGCGATTGTGAAGTCTTCAATGTCTGACAGGTCTGCGTCTGTAATGGCATAGTCCACCACGCTGTTGCCCACTTGAGAGTTTAGTGTGAAGCGTCCTCTGCAGTCGCCTGTGACACGTCCGTTTATTATGTACAGTCCTAGGCTTCGGCACATGTTCAGCAGTTGTCTCCCACTCTTGTTGACAGTTCTGTCTTGGCTGTTTCTTCTTGTCTGTGTGGGTTCTGGGTGGTGGATCTCACTACCGTGCGTATGTGGGTTGCCGTCAGGGGGCAGGTAGTCTATCTCTGTGCCTGTCCTTGCATTCAGGTCTCCGCATATTAGTACTCTGCCTTTGGGTTGGAATTGGGCAGCTTCCCTTTGTAGGACCTCGTAAGTGTCGGGGTCATGGTAGGGGGACCCTAGTGAGGGGATATATACTGCACAGAGATAGATGTCCTGCTGGCCGCTGAGGATGGAGCTGCTTATTTTTATCCATATGTGATTGGTTCCACGTTTGGTAGCTTTTACGTGTTCTTTGAGCTCCTCCTTAAACCATATTAGTATGCCTCCTGAGTGGCGGCCTTGTTTGATGGTCTTATTTTTCTGGGCAGGCACGGAGAATTCGTTGTAGCCCTTTGGCGTTAGGGACTCATCTTCTGCCCGGGTCCATGTCTCTAGGAGGATTTGGATGTCTATGCTTTTAAGTCTGTCTATGAAGTCTGGATCTTTTGGTTTAGATCCAAAGGCTGAGGCGTTCAGCCCTTGTATGTTCCAACTACTGATAGTTAGTGGTATCATCTTCGGTGTGTAAACCTTGTAATGAGCTGTCCTGCAGAGGACGGGCTGGATTTTTGGTTGATAGCAGTGTGGCCAGGTATTGGTTCGTGTGTGTCACTGTTGTGGACAGTGTAGTGACTGCGGACTCCAGTCTCTCTATTCTCTTTATTGTCTCTATGACATATGTGAGTGAGGTCCCAGTTCCTTTGTTTAGGCCATTGTTTGGCCTCAGTGGTTAGAAGAAGCATTAGGGTGCCACTGGACTGCACATGGGCAGGGGGCAACAGATCATCCAGGAAAAGTGGGTATGTTTGTATGTTGTCCCCCCCCCCACCTTAATCAAATCTGTATATTCTGGACAACCCCTTAAACTCGGACATCACACACCCTGTATAAAACGGACAGGTGAACAAATCCTTATTGTCACAAATTATACTCCACTCAGTTCTTGTTCCTTGTGTAGCTATCCCAAGCCAATTAACTGGCTACGACAATATCTCATGGTAGTACCACACCCTAAGATCAGCTGATCACTGCCGATCCAGCACTTGATACTTCTTGTGATCAGCTGCGCTTCGAGGTGAGTTGCATCCTGAAGCTCATTTCAGCCTCTGCTGGGGAAATTTGGTATTATATGGTGCACATTCAGATGAATAAACACATGATACAAGGAGACATCAAGAGTCAAGAGCTAGAGATTTTTTTTCATGTCCTTTCTATGACATCTATACTTCTTAGTAGGTCCTTTAGAGTATCTACCTCTTGTACATATTTCAGGTATTTTCATTTATATTCTTGTAACCTTACCATTATCCCTTGCTCTTATTATAACTAGCACCTTGTGAGAGCAGCCTGACATTCACAAGGTTGGAATCTCTCATGTATAGAATATCTAGGAAATTCATGAACAGGGATACAGACGAGACTTAAGTGTTCCCTTCCCCCACATTGTGTGCAGTGCACATTCCGTGGTTTCTAACCCAGGAATGGCAAGATTCCTATATAGTATGGAGCACTGCCGTACATACAGCGTCATGAGTTACCGTTTACCACGTGAAGGCGGCTCATGAGGCTTGTTTTTTTGTTAGATTGATCCGTACATGCAAGCACTATTCTTGTCTTGCAGTATATTTGTTCTCTTGATAGCTGCTACAATGGCTAAATATTGTCTACCATTACGTAAAATGTCTTTAAAGGGATTCTACCACTAAATCTGTATTTTTTGTGCTTTAGACGTCGGAATAGCCTTTAGAAAGGCTATTCGTCTCTTACCTTTAGACGCGGTCTCTGCGCCGCCGTTCCTTAGAAATACCAATTTTTACCGGTATGCAAATTAGTTCTCTTGCAGCAAGGGGGCGGGCCCCAGCACTCAAACGGAGACCATTTTTTCAAGGCTGCAATTGCTTGCACACGCAGTATGCTTCTCTAACTGTACACCGAACAAAAAATGGCCACCGGCCAGCATGCGCAGTCGGCTCTACTAGTGTCTGACTGGCAGAGCTGACTGCGCAGGCGTCAGAGTTGAAGGGGATGCAGCTGAAGATGGAGACGTCACTGGAGAGAGTTCTCTATCAGCAATGGGGACGCCCCCATTGCCGTTTGAGCGCTGGGGCCCGCTCCATTGCTGAAAGAGAACTCATTTGCATACCGGTAAAAACCGGTATTTCTAAGGAACGGCGGCGCGGAGACCACGTCTAAAGGTGAGAGACAAATAGCCTTTCTAAAGCATAAAAAATACATACAGTCCTATGAAAAAGTTTGGGCACCCCTATTAATCTTAATCATTTTTAGTTCTAAATATTTTGGTGTTTGCAACAGCCATTTCAGTTTGATATATCTAATAACTGATGGACACAGTAATATTTCAGGATTGAAATGAGGTTTATTGTACTAACAGAAAATGCGCAATATGCATTAAACCAAAATTTGACCGGTGCAAAAATATGGGCACCTCAACAGAAAAGTGACATTAATATTTAGTAGATCCTCCTTTTGCAAAGATAACAGCCTCTAGTTGCTTCCTGTAGCTTTTAATCAGTTCCTGGATCCTGGATGAAGGTATTTTGGACCATTTCTTTCTACAAAACAATTCAAGTTCAGTTAAGTTTGATGGTCGCCGAACATGGACAGCCCGCTCTCAAATGATCTGAAAACAAAGATTGTTCAACATAGTTGTTCAGGGGAAGGATACAAAAAGTTGTCTCAGAGATGTAACCTGTCAGTTTCCACTGTGAGGAACATAGTAAGGAAATGGAAGAGCACAGGGACAGTTCTTGTTAAGCCCAGAAGTGGCAGGCCAAGAAAAATATCAGAAAGGCAGAGAAGAATGGTGAGAACAGTCAAGGACAATCCACAGGCCACCTCCAAAGAGCTGCAGCATCATCTTGCTGCAGATGGTGTCACTGTGCATCGGTAACAATACAGCGCACTTTGCACAAGGAGAAGCTGTATGGGAGAGTGATGAGAAAGAAGGCGTTTCTGCACGTACGCCACAAATAGAGTTGCCTGAGGTATGCAAAAGCACATTTGGAGAAGCCAACTTCATTTTGGAAACTAAGATTGAGTTGTTTGGTTATAAAAAAAAGGCGTTATGCATGGCGTCCAAAAAGAAACAGCATTCCAAGAAAAACACTTGCTACCCACTGTAAAATTTGGTGGAGGTTCCATCATGCTTTGGGGCTGTGTGGCCAATGCCGGCACCAGGAATCTTGTTAAAGTTGAGGGTCGCATGGATTCCACTCAGTATCAGCAGATTCTTGAGAATAATGTTCAAGAATCAGTGACGAAGTTGAAGTTACGCCGGGGATGGATATTTCAGCAAGACAATGATCCAAAACACTGCTCCAAATCAACTCAGGCATTCATGCAGAGGAACAATTACAATGTTCTGGAATGGCCATCCCAGTCCCCAGACCTGAATATCATTGAACATCTGTGGGATGATTTGAAGCGGGCTGTCCATGCTCGGCCACCATCTAACTTAACTGAACTTGAATTGTTTGTCCAAAATACCTTTATCCAGGATCCAGGAACTGATTAAAAGCTACAGGAAGCGACTAGAGGCTGTTATCTTTGCAAAAGGAGGATCTACTAAATATTAATGTCACTTTTCTGTTGAGGTGCCCATACTTTTGCACCGGTCAAATTTTGGTTTAATGCATATTGCACATTTTCTGTTAGTACAATAAACCTCATTTCAATCCTGAAATATTACTGTGTCCATCAGTTATTAGATATATCAAACTGAAATGGCTGTTGCAAATACCAAAATATTTAGAACTAAAAATGATTAAGATTAATAGGGGTGCCCAAACTTTTTCATAGGACTGTATTTAGTGGTAGAATCCCTTTAATGTCTGATTGGTTCAATTACATTGTCATCTAGGCACAAGCAGGAGCTATCGATTCTCCCAAGGGTAAGTAATATACTCTAAAACTTCACTTTTATTGATACACAAAATTAAATAGTGCAAAACATAAACCACAAAGGGTTAAAAATGCAGCGATCAGTTAGCGGACCTCTGCTTGTGCGGCAACTTGCAGTACCAGGGGGAAGGGAAGGGTGCACAGTTCCTACTCACCCTATCAGCTTTAAAGCCTAATCTCCCTGGTTTATTCAAAAAGGAGTTGTGGATAACACAAAGCAGTGCAATAGATCTTGTCTGGCATTGATAAACTATATTAGTAAAAACTGCAGTTTCAAAAAGCAGTCAAGCTGCTACAGTCATCTCAGAGGATAGCGGTAAAGCATCTGACTGCTGGCAGGACCACTTTGTTTGTCAGCGGTGACAATTCTATATTTAGGCTAAGGACCCACCGGGCAGAAACACAGCATAAAAAGCTGCAGAGAAAACACTGCATTTTCTGTCGCGGAAAAAAACGTGCATGTACATGTGGTTTTCATTGCGTTTTTCAGTTTTGTGATGCGGAAATTCATATGAGTTTTCTGTTGAGTTTTTCATGGTGTTTTTTGTTTGAATTACCCTTAGCCTCAACCAAGCAAAAGAGTGAGTTTTTGTCTTCGGATTTTGATGCTTTTCCGCAGTGTTTCTGCTGAGTTTATCATGCTGCGTTTTTGCTGCGGTTTTCACACTTTCCATAGAAATCTATGGAGGAAAAACTCAGCGTTTCAGCAACTATAATTGAGATGCTGTGTTTTTCTAAAACGCAGCTTTTCCGCAGCGTTTTTTTTCCTCAGTATGGGACTAGGATTAGACAAAATTGCATTCACTATGCTGGTACTGTAAAACACAGCGTTTTTTTTCCGCTGCATTTTTGCAATGCCCAAAATCGCTGTTTTTCCGCCCAGTGGGGCCTTAGCTTTACAGTGGTTTTATTACGTCACACTATTCCAAATGACCGAAATGTATAACTCTGACCACGTGATGATATAATACCGCACAACAAAACCGAGCAGTTAGCAATAGTTTACCATTTTATTTTTCTTTATTTAGTTATATTTATATGTGAAGACAAATTTATCGAGAGTTTTATTCTGCAGAAAAAAATAAATAAAAAAAAAACACACATAAATTTTGTCCCCACAACTGAAATGGAAGCTCACATTCAAACATAACAGGTAAGATTAGTTTCACGATGCTGAATAGGTTTTTTTTTTTGTTTTAAATCATAGTTCACATTAAAAAACGGGCTATAAAAAAGGAAATAAAAAATGTAAAAAAAAACAGTGAAAACACACAGAATCCAACAACCAGAATTTACCATGTAAATCACATGAGACTTGTAAGGAGTAACAATGTATGAGGATGAGTTATGGACAAATTATACAATTTCTTCTCCTTCATGGTTCTGCATGCATGACTTACCGGTGACCCATGCTTGCATGCAATTCATTTTATACACAAGTTTTAATAAAAGTGAAAAAAAAAACGAAACCCCATTGCAGTATAAAAAGTTTTTACAAAGAAAAAAATATCTTTAACATTTTCAGATGCTGACAAATCACTGTCGGAAACCTCATTTAAGGCTCCCTGATAGGTAACAAAAGTGTAAATTTAAGAGAACTAGACATTGTATGATGCACAATAAATCTCCAAATATTAATTTATCAAAAATATATGTGCATGTATAAACATTCAAAAAATCTCACGTTACACGAAAATTACGAAAGGTTTATTTGCAAATAGAATATAGCGGATCAAGTGTCCTATGAGTTAAGATTTTGTTTTAATTATTTTAGTCTGGCCTATATTTAGGTGTTACTAAGTCCTTTCTAAATTGTCCTTTTACGTATTGTCTTAAAGGGGTTGTCCGGGATAACTAGAAATCCCTACGCTAGTCTAAACACGTTCCCCCTCCTAGTAATACAAAATGTGAATTTACCCATATCCCTGGACTGCCCCATTGACATTTTCTGATTATCTGGTGACGATTTGTTTCCCCATTTACCTCCCTCTGTACTGATTCTGCAGGGTGCGCAATGTTCTCCTCTTCTCCAAGCTGCCGGTAATTCACCTCTACTGTGCATCTACGCATGTGAAGTAGAGCTGGGTCATCGCTGGAGGAGAAGACTGAATCAGTACAGGAGGTGGAGGGACCGTCTCACAGAAAGATGCATGGAGGGTAAGTATATACTATGTGTCAGGGGTTGGATTGAGTAGGTAGGGAAGGGTGGGATAGCTAGAGAGACAGGGAAGGGGTTAGGGGAGGGAGGGGGAGGAAGGTGAGAGCGGTTAGGAAGGAAGTTACACAGCAGGAAGCAAAAGCTGGTAAACAAAAGCAGGAGACACCAGGGGCCCCCAGAGACATGGAAAAATCACTCAAAATACGACTAAATGTATATGGGTGCATTTATTAACCCATTAATGTTGCTAACAAACACTTTTTAAAAAACAAAAAACATTTTTTTTTGCCCGGAAAATCCCTTTAATAAACAACCTATGGACTTGGATCCATAATTTTTGGAGAATAAATTCTAGCAAATTGTTTAAGAACAAGTTCAATATGATTTCAGAGTAGATTTCTAAATGTAAATACTAAAAAAAAAAAATACAAAATTACTCTGACTGTGGCTTGAGGCACATAATCGTGTACATGGTTATATAGGTATACTAAACACATAGACAATGTTTGTGCCTGGAAAAATTTTAATGGGACAGAAATGGGGGGGGGGGGTTTAGAATAAAGAAGCTATTATTTCAACTAAAAGTTGGCCTAGAATCAAATGTCACATAAATTTTTTGTCTTGCATTTTTTAAATAGTTTTTATAGCATGTCTAGAATTTATAAGACTTGCAGAAAAGACAATGTAGTCCAATATGCAGGAGGAGCCAAGCAGATGGATATGTAATTTATGTGCCAAAAATATTCAATATAACCTGACTTTTTAAAAAAATTTTAAAGTCCTCAATATTCTGGGTATGGGGTCTAGTGGGTCTCCCTTTTGGTGATGGGCAGTTTTCCTTGTATAAGTGTACATACGATGGATAACTGTTAATGTAGGACCGCCTACTGGACTCCTAAAACCAAACTGAGCCAAGATTAAATAAAAAGAAATACAAGTTCCGCTGAAACATTCCCCACAAAACTTTGTTTCAATCTGCTCAGCATCTCCTGTTCTATCATCTCCTAAAACATAACAAGTTTTCTTTAAAGTAGGGGCGACACGGTGGCTCAGTGGTTAGCACTGCAGCCTTGCAGCGCTGGAGTCTTGGGTTTGAATCCCACCAGGAACCACATCTGCAAGTAGTTTGTATGCTCTCCCCATGTTTGTGTGGATTTCCTCCCATTCTACAAAGACATACTGATAAGAAAAAAAAATGTACATTGTGATCCCTATATGGGGCTCACAACCTACATTAAAAAAAAAAAAAAGTTTTCTTCAAAGTACAATTGTAAATTTAACTTTATTTCAATTATGTAAATGTATACTCCTATAAAATATGCAGAGGAATTTATAATACATTTTTAAAATTTGTTTTAAAATTTTAATTTTAATTTCTACACATTAAATACTGTATTTCCTTAACTGTATATTAAAAGATTGTGATTTGTTCAATGGTTTGCTAAATGAACTATATTATATGTAAATTGTAATAAACGTGTAAGTAATTGATAGGTATTCATGAAACCCTGTGTGTGTTTTAGAGCATTACTACAATGTAGTATTATTCATCAATGATATATTCAGAAAATCTGGAAAAATATTATTCATGAATTAAAATAAAATAATTATAAATAATTCATAAATATAAATTAAATTAATTCATCCAAATACAAGGAGTGGTCTGCTGTGTATATATATGATATATATATATATATATATATATATATATATATATATATATATATATATATATAATTTTCTTGTTATTTGCCATAACATTAATATCTCAGAGAAAAATTAATTGCACATAGATTTTTTTCTGAAATTATCTGAGCTTTATATAGGGTCTATACATGGCTTCAATTTATTATTATTTTAAAAATGTTCCAATTTATCGTGGCATGTTAATCAAACCCTTGAAAGGCTATAACTTACAGCACCACCCATGGGTTGCCAAGCACAAAGACATCTTTGATAACACTTATTACATAACAATATTGTCTTGAAAAGCTAATCATCTCAAAACTTGTGTCTAGCAAAGAGGAAAGGTAAACATGGGCACCTTTTCATACACCTTTTTGCTCTTGTGATTAAGATAATCCTTTAAAGAGAAACTTTCACCATCTGGGGCACATGCGGTTTAATACACCGCTAGAAAGCCGACAGTGCTCGTTCTGTGCCCCCATTGAAGAGCTATCGGTGCTGATTCACTGTCAGAAGGGCGTTTCTGACAGTCTGTCAGGAACGCCCTTCCTCACAGCAGCATCTATAGTGCTGTACTGTGAGAGTGGGGAGGAACGCGCCCCCCCCCCCCAGTAATTGTCTATGGACCAGTACTGTCAGGCGTAGGGGAGGGGGCTTTTTTCACCACTTTCACAGTACAGCGCAATAGACGCTACTGTGAGAAAGGGCGTGATTGACTGTCAGGAACGTCACTGACAGTGAAGAACTACGGTACCGGCAGCGATAGCTTATCACCTGTGAAAGTCGATTCAGCGCACTGTCGGCTTTCTAGCAGTGTATAAAACTGCATGTGCCCCAAGTGGTGAAAGGTTCTCTTTAATAGTCCCACCATGGGGAAATTCAGCAAAAAGTAATATAGCAGCAATTTGTATAGCATATATTATCCTGTAAAATATTATATATATTTATTTATTTTTACGTCATGTACATTTTACATTTACATCTGTTTTTCTTTACTATGAGTTAAATAATAATAATAATAATAATAATAATAATAATAATAATTATGTAATTTGCAAATATGAAATCAAACATAAACATGATTTAAGAATACATAAACTTATTTACTTAACTTACATATTTTATAAAATAATGTTATCCTTATATAAAAATATATTAGCAAATCCAAAAGTTAAAAATAAAAAAGAAATCAAATAAAAATACTTTAGTAAGTCATAATATATCATCCCTTTGGCATATTAGTTTTAAATATGTCTAGATGTTTGATCAGAAGATGTTTCCATACCATAAGTAAACCCGCTCCCCTTATGTTTCTAAATTTGATTATAGGACCATTGTGACATATATTTTGAGACCCTTGCTATGACAATATACTAAATTTATACCGACATTTTATGTAAGATGTAAATGTTTAAATGTAACATCCAAGAATTGATCACTCATAGAATTCTAGATCTGTTAAACATTTAATATAGTTGAAAAAAATTATACAAATACAAAAATATGCCAATTTCATTGTGCTGGTGGAACAAACCCATTGCTAATAGACAAGACCCAATGGGTATAATTCTTGGCTATATTCTTACAATGAAGGTAATAGGTATGTACAACCCCAATTCCCAAAAAAGTTGGGCTGCTGTGTAACATGGAAAGAAAACAAAAATGTAATGATTTGGAAATATCATTTAACCATATTTTATTCTTAATAGCACATAGATCTCATATCAGTAGGTGATATTTTTCCATTTCATTGGAAAATAACGCATTTCTAGCGCATTTAGAAATTAATGGCAATAATTTATCTCAAACAAAAGGCTAAAAAAATAAGTGATACTAATGGAAAATTGTTAACTATATCATATGACTGTGTATAAAAAGAGCATATTAGAGAGGCAGAGTCTCTCGGAAGCAAAGATGGTCAGAGGTTCACCCATCTATGAATAACTGCTTCTAGAAACTATGGTACAGTTTAGGAAAAATGTTCTTCAATGTAAAATTGCAAAGACTTATCCCACAGTATATGGTACTTAATACCATCAAAAAGAATCTGGAGAAATCCATGTGCTCAAGAACTAAATCCTGTGGTCTCAACGAGAGGGTCCATATCAGCCTATGTATCTGTGACGGTATTTGGTTGCATTCATTCTTATGGCATGAACAGATTACACATCCTGAAATGTACTATCGATGTTGAACAGTATATAGAGGTTTTGTTATAACATCTGCTCCACCCTGACAATATCTCTTTCAGACCTTGCAGATTTCAGCAAGCAATGCTATATGACATACTGCATCACAACGGCATGGCTTCCCAGAAGAAGGATCCAGGTGAGACTGGCCACCTGCAGTCCAGACCTTTCACCAATTGGAAGTCCAGACCTTTCACCAATTCTATTGCAATAAAAAACATGAGGTGCATTATGAAATGAAAGATCCAGCAAAGAAGACCGAAGACTGTTAAGGAGCTAGAATCCTACATCAGCCAAGAATAGGATAACATTCCTCTCCCAAATTCTAGCAATTTGGTCTCTTCAGTTTCCAGACTTTTACAGACTGTTGTAAAAAGAAGAGGGAATGCTACACAATAGTCGACATGGTCCTGGCCTGACTTTTTGAGATGTATTGATACTATCACGTTCTAAATTAGTTAATTTTTTTCCTACTAATAATTGAAAAATATCTAACTTTCACCTTTGATCCACGTTTTATCCTGTTACTTTCACCTTCTGATAGTTTATCTATGTTTTATTGTGTAACTTTCACCTTCTGATATGTAATCTATGGTCTATTGTGTAACCTTCTGATATGTGTTTTATGTTCTATTGTGTAACTTCCCCCTCATGATATGTGATCTATGGTCTATTGTGTAACTTTCACCTTCTGATATGTGATCTATGTTCTATTATGGAACCTTCTGTTTCTGATATGTTATCTATTATCTATTGTATAACTTTCCCTTTATGATATGTGTTCTATATTGTATTGTAAAGAAAATATGGCCATATGAGATTTCCAAGTCATTACATTCTTGTGCACCAGAATTGAAATCGAATCCATTCAGGAACTAGTGAAAATTTTCTTATCTTTCTGGCATCAGTTATAGTAAATTTGTTGGGCTGAGGTCCATCCCCACCTTGATCTTTACTCTGCTCCATTCGGTTTCCTAAAAGGTTCCAAGTTGGAGAGAAAATGGCGCACTTATGGTCCATTGTTTGTGCAAATGGCCATGTGCCAAAAATACACAACTTTCCACCAGAAATCTGGCAAGCCTTTTTTTTTAAATAAATTCCCCCATTTTCTTCCAATCAAATGTAAATATTGGCTCCTTTAATTAATACACAATTCGAGCATATGAGTTGCCAACCGCTAGTTAGACATATCCAATGTCATTTTTTTTACATTGTTGTTTAATGTAATATTTTTTTCCATAAAATTACAATACTGGAACATCTTTTCTTAAAACCTTATGTTGGACCATTCCCCTGCCTACAAATTCATGAATTACCGTAATTCACGAGTAGGTGTTACCATTTCCTTTTGTCAAAGGGGCGCGTTCTCCACAGTCAGCTCTGGTTGTACAGTGTTGGAGTATGCAGAGACATAACCCCCAATTGAAAGAACATAACTTAAATCTCTAAAAAAATATGATCCATGTTGATAATCCATTTTAGGGGCAATACAAACAGTCCTTACAGTTCTTAGCTATCAGCTGTAAGCTGGAGAACTTAATAGAAAGTGTCCAAAATTTTTTGCAGTGCCCTGACAGGAGAAACAAAGTATTACATGCTAGTAATCAAATCTAATCTGCTTTATGTGAATTGCATGGACTTTCCGAGTCCTCCAGACACACTATTTTTGACCACGCTTTGATGCCACTAACTGGTGGAGGTTGGCGTACATTGGAGAATTAGAACATGGACTTGCAAATCCATTGAATCCCTTTTGGTTTTAGATTTTGTTATAATAAAAAATAAACCTCTGTATTAATATTGTATATGGTTCCCATCAAATAATTAGTTTAGAGTACATGGCTTAGTGGGTAGGACCATTGCCTTGCAGAACCTGAGTCTTGAGTTTGATGTCAACCAAGGCATCAGCTACATGGAGTTTGTATATTGTCTTCATTCTATATGCAGGTTTCCTCCTGGTGCTCTGGTCCACCCCCCACCCCCATACATATTAACATACTGGAAGGATAAATTGAATCAACAGTTGAATTTTATATGTATCTCCCAATGGTCATGTTTTTTGCAGAACTTATTGCTAACAGGTGGGGTAACACAAATTTGCTTTAAAGGGGCCACCATCTCTTTAACACTTCTTATATGATTATTTTTTATAACAGATTATAAGTAGTTTATTTTTGGAAGACTTTTTATATTTTGGGTTTTAAACCACTTCCACCACTACAAAATCTCTTCTAAACCACTTGGAGGCACAGATAATTACAAACTGCAATCTTGCTAATGAAAAATTAAACTTTTGTTCTATATGCAAATTTAGTTCAGTGCACTCAGAGCAGGGCCAAACCAGCCAGTGCACCCATTTTTATTTTTTGTGGTAACCAACCAGTACTGCCCCAAAACAGTAAGACTGACGTTTCCCAGGGATAACAATTAGCAGTAACCACAAAAGAAGATGGTGCTCCAGCGGGTGTGACCTCGTCCAGAGTGCACCATACAGCTCATTTGTATATGAAATAAAAGTTGATGTTCTCAGCAACAAGATTGCACTTAGATACCAGAAATGTAAATTCACTATATCATTATCTGACCTGCTCCATATTTTTTGGCTCTTCAATTCAGGCCGGACACTTAGTTGCAAAAACTATGGCAGCGTGTATTAGAATGGGTCTGTACTTTTATCAAAAATAGTCGTGTGCATGAGGTCTTATTCTTTAGATTTTTCAAAGTAGCTTCATTTTAGCTTTGCACACTCTTGACCTTCTCTTAATCAGCTTCATGAGGTAGTCCTCCAGGAAAGGAGTTCTTAGCGGTGCTGAACACTTTTTGACTACTTTTCCTTCACTCAGCAGTCCAACTCATCCCAAAGGGTTTAGATGGGGCGATTGTGGAGGCCATGTCAGCTGATGCAGCACTTCATCACTCACATCTTGGTCAAATAGCTCTTACTTAGCCTGAAGGTGTGTTTGGGGTCACTGTTTTGTTGAAAAACAAATGATGGTTCCACTATGCGCCATCAAGATTGGTGGGATGTGGCAGTAGAATGCTGTGGTAGTCATGCTGGATAAGTGCCCTAAAATTTGAACATATCACCAACAGTGTCACCAGCAAAGCACCCCCACATCATCACACCACCTTCTCAATCCTTCATAGTAGGAACCACACATGTAGAGATCATCCGCTCACCTTCTCTGCATTTCACAAACACATGTCAACTGGAACCAAAAATTTCTAATTTTGACCCGTCAGACCAAAAACAGACTTTCATTGGTCTAATGTCAATTCGTTGTGATTCTTGGCCCAAGCAGCTTTTTGTTTTCTTGTTCTTTCTTTGTAGCAATTTAAGCCCAAATTCCCCTGAACAGATGATGGTGACATCTAGTACCTGATGTGTGTGAGCTCTGATATGAGGTGCTAGTAATATGTGGCTTCTTAGGCTGGTGAGTCTTGGGTGGCCTGGGCCAGTCCTCATGAAAGTTAGTTAGATCATAGCACTGGATGGATTTCATGACTGCCATCGAAGAAACCTTCAAACTTTTTAACATTTCAGGACTGACTGACCTTTATGACAAAATAATGATGGACTGTTAATTCTCTTACCATAGTTGAGTGGTTCTTACCATAAAGTGGATTAGAACAGTACTTGAATAGGACATTGCAGCTGAAGGAATCCAAAGCATTATGAAGACAAGATATTCCACAAATAAATTATTGGCAAGGCATAATATTAATTGAAAACCGTTCCAGGTGACAACCTCATAAAGCTGATTGAGAGAATGTCAAAAGTGTACACAGCTGTCAGCAAAGCAAAATGGAGCTAGTCTATTTTGATACTTATTGTTTGATCTAATATGTGTTCTTTCACAGCTTTCATGTCTTCAATATGTAGAAAACTGAAAAGTAAACAAGAAAAAAAAACATAGAATAATAATGCGTGTCTAAACTTTAGCTTTTCTGTATATACTGGAGGGGTTCTCAAGACTGGATATTCATGGCCTGTCTTTAGAGTTCAAGTGAAAGGGAGCTCAGCTATAATTGTGAAGCACAACCGCTACACAATGCAGTTAGAAAAATGCTGCCAAGACTTTATCATCTTTCCAAGCAAATTTAACTATCACTACCATCTTACAGGGCAAATTGCACTGGTATGCACTATACTTCTGTTATGAGTGTCACTTTTCGGAGAAAACAACTTTGACGTTTTATGAAAATGAAGAAATTAGCGCACTGGGGGTGGGCCTTCAACTCCCTGGAGCACTAGCCCTCAGACTCCCACCATCTCTGGCCTGTGTCACCCTATACAGTGATGGTTGATCTCAGGGGTGAACCATTTGTTTCTGCCGCCTGAGGCAGATGTCAGAAAGCCGCCCCCCCCTCCCCGGAGGAGGGGGTGGGGCAGAGTGGAAGGGGGCGGGGCCGCGTGGAGAGGGCCGTGCGGAGGGGCGGGGCCAAGCGGAGCGAGCGTCTTTAGCAGGCAGGGAGAGGACCTGCGCTCTGCCTGAGCGTGAGGGGCGGCCGCTGGAGCAGCGCTGCTCCAGTGGCCTCCCCAATCCACCGCTCAGTGACGGTGACCCTAAGTCAGTCCAGGACAGCTTGTCCTGGACTGGCTTAGGTCTGCAAAAATGCCGCCCTCCCCATGGCCCTGGCATAGTGCCGCCTGAAGCGGTCGCTTCAGGTCGCCTCATGGGAGGTGTGGCGCTGGTTGATCCTCCCACTGCTATATCGTCCATGCTACTTGAGCAGTAAGAGTGGTGCTTCCAGGGCTGAAGGTCTGTCCCCACTGCACCAACATTGTTTAAAAGCAACAGACATAACAAAGGTCCCCAAATCCAGATGTGAAACTTTTTGCATCAGTCCCATGAAGACCTCCTGGCTGTACTAGCTCAATAGGGTGCAAATACTCAATAGTTAGCAAAGGGTCTGAATACTTATGACCATGTGATATTTCAGTTTTTCTTTTTTAATACATTTGCAAAAATATCTACATTTCTGTTTTTTTCCATCAAGATGGGGCCGAGTGACCATTAATGAGAAATAAAATGAACTTTTTTGATTTCGTCAAATCGCTGCAATGAAACGAAGAGCGAAAAATTTAAAGGGATCTGAATACTTTCCGTACCCACTATATATTTACATATAGATAATGTACGGACATGTTATTTAATATTATTATACTTTCAAATATTTTATGTGAATAAATAATTTAATAGTATTATAGTCCTAAATCATTTTTTCTGCATGAATTACTTAATACTATTATCATTTTGAATATATATTTTTAATAAACCTACAACCAGCTTTCCCGAAACCCCGAAAGGAAACAAGACCTCCCCCAAACAAAAGATTAATTATGTCACATAACCAAAATGTTATTAAAGTAGCCAATACATATTTATTTAATTGAAACTATTAGCTGAAATAACGAACCTTAGAAAATGCCACATAAAGTTCCAGTGAAAGATTTTTTTTTCTTTTTTCTCAAGGATTTTAAAAAATAAATAAATAATTAAATAAATAATAAATAATAATAAATAAAATTAAAAAATACGACAAATGGGCTCCCTGTGTTAAACGAATGTCGCATCTGTCCATGTACACTGTATCAGAGCAAAATATAGAATTAAGACACTTTGTATGGAATATATTTTGAACGAGTCCCATACAGTGACATGCTAAGTGGAATACAATTGCTGATTTATCTACAATGTACATTCAAGACAGTTTGTTAATATATTATCAAAAAAAAAACACTTGCATTTCTCAAAAGACTGAGTCTACATTAACATTTTAAGGTACTATCACTTTTTTTTTTTTGTAACACAGATTTGATAAGACAGTACACAACTGGTTTTGGCAACAGTGTAACACAGCTATTTTTTTTTGTCATTAACGAAGCAACAGTTTCTTTTGCATGACTTAAGGTGTCAAAAATAATTACAATCATTCAGGGAAGACGCCCATTTATTGGTTAACTCGGTTTCACCAGTGAAAAAGAATAAATGATACACCTTCTTAAGTGTCATGAAAGCATCTGTGTGAACACTTCATCAAGTGATATAACATCAGTCTGTTGTCTGTAGACAGAAATCTAACCTCTAACATCATGAAGAAACTCGTCATTGAACGTTGGTTACTGATAAACACATTGGCCGATCTTAAGATGGATCCCGAAACGTGAAATTTGTTTAATATACAGAAGGGTCGTGAAAAACTGGAGACTTGCAAATCGGTGCTGTCCGACCATCTCCGTGGATGGGCCCCCATACATGTTACACCCACTTTTTTAATATTTTTAACAAATTGAGACTATGTGGTGCTCCTCATAGGGAGGTCTGTTTGTATTTCTTCATTATTTTTGTCATACATTCCACTATGGAACACTTTCGAGAGATGTTGTGCTTCAAGTGGGAGCAGTCTGTACCTTCAGGACCTACGGGCTAGACAGACCAATCGGGCAAGCACAATAGGCGATTCTGTCCTTTGGCGAAACACACCTAATAGGTTTCTGTATTACAAAAGGCTTGGGAGTTCTCAGGCACATTATGGGTCATAGAAAAGCCTTCAACTTGCTGATATGTTTGTTTGTATGCTTCGCCTTCAATGACTTGCTATAGACTAGATTTTTTCCATTTTTAAACTTTTTTCTTTAGAATACAAAAACTTTAAATATATTATCTTCCCATCTACTCACCACACTCCCTACACTGTTATATAGCACACTGATGTGTATCTTTTAAATAAAATTCGATAAAATATCCCTCTATAAGTAATATAGTTATACTGTAAAGACATCATCTTCGATAAACTTTTTCCGCCCACTCATATCTTTGAAAGCCTTCGCTACGTCTTGAATCCCATCCGCTATAGAACAATAGTCATCTCTAGTTATGTCGTTCCATATTTTTATTTCAAAGAATTCTGAATGTGAAGATGTCATAGAACATGAACTTAGAACTTGGTCATCAGATATAGATAGGAGAACTCTGTGGTCGTTCTAACCCTACCCTCGTGTATCAAGATAACCATAGAATTGGACAACTACCATCTATTTGTTGGTTTTCCTCGGGGACGTTTCCTCTACTCTTGGTGACTTCTACTGACGGAATGGATAACCATGGACACAGTCTTCTATCCTAACTCCTATAGTGGTGTTACTATTAAGAAATAGCTTATGTGTGCCTGCTTGTTTCCTACTCGTGCCGTTGAGTTGGTGTGAATGACTCCTTCACGTGTACAGTGTGTGGTCGTCTGTATTTTTTTCTTAGACTTAGGATAATTTCCTTATAGGTTCGTAACTCTATCCCTGGCGTACTGTAAAACCCATTTACAAAAATAGTCACGTATATAAATAAATGGCCTACAAATGAAATTTTAAAAAAATGATCGGATCACTAACACAAGTTCTGTAAACATATGGCGGTATGGTAACTGAAAATGCAAACAGTGGAGACAATTGTTGTACTACGGTGTTTTATGTGAAACACACAAACGGTATGGGTTTGCATTCCCTTGACTGGTCCCGACAGGTTGAGAAGCCCCTGGTGACTCCGAGAGTAAGTGTCAACTGGTATTTAAACAGTAACCACAGTCAAGCTTGATACACCATCTCTTGACAAGAGGTCACTGTCTTATTATAGGCACTGACCTTGAGTACATATATGCAAGAACTGTCAGTTTGGCATAGATCTCCCAAAGGAGTCCTGTTGACACAGATGGGTCATCTTCACAGGTTGTAAACAATTTGTCACACAAATGAAAAAAAAAAATGTGCAGTTTTATTTTTTATTCTCCCTGGCATCTTTGCTTTTGTCCTCTTTTTCTGCTTTGTCTTTTTCGTGTTTTTCTTTCTCGGGCTTTGTTACGCTATCGTAAGATGGAGGTGATGTGGTTGAGGGGGTCATGTCTGTCTTCTCAGTGGTTGAGTTCCCATTAAGCTTATCAATCACCATGTCTTCTTTAATAGGTAAGCTATTTACTTCTTTCATTTTATCTTTTTTATACATATATGAAGCTTTTTTAATTGTTTTCCTTAATAGGTAGCTCCGGAAAGAACGTTGGATAATAACAGCAGACAGTTCCTCTTGTTTTCTCCGTAACGTCGATGTAATTGGTTCGTAAGAGACTTTCGAAGGGTTGGAGGCCATAAACCTCTCTTCCATTGGTTGCCGGAGATTATCCATTTCATCTCCCTCACCCAATACACGCTTTGTAAAGGCAAACAAGATGTCAAGGCAGTGAATTCTGTCACCGCTTACCATGGGAAGATCCATTGCAATAAGCTGTACATTGTTAGGTTTTGGTATACGAAGAGGTGGATCCAGTGCATCAGCAAAGTCAGGCAATTTACTGTACTGAATAAATTGTGTTGCATCTGGATCAAACTTTTCCCAAACTTCATAGAACATCTCAAAGTCATCCTCCCCGAGAGGTTCTGCGCTCTCTTCAGTGGCCACACTAAAGTTCTCCAAAATGACAGCAATGTACATGTTGACCACCACTAAAAACGATATGATGATATAACTTACAAAAAAGAAAATCCCAACAGAGGGGTTACCACAATCACCTTTGACAGAACTCCCAGGATGTTCTGCATTTGGATCACAGTCCGGTGCTCCACTGTTTAGAATTGGTGCCAACAGTCCGTCCCACCCGGCTGAGGTTGTGATCTGGAACAGGCAGATCATACTGTTGCCAAAAGTTTCAAAATTGAACATATCGTCAATTCCAGCTTCTTTCTTCACGTAAGCAAAATTGGACATTCCAAAGATGGCGTAAATGAACATGACTAAGAAGAGTAGGAGACCAATATTGAATAAAGCAGGAAGTGACATCATCAAAGCGAAAAGCAGAGTACGGATTCCCTTCGCTCCTTTGATAAGACGCAAAATTCTTCCAATTCTTGCAAGTCTTATGACTCGGAATAATGTTGGAGAAACAAAATAATTTTCAATCATGTCCGCAAGAAACATACCTGCAATGAAGTGACATCAACATTAGAGGCTACATTACTCTTTGCTATTTTTAGTTATAGTTTTGACATCTAAGTGTCTCTGTATCATAAATAAGTGGCTATTCATGACTTTAAGGAAGGACACATTTATACCGGGGACCCCCATATTTAGGACAGTGGGTTTGTTGACATTTAGGGGCTGAACAGAAAATCCCCCTCTTTTGTTTTTTTAAGGAAATCCTTAATAGATGATGATCTTTATATGCATAAGCCTAAAACCGCCACAAGGGGGCGTCCATGAGGTTTAGAGAAAAAATGGTTTCGCCGTCATCACAGGTAAGGATTTTGGCAGTTTCTGCCATTTCTAATTGACTTCACAAGGGGCCTGGATTATTTTTTTTTCTGATACAAAATAGTATTACAATTTATCTGAATTAGATAATTGGCTGTTGATCAAGGGATTTATTCCAATTGTAACATTTGGAGTCAGGAAGGAATTTTTCCTCCCCATCTTAAGATGCCAACTGCTTTAATGGTATTTTTTTCTTCCTCTCGATCAATACTGATGGATAATCGGTTGAAATGATGGATCGGTATTGTTTTTCAACCTTACTACAGATGTGGCCATCTTTACCTTACTTCCGATTTGGTTAAGGACTCCAAGTTCTCATGAAATCAATTCAATACAACATTGCAAGCGAAACCCTCGACAGGAAGCAATTTACAACACAACCATTAGACAGACACATATATACATCTATAGAACATTAATTTGTGATATCATTTTGTAAAACAATACTGCCTTGTGAAGCTCATACGTATATCTGGGCATGTCCAAAATGAGAGGGTAAATGAGGGCACATCTGTATGTAAGACCTGGTTCACACAGTCTGCTTGGGGAAGTTAGGCTAGCTGATGGCCGTCACTTAACGGCATGGATGGCTCATGGATGGCACATTGATGTCATCAATATGCCACCCATGCACCAAGCATGTTTCCATGGCCCCATTTATTCAATAAATAGGAGCTGCGGAAGCACACCTGCAAAACCGGACTGTCCAGGGGGCTTCATTCTAGAGATAGGTATGGGACCTCTATCTATCAGATAGTTATGGCTCTAAATAATCAAACAATTCTTACCTACAATGGACAGAATAACAACAACAAAATCAAAAATGTTCCATCCAATGGTGAAGTAATAATGGCGAAGAGAAATCAGCTTTAGGACAAATTCACCAGTGAATAGGACAATGAAGACCATGTTGATCCAGTACAAGTTGTTCTCCATCTCTTCGCTTTGTTCATCTGTTTCAATCATCATTGTTACCATGTTAAGGCAAATGAGGATCATGATGGTGATGTCAAACGCCTGCTTTGTCACAAGGTCAAACACGAAGCCTTGATATTTATTCTAGAAAAGAAATAAAAAAAAAGAGAAGTTAGAAAAAAGAAAGTATAAGAAAGGAAATAAAGTAAGGCTAGGTTCACACTAGCAGTCGAGTCTCCGTACAAGACTCCATCCCACAAATCGGCAAAGAGAAAAGTCCTGCAAGGAGGGAGTTTTCTGTTTTTTTGGTTCCCCAAGTGGACATGAAGGACAGAAACCCGAACACATCTTTTTGGGTCAAACACTTTTTTTTCCCCCATATGTAAGTGAATAGGATTACAGAAAACATATATAATCCTGTGAACATACCCTCAGGAAAGCTCTAACATCGAATATTCCGACAGTCTGCAGCAGCTGAGGTTTGTATAATGATTTTCTGCAGCAGCTGCGGTGTGTATTATGATTGTCTGCTACAGTATATAAAGCTAATATAATGTATTATTCTATTTCCAGCTTCTTGGACAGAATTACCAAACTTTGGCTGCACCTCAAGCTTCTAATGTACGAGTCTGCTTTATGTCTCAGGTCAGACTGTTTGATAGTAGTCTACGGTTTGCTCCCCTCAAATATTCAGACCATTATATTTCTCTCTTTCTGTTCTTTTCTATTATCACTGCCCCTATGAAGCAAATGGGAATGGAATATTCCTCAGCCATGATCTCACCGGTGGTCTTGGAATGGGCTTTTGTGGCTTTTTCGACCCCAACTTCTTCATTGCATTATAATATTTTTTCTGTTCTTCTGTCATGAAGATATCTTGACCTCCAAAGTAAAGAAAGGAAATAAAAACTGGTTACAACCTTATAAATATCCATTCTGATCTATAATATTACTATACATATAACATTATATAGAACATTTGATTCCTATAGGTTTCTTTTTGTTAAGTATTATTTTGTCTACTACAACTCCCAGCGTGTTTGGCACGGCCATGTCATATGTTCTCCTTGGGGCCCTGCCATTCCTAGTTATGGCATTGCATCTCCCTATGTCATTGTAGTAGTGATCAGAATAATAATTGTGCCTAAATTTATTCTGTAAGGCTACATTCACACTACTGATGGTCGAAACGACTGTGGAAAATGTCTATTTTTCAAAGCCATTTTGCACCCGCTGTAGTCGCTTTCACAGATCTTTCATACATTTGAGCATATTGAGGGATCAGGGAAAATGGACAAAAATAGGACATGTCCTTGAAAATGGACCGTCAAAAATATGGTCATGTGAACAGCCCCCTTTCGTAGACATTGAATGTAATACTGCTGTGTGACGTCTGTTAAAAAAAAAACCCAGATGTCATACAGCCATTACTCACTGTGTGACTATAGCTTTAGGCCTTTTAGGCAAAGGGACGTCGCATGGTAACATTAATTTCACTGTCAGTACATGGGGGCTGTGCACACGACCATTATTTTCACGATCCATTGTCACGTAGATCTTATTTTTGGCCATTTTCACAGATCATGTGTATGGGGGATTTGGGAAAATGGGTGCGAGATGGCTGTGAAAAATAGATGTTTTTCACAGCCGTTTTGCACCTCTTTCGTGTGAGTATAGCCTTAGGCCTTATACACACAGATGTGTCTGTCTGTGCAGACGCATGGACGGCCCTTAATCACATTGCCGAACCCATGAATTTCAATAAGTTAATTCACATGGCACTATCACTATCACTATCAATGTCTGTTTTGATGGACAAAGATAGTACGTCAGGCCTTTGATGGTCATGAAAAACGAACCATCAAAAAAACGGACTTGTGAATAGATGTATTGTGTTCAGTGTGCTCAATAGGCCCCTTGTATTCCATACAATCACACATATTGTCATCACTAGAGATGAGCGAACAGTAAAATGTTCGAGGTTTGATATTCGTTTCGAGTAGCCCCTCAATATTCGACTACTCGAATCGAATATCGAACCCTATTATAGTCTATTGGGGGAAAATGCTCGTTTCAGGGGTAGGCAACGTTCGATCAAATTATACTTACCAAGTCCACGAGTGAGGGCCGGGCTGGATCCTCCAAGAAGTCTTCTCCTTGCAGCATCCCCGGGCATGCGCAGTCGGCTCTGCCCAGGCCCGATGCCTGGCAGAGTGAATTCAGAGCCGGAAGACGCCGCGGGGAAGCTGCACGGAGAAGACTTCTAAAGGTAGGAGAAGAACCAGCGTTGATTGGCCGACTGTATAGCATTCGGCCAATCAATGCTGGTTCTGCATCGAACTTTTCCATTCGAATAGTGAGTGGTACTCGATCAAGTACGAGTATTTCAAATACCGTAGTATTCGATCGAATACCTACTCGATCGAATACTACTCGCTCATCTCTAGTCATCACCATAAAGTCGTCATTGCTCTCGGTTATCGGTATAAATCCTAAGAATCAGAATATAATACTTATCTTCTTTTTCTGTTGGTTGAAGTTGTCAATGATGACACCAATGAAAAGGTTCAGAGTGAAAAAGGAGCCGAATATGATGAAGATGACAAAGTATAAATACATATAGAGGTTGTCTTCATATTTCGGCTGTTCTTCTAACTGTAAGATAAGAAGGAGATGTATAGAATAAATTAGAATATTTCCGTATTTGTGGAGAATGTAGAAGACATCTACTGTACATTACATAGTACAAGAGGCAAATACTATCAAATCTTTAAGACACAAACATGTCTTCTCACCTGTTTTGTTACTCTAGGTTCACACGAGCATTGATCTCCGTTGTTCTGATTCAGAACAATGGAGAGGTGAACCGCTAAGATAGCAGTTACACATGGAAACCGCCAGACCCCATTGACTGTAATGGGGTCTGTTGTGTGTCCGCCATTTTGAAACTGGAACCAGTAGAGGAAAAATTTCTCCAAGATAGACAATCCAACAGAGACTGCGACACAGACGTGAACATAGCCTTACTCTATCAGTTACTGATAAGATGCACTACCACGCATATGAAAACACTACTGGAGCTGACCATTTCCCATTATGGCTTGGTTTCCATGTTCAGATTTTTTTCAGGCTTTTTTGTTGCTGTTTGGAGGCCAAAACCAGGAGCGTATCATATTCAACCCAATCCTAGTTTTGGCTTCAAAAACAGCAACAAAAAAAGTGAATAAAATCTGAAGGTTGAAATTCAATGTCAAGCCCCACACACACAAGTTGGATCCGTGGTTGAGCGTCTCAGACTGCCATCCATGTGCCGCCCGCGCCTCCATGGCCCCATTCAACTGCCCTCAGTTAGCCTGGACCACAAAATGGACAGGAATAGGACCTGGTCCTCAGTTTTCCCCAGGCTAAAAGCCAAAGGCCACACAGAGCAAATCTCAGGTAAAAAACACTGGAGAATAAAAAACAGAGATAAGAGTAAGGCCTCTTGCACACAACAGTTAAAAATGGATTTGTGACGGACATTTTTGCAGGGTCCGTTACATGTCCGTTTTGAGAACACATTGCATTCAATGCGTCCATTCATATATCTGGTTTTTAACGGCCATCAAATAACTGACCTGCATTATGTCCAGTAGAAATCAATGGATCTGTTTTTTCAAACGTTGATTGTGGGGCCCGTAATCTCCATTTTTTTCCCTAGCAGTATAGGAAATCCACACAAACACAGCAAGGACATACAAACTCCTTGTAGCTGTTGTCCTTGGCAGGATTTGAACCCAGAACTCTAGTGCTGCAAGTCTGCAGTGCTAACCACTGAGCCACCATGTTGCCCTTTCAATGGGGTCTATATTTAATGGATGTAAAACGGATTGCTGTCCCGGATTGCACACTGACTCATTAATTTCTATGGGCCCATGCAAATAATCATGATTTCCATGGATCAGCGTGCGGGCCATGAGTCCACGCCGCCAAATATAAGGCAAGCTCTGTTTGGTGTTTGCGGCACAGACTCACCCATAGAAGTCTATGGGTGACTAAAAACCACGGCTAGGCTACAACAGTTTCAGCAAAGTTTATTTGTGCAAAAACTGCAGCAAGAAAGGAGTGCGGCTTCTGTTTTCCAGCAACATGTGAATTTAGTCCCGAACATGAAAAGGATTGTGCTGTATAGAATATGGGCGGCATTAGAATTGTCATTGTTTATTTATTTTTGCTGAAAATTCACTAAAATCAGCAGAAAATGCTGTGTGAACATATCCTAAGAAGTTTCTCTGCAGAGAAAAGAATCACTAAGTTTCAAGTGAGAAAGGAACAGAACATGAAGCCGGTGACATAGTAATGGCACAAGTCATTCATAATGTATACAAACCTTCCGAGAATCCACCGCAGCGTACATAATATCCATCCAGCCTTTAAATGTTGCCTGCAAGAAGAATGCATTAAACATCATTATAATGTGGCGTCTGCACAGAAGATCTGAGAACATGTGGAGGATAAGTCACAAAATAACTTCAAAAGAAGAAACAACTTCTGTTTGCCTGTAGTAATACAGATGAGCCAAGGAAGAGACAATGTTACGCTCTAATGATACCTCAATGTTCTAGCATCTGAATCATAATATCCACGGGCACAGAACTCAAAGTGAATATTCACTTAGGAACAAGAGCTTTTGTTGCAAATCCCCTGCATGAATATGCAGATAGAAAAGACAACCCTGAACGTCTATACTAAAAGAAGACTATGAGCCAACTGCATACAAAGTTACCCGGAAAACAGTATGAACTCTACAAAGTCATTCAATGACTATAATATCAATGTTTTCAATAAACACATTAAGACTGGTGCTTTGTGGTACCTAATACTCTTATATTCTGGGGCAAGGTGCACCAGTGTTATTAAGAGGCTCTGGCTCTTAAAGGGAACCGGTTACAAGACCCAATCATGTTACTGTGGCCCTGCAGGTAAATAGGTTAGGGTTACCAGAACCAGCATATCACCCCAGTTAAATAGGTTAAAGTCATTAGAACCAGCATATCACCCCAACCGTGCAGATAGATAGGTTATTGTCACGAGAACAAGCATATCACCCCAGCCCTGCAGATAGATAGTTTACCAGAACCCAGTATATCACTCCAGATAAATAGGTTAAGGTCATTAGAACCAGCATATCACCCCAACCGTGCAGATAGATAGGTTAGTGTCACGAGAACCAGCATATCACCCCAGCCCTGCCGATAAATAAGTTAAGGTCACCAGAACCAGCAGATCACCCCAGCCCTGCAGATAGATAGGTTAGTGTCACCAGAACCAGCATATCACCCCAGCCCTGCAGATAGATAGGTTAGTGTCACCAGAACCAGCACATCACCCCAGCCATGCAGATAGATAGGTTACGGTCACCAGAGCTCAGTATATCACCTCAGGCTCACAGATACATAGGTTAGGGTCACCAGAACCAGCATATCACCCTAACCCTGCAGATAGATAAGATAGGGTCACCAAAACACAGTATGGCTGAGGCCCCATGTTGCAGAAACACAGCTTTTTTTTGTTGCAGATTTTGTTGCTGTTTTTTGAACCAAAGCCAGGAGTGAAATAAGCAGAAGGGAGAACTATAAGGACTCTCTACGTATTTCCCATTCCTTTTGTAGCCATTCTTGGCTTTGGCTCAAAAAAACGCTGCAAAATCTGCAACAACAAAAAAAGCTGTGTTTCTGCAACGTAGAGCCTTAGCCTATATCAGTTTAAGGCTAAAGCTACAGATTTTGCTGCATTTTTCAGCCAAAGCCAGGAATGGGTTGAGCAGAAGGAAGACGTATTGGTGTATCCTTTATATGTCTCATTCCTTTTGTAGCCACTACTGGGTATGGTTAAAAAAAACGCAGCATAATCTGTGATAAAAAAAATAAACATGGGATTCAGTCTATAACTGTCTAGTCTATCTTTCTGCTGTTTAAAGTGAAAAATATGGGTCGTACTTACCACTTGGAGTAAAGCAAGATACCCCGCTCCCACATTATCAAAATTGACTTTGACGTTCTTCCATCGAGCGCTTTCATTTGCTTTTATTAGCTGGAAACATTCTGTTCTATTATTAACTTCTGAATCGAGGAACATTTCACCCGTCGTAGTATTAACACAGTGATAATACTTTCCCGCAAAAAGATTCACTCCCATTATGCTGAAAATCAACCAAAATATAAGGCAGACCAGCAACACGTTCATAATGGAGGGAATCGCTCCGATCAACGCATTCACAACCACCTAGTATAATGAGTAGGAAAAAAACACGTCAATTTTTGACAACACAGATGATGTCGTCAGGTCGGTATCAGACATGGAAAAAAAAACCTAAAAGAAATCTAAACAGATGGGACACGTGGGAGAAAAAAAAAACATCACAAACCCAAAGTAAAAGGGATAGTAAAATAATATAGAAAAATAAAGACCTGATAGTGGAAAGACGGACGCACAGACATGCAGAAAACTGCAGAAAAAAAAAGAGAAAAATGTTAAAATAAACATAATAAAGGAGACAAGTCAACTGAAAAGAAACCATCAACCGTATAGATTGGAAATAATAAAGAGTGGAATGATCACAGGACGGAAAATAGGATGGAAATCAGAAAAAAAATCCAAAAATTTGAACCATAAAAAAAGACATTGGAATCGTTGTCATAAAGCAACACGGATTTCAGTGTGAAACATGCACTACTGTCCTAAACATGCTCTAATAAGCCATGGGGGGTCGGAGCCTAGGAATGGGTAACATGCATTAAATTAACATTACTACTTGTATCTCAGTAGGACATAGAATATTTTTTGGACTCTGTTCCTATATGTTATGTGCTGTCCTTTCTCGTAAGATGGCCCACTGGGTATCTTAAAGGAACACTCCATTTAACCTAATATACTTTGTTATAGCCATGTTAGGGTCTTAGCAGCAAAGACAATTCCAGAATTGAATCTATGGTATACTAAAAAGGATGTTGCATGCGCTAAAGCCTTAGGCCCCTTGCAGAGAACCGTGGCTTGGGTCAGTATGCTATATAGGTTTTTCCCAGATAGCAGACTGACCCATACATTTCTGTCGGCCCACGCACACAACTATGAATTACACGGTCAAGAGTGCGGGCCTATTCCTGTCCGGTTTTGTGGCCATGCTTTCGAGGCTCATATTCATTGACTGAATGGAGCCATGGAAGCATGGCCGCTGCTCGGGTGGCACACGGATGACATCTGTGTGCCACTCATGCCGTTCAATCAAAGCCGGCAGCTAGTACATGGTCATGTACAAGAGGGCATTAAGCCCCTTGCATACGACCCTGGGCAAGATGAGTGTGCTATATGTGTTTTTCACTGACCCATTCATTTCTATGGGCCCAGGCACACGACCATGATTTGCCGATGATGCCATCTTTTGCACAATCATGACCAGAAACTAGCAGATGGTTGCGTGCAACTGGCCTTAGGTCGAGGTCCCACGTGGCAGAAAACCTGTTTTTTTTGTTTTTTGAACCAAAGTCTGGAGTGGCAGGAAAGTAGAGTATAAGAAGCTTCCTATATATTTCCCATTCCTTTTGTAGCCATTCTTGACTTTGGCTCAGAAAACCGCAGCAAAATCTGCAACAAAAAAAGCAGAGCTTCTTCAATGTGAGGCCACAGTCTTAGACCCTACACTGTGTATGCAATTTATTGTAAGATCCTGAAACCTATAAAAATGAGCAGTTGCGAGCACTGTAAAAGATTGTATTCTAATGCCCTTTAGTAGGATTTACTCATAGTGTGCCTATCATTTTGATATTTGTGGGATATCTTAACTTACAAACAATTTGCAGGAATTCTATCTAAATATCCCTTTATTAGATGTATATGTAGTTGTTTGCACGGTGTAGAATGGACATGTACTAAATACCAGTGGCGTAACTAAAGTCTTCTATGCCCCGATGCAATATTTTGTCCAGGGCTCCCTACTTCATCCCTAAAGCGAATTCTTGATAGTGATGGTTACGGATGTTAAGGAGTTTAATTATCCTTAATGTGGTTAGGATAATCTGTGGGTCTCCTTGGGTTATGGGCCAGATAGAAGCTGCAATCTCAATACTGATGCCGGTGCGTATGGGCCCCCTGAGGCTCCTGGGCCCCGGTGTTACTGCACCCTCTGCACCCCTTAAGTTACGCCCTTGCTAAGTACATAGTTGTGCAAAGTCTGTGACAGCGTGAAATATTCCATGTAGCAGCTATTTCTACTACTTCCGAGCTTGGGACCACTTTCATAGGCAGGGGTTGTCCAGATGGCTCATCCCTTTATTCGCCCACACTTTGAGAAAGAACAGCACATAATCCAATAAAAAACAGAAAAGTCAAGTAATAAAATGAGAAACAATAAAAACAGAAATCGGAAAACTGGTTAAGCAAACTACCAGCACCCCAGCCTTTACTAACCAATGGGCCACCCTATATATATATATATTCTCTTTTCACTCTTAATGGGAATCTGTTAGGCCCAAAATGCCTCACCAACCCTGGCATATAGAGGTCATACGGGGTTCACATCTGCACTCGGTGACCGTTCAGGGATTCAGTCCCTCATTCTGCTTGAGTCCTTGCAAGCAGGACTTTTCTCTCCACATTTTTCGGGTGGAACTTGGCCAGAAACCCAGTGGACCCCATTACAGCCTATGGCATCCGAAGGTTTCCACAGGTACCCGGTTTTAAAGTGGATGAGTTTGTTTTTTGGATCCCCAAGTGGATCTAAAGAACGCAGACCCCAATGCAGGTGTGAACCCAGCGTAACTGAAGCCGAAACATATCTATATGGCCACAAAGCGCTGCAGCAATATAGAGATGCTCATCTTTTTGTCAAGGACAGCCTGAGGGATCTAAGGTCCGTATAAAGAGTTTAGGGTACAACAGTGGTTTATATCAGTGGTTTTCAATCGGTGGTACATGTACCCCAGGAGGTATGTTGGACAATCTCGGCATATGCAGCATATGGCTGTGAACCACTGCTCTGGAAGTGACAGATTTAGTGAGAGCTCGGTTTCTGAGGCTCCTGAGGGGCTAGTGCCACCCAAACCCCCCAACATCATCACATACTGGGGTACAGTAGCTGTCAAGTGGAAGGAGGCTTCAGATGACATTGGGACAGGGTTAAGTGGCTTGGTCTACTCTATAGCAGGGGGTAGTCCATGCTAAATAGACAAACAGTTTCTGATCAGATGAGTGAAAAGCTGGTTAGAAGTGAGAAGACCCTCAGAACTTTTTGTGTGTGACCTCACGAGCAAAAGGATTTGCTCAGCACCAGTTTTTCTTTCCCATTTGATATCAGGAGCAGGATCTGGCACATGATGGACACCACATGGTCCATTGGGGTGACTCAACTCCAACTTCATGAGGCTTAGAAAGGTCGAGAAACACTGATCTACACCATTGGAAAATATCGGTAAGCAAAAGCTGGGGTGTCATGTCAAGTTGGAGTTTCCCTTTAAGGAGTATTCTCATAAATTTTATAGATATAAATACCTAAAAAAAAGTTTTTTTGTATTAACATTTCAAAGGAGAACTATTAGAAGAACCTGACAGAATGGAAGATTATAATCATGGAAATAGGTACCATAGCATATTCTATAGAGTCAGCCGACACCAGGTTGGTTCAATATATTGAAGACATAATCCCATAGTAGGAAATCAGGTTATATTCAGGGGCCAAGCTATATGGCCAAGGTAGCGGCTGCCCCATATCACCTGTTATATAGTCCCAGATAACATTCTTCCTATTGAGTCTATTGTATATCGATTTATAGTGTTTCAAGGTTTTTCCTTTATAGCTCTCCTTTAGATCAATACCCTTCAGTCTATGACCTATAGCATATAAGGCATGCATTAGTACAAGGATATCCTTCTTATTACTATTGATATTGCATTGTGTCATGCTGTGAGGTGTGATCCATTATAGATTACAACATGCATAGAATTAGAAAGAAAGGTTCTTCATTCCACCAGTCTACACTTTGTATCCACTTCTGGAGCTTGTACCCCAATGGTCTCTATAGGTACGAAGCATTGTATCATTAGCATTCTTTTAATGCATTGGTATATGAGGTGATGCTCATGCTATATTCTCTTCTGTATAGAATTATATTGGCCTTATGCCACATTGATGGTATTTTTTGACTAGAAGTATTGTACTCATAGGATAAGGAATAACTTGCAGATCAGTGGGACCCCCATCGATTAGGAAATGGAGCTGTTTGTCCCCCGTTCCTGAGAACAGAAGGATTGGGTATTGAAATTCAACATGTATAATCGTTCAGGAGCTGTGTGGCCTCTAAACTGGGTATGTTCGAAAGAAGAGAGTCAGAAGATCATACCATTGAGGTGAATAAGGCTAGAGTCAGACAACGTATCAGTATTGTGTATAGTCACATCCCGATACATCGCCTGACGCTACCCTAATGCCTGTCTGCAGGATGTGAATTTTTAACACTATAATTTCCAGAATGCACAGCTTAGGTGTATGATTAGTCAGAGGACCCCATCAACGAGTCTGCTTTTTTGATGGATGTTTCAAAAAATGGACATGTGAATGGGCCCTTTTACTATTTTAACATGGCTGTGAGACAACCATTTTCCAACGTCATGTGACTAAGGCCTTAGCCTTAAAGGGATTGTCTGGGGAGTATTTATTGACTTACCTGGTCTGGCAGAATGCTTTCGATGGACCCTGATCTCACAATCCCCTTGTCATGTGATCAGAGGCAGTGGTTATATACTTCTAGGGTCAGGGGAGGAGTGAGTGACCCCTAACGCTACCTTTGATCACATAACGTTGCTGAAATCCCCAAGTCCACCAGACCAGGTACGTGAATAAATACTCCCCGTACAACCCCGTAAGGCTAAGGCTCCATGTACTGAAACGCAGCAAAAAAAAAAAAAACATTGCGTTTTTTCCGCAGTGTTTTTCACTAGCATTTCTGCAGGTAAAATTGACATGCTGCGATTTTCGAAAGCATGTGCGTTTTTGGAAATACAGCTTTGCCTCAGGGCTATTTTTTCTGCAATGTGTGGATGGGGTTAGTCAGAATCTCATTCACTTTGCAAGTGCTATAGAACGCTGAATTTTTTAATGTGGCATTTCCCTGACGCCCAGTTCACATCTGCACATGGGTTTCCATTTGGAGGGTTCGCTTGGACACAAGTTGCCACAGATACCGGAGCGGAATCCGCTTCCACATCCGTGACAGATTCCTCCCTTGTTTTGTCTTCCATAGCTCTGCTCCACTTGCTTATCTTTCCGACAATATTGTGCAATCTTATTATTCTAGCAAAGAATTTCCTGGAATGTCAAAACTGTTCAAACTGCAAGAAAAACATACTTATTGCTAAACCATCAAGTAGAAAAATAAGTCGTATCAGCTGTACCGTGGCCGGGTTACCATGGAGCTGGATATCTGAATTTTAATGAACAGCTAGTTTAGCTAATACTCTAGTGGGGAATGGCTCTGCTGCTCGTAACAAAGCCAGAAATAGCAATATATGTTGTCCTTGCTTAAGACATGGTTATATTATCCATGCAAGTGTATCTTCTGCTGTATACTCTCAAATCCAAACATCCACCCTATCTACCTATAGGCTTATCTGATATCCTATGGAGAATACAAGGAACCCACTGCAGATGTCATAAGGTGGTGACTGATTGTCAACAATATTGTGCCTATCCATCAATCGCCATCCTGGTCATTATACCGCATATATTACCCTAATAGAGTCAGATTATTGAAAAACTGGAGGTATTTTTAGAATTAACCTTTCACCACCAGATAATGATTAAATCTATCATGAGCAGTCATTGCGGAAACAATCATTATATTGGATTTCTAGAAATGACGCCTCCAGCACCTGCTGACTTACTGCATATGCTCTTCCCGACACCCGCATATAAATAATGCACTGGATTTGCAAAGTTCATTCCAGATATTTCCTATCTAAAGACCTGGATTTCCATTGTTATACCTTTTACTAAAAAATGAATTACCTACCTGCAAGATGAAAGGATTAACTCGGATTTGGAGATAGCTATTGGCCAGGGCGCTGCGTTTTACAGTACCTGCTCTACAGTTCAAGCTAATCCCATCCACACATTACAGAAAAATACTTGCAGCAGAAATGTTGTGATATCCAAAAACATTGCCTTTTTGGAAATTGCAGCATGTCAATTATACCTACACTGGCGTTTTCCATATGGGTATAATAGGGGCGGAAGAAGGTTTAAGGTCGGGGCCCCATGTTACAAAAATGCAGCGTTTTGGTTGCATTTTAGATTACCTGCTCGCATGAATCATGTGGACATCAAAGTAGATTGTGAACTCCTATCCTATGCGCATGTTCCCTGCGGAGATCTGGCGGCCAGCACACGGACCCCATTATAGTCTATGGGGTCCGTGTGCTTTCACTGGCACACCACTTGCAGTTGCATTCGGTATTCCATTCGGGGGGGGGTCCTCATGCGGACTTTCCCGGACGGAATACAAACACAGATGTGAATGAGGCCTTACGTGCACGCTCATGTGAGCTGTACTAAAACACACAATCTATGCACAATAATGCAGCTATTTGGGGGGGGGGGGGGAGAAATTTTTCTGGAGCCCTAGACTTTCCTCTTAATACTCTTTTAGTCTTATATTTGTGAACATATGCTTGCTATTACCAATGCATGCTACAATTATAAGAAATACTAGAAATTGATGATAAGTGAGTCATTGTAATACAAGCACCAGAAGCCCATTATAAGTGATGAATAATAATACAGCCAAGCAGAAAGTGTTAAAATACCAAGAAAAATAGACTATGCAATATTTCCCGATGTACATAAGTTATTGCTGCATACAGGATAGCCCGATGTATATCAAATATGTACCTAACAGATTAAGCCAATATTATTAGAACTGCTTTGGATGAAGAAGATCGACCTCCATTTATGTTAGGTTATGGAGACCTGATTTGCCCTCACTAAATGCAGCCCATGTGTTATAATAATGATATTGGCCATATCTGTAGATTCCTATCGTCACTGGATACCGATAATGTTACTACATGATTTCCAGGACAAACTGGGTCTTCTCTTTTGACGATTTTTGAAGTTTTCTCACCAATATACAACTATATTATCAGTTGTAGGTATATGTGTAAGGACGGGGCTCCACTTGGGCGCAAATGCAATGTTTTCCAGTCTCCACAAAGTAGATGGGACTCTATCGAATCCCATCCACACGTTGCAGAAAAATACACGCGGTGGAAACGCTGCAATTTCCAACACCATTGCGGTTTTGGAAATCACAGCATGTCAATTAGACCTACAAAAACACTGATGGTTTCCCTATAGGTATAATGGAAGCAGAAAATCCACAGAGGAAACCTTTGTGGACAATCTGTGCAAAGCGGTGCGAGAAAAAAACGCGAGCCAACCCAGTTCATTTCTAAAAACCAGCCATTAACATTATCGGTACATTTTTTGACCTTTTGGGACACTTGGCCCTATTGGTTTTACTCATTCAATGGTCACCAGAATTTAAGCTTTTGTAGCCTATACATTGTGAATGATGAGCACGATTTTCTGTTCGTGAATAAGATGTTGTTGGATAGAAATTGAATTCGGTCTATAGCTACAATGATATGGAAAGCAATAGTACAGAGCTGGCTCATTCCTTATGACATACCACATGCATGTATTACACATGCATTAAAAGTCCTTGTTCATCTTACCCTCATCCCTTCAAACCGTGAGAGGGCTCTTAGTGGTCTCAATGCCCTTAGTGTCCTAAGGGACTTAATAGCCCCTAGTTCTGAATATCCCAAGGCATTAGCTATTAAGCTAATAAGAGAGACCTATACGAAAACAAAAGCAACAGTTCTAATTTTTGCACCAAATTCTGCTATAATACTTGAGGTTTCCTTTGGTTTTCCAGCAGAGATGAGGTTCCGGTATTCACTGGTTAGCTGCAAAATGAAATCTGGTTAGAACAGAGAATAGGAGGTTCAGCCGGAGACCTGATACAAAGCGGCACAAATCCTCAAAGTCTTACCCGCTCTCCAGTTTGGGTTGAGGAGCAAAATTTAAGCCTGACAATAAAAACGCAAGAAAAGAGTTGAATCTGTGTTATGTGACAACCTAGGTCTTAGTCTTACCCTTATGCCTTCAAATCTTGATAATGCACGAAGAGGTCTCAGTGCTCTCAAGGTCCTTAGTGACTTAATAGCAGCTAGTTGATCATACCCGAGGGCCACCGCCAAAAGGGATATGATAGAAATCTGTTCAGAACCAATGGCACGCTGAATTAATATTTGCAGAAATTTTGGTATTTTTGACAACTCCTTTAATATCAATATTTAATAGGAAATCCAATATAACCTTAGAATAAAATGGGGGCGGCATGAAGAAAATCGGGAAGTCTACTTTTATGGTCTTGTATATTCTTATTCAAGGAAGCGATGATGCCATGATTCATGATGACAATGCACGATCATCGAGTCATGACCAGGCAAGCAGAATTAGATGCAATTCTTTGCAGAGTGTAGGAGGGAAACCAATGACACCCTTGGAAGACACTGAACGAGAAACCCATGGCCCAAGTCTTACAATATATTAAGCATCAATTCCTCTCTGACACTGATATATGGGATAATTAAGTGTAGTCGTTGATGAAGAAACATGAGTCATGAGATACTATGAATGTCTAAGTACAAAGTAGAAGTTATAGAAGTAGATAGAAATACGTAAGTTATAAGTATTAAAAGAAGCATAACCAGAAACGTTACTTCAAGTGGTTTCAGCTGCCCTATTTGGGAGTGGGATACAATGGAAAGGGAGAAGCTGAGCTCTGTGATATATAGGGTTATATGATAGAGGAGAGAAGCTGAGCTCTGTGACATATAGGGTTATATGATAGAGGAGAGAAGCTTCACCTGTATGGAGCTTTTTCCAGCGCCCACCATGTACGCACTACAGAGAAACCTCTGTCTGCTGCATAGTCACCCCGCTCCTTCACTGCAGTTCAGCTCCCAGTTAGGCCCGGTTCACATCTGTTTTCATACAGTTCCATACAGTAAGTCCACTTGGGGACCCCCTGAACGGAAACCTATGCTCATAAAAAAGCGGTTACCTAAGGAAAACATCGCACCCCATAGACTATAATGGGGTCCATGTGGTTTCCGCTCAGTTTCTGCACAAAAAATGTGGAGAGAAAATTGCTGCTTGTAGGACTTTTCTCTCTGTATATTTCATACGGATAAGAGAATGGAACGGCCCCAACGTAGATGTGAACCAGGCCTGACCTGTCTGGAGTGTCATATTGGATCACATCACATCAAACTGCAAAGAATTATTATAGCATGCAAAGACTGTCCATTGATTTCTCATGGCCCTGTTCATTGACCATGAGTGGTCAATATCAGAAAGGAGGCCAGCAAAAATGTCAGTGGGTTCAATACATGCACTGTTGTATGTGAGCTCATACATATAATCATAATTTAGAGATGACCACTCCTGACCTAGACCCGATCTAGACCTCTATGTATGTTGTCCCTTTTCTTTGAGAGGACCAGCTCTAGAAAACCATTTTTGGCTGAAGCCCCATGTTTTCCCTGCATCTACATTTTATATACTACAAAGCAAAAATATGATCCATGAACATCAATATTAGAGAAAAGATAACAACGAATACACATATCCTTGGCTAGGACAATTGCAGAAGAGATAGCTCTATCCCCCAACATTAAGTCTATAAAGTGCTCACCTTGCATTGCATCTGAGAAGTAATTCTACCAATTCCTACATATTAATTGCATATTAACTGCTGTTGGTCTCAGTAAGAAGATTTAGTAATCTAAAATCCGACATGAGAAGAAAACCAACATCAAAGGAATATCTAAGAGGACTTAGATGACTTTACAGTGGTAATCTCAATGACGCCTCTGAAATTCAGATAGGTAGGTATAGACCTCGTCCTTAGACAGAAGAGACCCGAGCAGGTCTCTTGGTAAGATTGTTTCAGACACATGGACTCATCTCAATTATTTCGTATGAAAAGGGATCAGAGCAATAGCTCAGTCACACAGGGTTACTACTAGTAATATCAGTTACATCTATACTTTAAGGCTGAGGCTCCAAGTTGCGGATTTTGTTGAGGTTTTTTGAGCCAAAGCCAGGAGTGGATTGAGCAGAAGGGAGAAGTATAAGAACTTCCTATATATTTCCATTCCCTTTTGTAGCCATTCTTGACTTTGGCTCAGATGGACCTGGAATAAGTGGTTTCATGTTTTTTTTCTCTCCCATTGACTTGACTGAATTTTTCAAGGTGGAATCCGTCTTTAGATAGGTCATATGTGTGTTTTTTTTCTCCTCTAGCTGAAAAAAACTAAGGTAGAAGAAAAAAAAAATGATACTGACTCCCATTGAAATGAATGGAAGGTGTTTTTGGAAGTAGATTCAACCTCAAAATCCTCCTGCAAAAAACTCACCCTAAGGCTGAGGCCCCACATTGCGCAAACACAGCTTCTTTTGTTGCAGATTTTGCTGCGGTTTTTTTGAGCCAAAGCCAAGAATGGCTACAGAGGGAATGGGAAATATATAAGAAGCTCTTATACTTCTTCCTTCTGCTCAATCCATTCGTGGCTTTGGCTTAAAAAACCGCAACAAAATCTGCAACAAAAGAAGCTGTTTTTCGCAACGTGGGGCCTCAGCCTTAGGGTATGTTCACACGGCGGAAAATGGTTTCCATCGTGTAAACTTCCGCAAGGGCATCTCACCTCTTTTTTCTGCTACTAGCTAGAGGGAAAAAAAGTGAATGGCGCCCATTGAAGTCAATGGGAGCCATTTTTCCAGGGAGGGTTTGAGGCGGATTCCACGTCAAAATCAGCCTGCAAAAACTCTGTGTGCAGGTACCTTTAGGCTTAGGCCTTATGATACGAAAAAGCAGCTTTTTTGTTGCAGATTTTGCTGCATTTTTTTTAAGCAAAACCAAGTAAGGTCTCGTTCACATCAGTGTTCGTATTCGTATACCGAACGCAACTGCAAGCACTGTGCCAGTGAAAGCACACGGACCCCTTAGAGTATAATGAGGTCTGTATTCTTGCCGCCAGATCTCCACAGGGATGATGCGGACAGGAAAGTACTTCACAATCTACCTTCCTGTCCGCATGATTCGTGCACGCACACAGACCCCACTATAGTCTATGGGGTCCGTGTGCTTTCACTGCACACTGCTTGCAGTTGCGTTCGGTGCTCCGTTTGGGGGGTCCCCATGCGAACTATCCAAACGGATTACCGAACGCAGATGTGAACCAACCATAATGGCTGCAAAGAGAATAGGAAATATATAGGAAGTTCTTATACTTCTCCCTTCTGCTCATCCTTCTCTGGGCTTTGACTCAGAAACTGAAGCAAAATCTGCAATAAATAAAAGCAACTATTCTGGAACATGGAGTCTCCAAGATCTGACATTGATGGGAAATCAATATTAGATCAGTGGGGGTCGGGTTCCCAATTAATCAGTTGTTATTAGACAGTGTATAGAGCATGACCACTACACAGTGTACAGAGCCATCTACATTTGCCTTTGTACCATGTGCTCCCTACAGCTGATCAGTGGGGGCGCCAGTCCTATCTGATACCAATGACCTATCCTAAGGACAGGTCTTCAATATCTGACTGTAAACGTTGCGAGTCATTAGCTGTGATCTCTATGGATGTAGCTATTGTACAGTATGACCTAACACCCATGAGTGCTATCTATGTGCTGTGTGATATTTCTAAAAACACAAAAGATAAAAAATCTACAAAGTAAAATTAACACACAGCAAATGTCAAGACACCAGGACTGGCACCATTAAACAGAATGAGATGAAATCATTTATAAACAGAAGGTATAGTTCATCACAATGGTATTTCTGCAGCCATTATAGCTTCAGAGAACAGCCATCTGTTTCCTGTTGAAAGATCGATGTGTCATTAAAAACAGCAGAGAATAAGAAAATGTGCGGTTAGAATTGAATCACATCGCACCGGAGTAATCCAATCTACTGTCTAATTACAATATTAACAGCCATTTGTGCACAATACAATCCCCGCGGACCGCTCCGGGCACCATCTAAGTGCCAACAGTTCCTTCACGGTTCTCAATACAATGGTATTTTCATTGGGGCACATTTATAAAAAGTGTCATTTTACCACCATTGTGTTATTTGTATGTAATCTGCATCACGTAGACAGACATATGGGAGTATTCCTCTACAGGGTGTAACCACATGGAAGAGCCTACTGTGAAGGCAATAGTACTTCATGTGCTGCCATATGGTGCCTCAGTGCACTGTACTATGGAAGTATCGTGCCCTAAAAGAAATATCTCTAGGTGAAACTATCTCCGTAAGCGTAAACGCTGCAGCAACAAAACGTAAAGGGGATGTGATTCTGGTTAATTCCATCCACACGTTGCAGAAAATATTCTGTAGTGGAAATGAAAAATGTTTGCGTTTTTGCAAAGTATCTCAATTACGCCTACGGAAATGCTGGCGGTTTCCCTATAGGTATGATGGAAGCAGAAAGTGCTGGGGGAAATACCATAACGCGTTTCCACCGCAGTTTTTGGAAGTCTGAGCCTTAAACAGCAACTTTCTTATTCCATCTGATTCTGTCGTAATAAACTCTGTAAATGATTATACAATAATATACAGTGCTCTGCAAAAGTTTTAGACATGGGTACAGACAGTTTTTGACAGAACTGAGCAGGGGGGTTGTTCCCGCCGCCATCATGGAAAACTAAACACAGATCTTCTGTGAATGGAGGCTTGCTCCAATCCGTCTGTCTCTTCATGTCATCCTAGACAGACTGGATGATGTTGATCAGGGCTATATCTGAGGGGGCCGTATCATCACTTCCAGGACTCCTCCTCCAAAGGGCAGGTCTGTGACACTTTTTAGAAATGTGCCCCATATGTTTATCACCGCCATTTTAGTTTACATATGAAATAAATCTACATTAAAAAGTTCTGTAACTTTGTAAATAGATAACACTTCTAACCTTGTCCTGGTGCCCAGAAACAGTCTGTATCATACTGCAGAGCTGCATTCACAATTCTGCAGTCATCCCATGATAATTTACATAAACTGCGGTGTGTCTGACAACAAGATTGTCGTCTGACAACCAGCAAACCTGTGAATGCAGCTCTGGAATAAAATAGACAAACTGCACCATATGTAAATTATATAGGAACTAGTAAAATGGTGAACATAGCTTGTAAAGTTTTTTTGTCTATTTTTGTAGACTTAGTTATATATCTCTTAGCTTATGTGACTTCCAGGGGGTATCGGTTCATTAGAAAATATTATTTGGTGGCAAGTCATCGAGTCGCGCAGTTCAGACAAGAAAATGACGGCGTTCACTTAATACATATTTATAAGAGAATAATTGGAGGTCAGTACCTTAAAACACTGAATAAGGAATAAGAAAATATTATAGAAAAAAAAATCTTTGGTTTAATAGAAATGAATTAAACTGTCCTAGCACTATACACAGTAATAATCACCATTATAACATATCATAGTAATATCATAGAACAAGCTTTATACCGTATTATACTATCCTGATATCACCCTCAATCTAGAATATATCACCTAGCACCATCCTCTAGCTATAGAGTCCTAATACTACCCTCATACCATAAAATAGCTATATAGCCCTAATACTACCCTCATACTACAGTATATAAACCTCATACCATCCTATTATTATATAATCCTAATTAGAGATGAGCAAACAGTGAAATATTTGAGATTCGAGAATCGTTTCGAGTAGAGCTTCAATATTCGACTACTCGATCGATGGGAAAAAATGCTCGTTTCAGGGGAAACCACTATTCAACTAAAGGAGAGTCACCAAGTCCACGAATAGCAGGAGGAGAGTGTTTAGGAGGAGCGCTGTGCAGTTAAAGTGCACAGACCTCATTATAGTCTATGGAGTCCATGCACTTTAACTGCACAGCGCTTGCAGTTACGCTGATAAAAAGTCAGCTCCCTCGTAACAGCAAGCTGCCAGCTCTCCCGACTAACAAGGACGAGCCTGCTGCATAACCAGCGTTGATTTGCCGCAGGCTCATCCTTGCTAGTCGGGAGAGCTGGCAGCTTGATGTTACGAGGGAGCTGACTTTTTGTCATAGGAATGAATTGACCAGCGTTGATTGGCCAGTGTACAACATTCGGCCAATCAATGCTGGTTCTGCCAGAGGCTCGTCTGTGAGGAGGCAGAGTCTAAGATCGGACCACAATGGAGACTGCTGTGGTCCGATCTTAGACTCCGCCTCCTCACAGATGAGCCTCTGGCAGAACCAGCGTTGATTGGCCGAATGTTGACACTGGCCAATGAGAACAAGTAAGCTCCCTCGTAACAGCAAGGTGCCAGCTTTCCTGACTAGCAAGGACAAGCCTGCTGCAGAACCAGCGTTGATTTGCTGAATGCTATACACTGTATAGCACTCAGCCAATCAACGCTGGTTCTGAATCGAATATTTACTGCGAATAGCTAGTAGTATTCGATTGAGTACGAATATTTCGAATACCATAGTATTCGATCGAATACCTACTCGTTCGAATACTACTCGCTCATCTCTAATCCTAATACCACCCTGAAATCATAATATGCTAAAAATACCCTCATACCATACTCTCTTAATATCACCATCATACCGTATTATCCTATTATCACCCTCATACCATATTGTCCTTATACCCTCATACTGTATTATCCTATTATCAGCCTCATATCATATTTTCCTAATAACGCCCTCATACAATATTATCCTAAAAATACCCTCATGCAATATTATCCTATTATCACCCTCATTCCATATTATCCTAATATCACCGTCATTTGATATTAACATTCTAACTAACAATCAGCTAATCCCACAGTATATAGATGGAGTACAGATCGGAGAACTTACATCAACAATCAGGAAGTCCAGCCAGCACCAGGCGTTGGTGAAATATTTTACAAACCCATAGGCCACCCACTTCAGAAGCATCTCAAGGATAAAGATGTAAGTGAAGACTTTATCCGCATATTCCAGCATGGTCTTAATGGTTTTCCGCTGCTCAATGTAAATGTCTTCAAAAGCCTGAAGGAAACAGTAAGGGTTAAAATAACGTGCAACTTAATATTCATGCCAATTCTGTAGGTATTTCCATTGCAGCAGTCTCCTCATTTACATCACAAACAAGACAAGGAGGATCACAATAGAAGATAACACCTCAACAGATAACAACCATAGTGACTCATCATTGCATCACTACTGATAACAGATGATGATGCAGCAGAGGATGTGCAGAATATTTTCCAGGTTGGTTAAATGACTTACCTTCAATAAATACAGGTCTTAATATTACCAAATAGGTAGATTTATTGTAAACTGTAACTTACCAGAGCTCCACTACTGAGAAGAATCATGAAGATGATGAAGGTTTCAAACCAATTGTGTTCCACAATTGTATAACAGGTTTTCCTAAATGTCCACCATATCTTGCCATTCTTTTCATCAATGTTCACATGGCAAATGGGAAATCTCTTTACACATCCTAAAATATAATAACAACATATGAAGATGGACAAAATGTAGAATTATCCAAGCACAGATTCTAGTGACGGTATCAATATTAAGTACATGGGATGAACAGGAAAATGGAACACAGAAGACTTCTTGAATAAAAGGTGTGGGGTGCCATTTTCATTTTCTCTATTAGAGATTTGTCAGTGGATAGAGGGACTATCATCGTATTAGAAAGAATAGTGTGTCTTCTAGAGATCAGCACACCTCTCAGGATTCAATTCAGGTTCAGGGTGCTTGGTTACAAGATTTGTGTGCAAATCATACCTACATAGTGTAGAACAGTGTCAGGGCTCCTAGGAACCTATCTATAAAACATAGTGTATAACACTGTCAGGGCTTCTAGGAACCTATCTATAATACATAGTGTATGACACTGTCAGGGCTCCTGGGAACCTATATATAATACATAGTGTATGACACTGTCAGGTCTCCTGGGAACCTATCTATAAAACATAGTGTATGACACTGTAAGGGCTCCTAGGAACCCATCTAAAAAACATAGTGTATAACACTGTCAGGGCTCCTAGGACTATATATGTAACATAGTGTATGACACTGTCAGGGCTCCTGGGAACCTATCTATAATACATAGTGTATGACACTGTCAGGGCTCCTGGGAATCTATCTATAAAACATAGTGTATAACACTGTCAGGGCTCCTAGGAATCTACCTATAAATCATAGTGTATGACACTGTCAGGGCTCCTAGGAATATACCTATAAATCATAGTGTAGAACAGTGTCAGGGCCCCTAGGAATATATCTATAAAACATAGTGTATGACACCGTCAAGGCTCCTAGGACTATATATCTATAAAACATAGTGTATAACACTGTCAGGGCTCCTAGGAACCTATCTATAAAACATAGTGTATGACACTGTCAGGTCTCCTGGGAACCTATCTATAAAACATAGTGTATGACACTGTAAGGGCTCCTAGGAACCCATCTAAAAAACATAGTGTATAACACAGTCAGGCCTCCTAGGACTATATATGTAACATAGTGTATGACACTGTCAGGGCTCCTGGGACCCTATCTATAATACATAGTGTATGACACTGTCAGGGCTCCTGGGAATCTATCTATAAAACATAGTGTATAACACTGTCAGGGCTCCTAGGAATCTACCTATAAATCATAGTGTATGACACTGTCAGGGCTCCTAGGAATATACCTATAAATCATAGTGTAGAACAGTGTCAGGGCCCCTAGGAATATATCTATAAAACATAGTGTATGACACCGTCAAGGCTCCTAGGACTATATATCTATAAAACATAGTGTATAACACTGTCAGGGCTCCTAGGAACCTATCTATAAAACATAGTGTATGACACTGACACTGTCAGGGCTCCTAGGGACCTATCTATAAAACATAGTGTAGAACACTCTTTGGGTTCCTAGGAACTTATCTATCCAATTTCTAGCTCTCTAAGGCAAACACAGTCGAAGTCAAACTGCAATTTTGTGGCATCCAGTGCTCTCTCTCCACCTTCTCAGTGACATCTGGTGATCTCCTTTGATGTGATGTTCCCATGATGTGATACTTCCAGGCTTGAGACTTTGATTGGACCTCAGAGGTGACATGGGCTCACCAAGCATCATGACCTCATGGTGCTCAGCATGCCCTGTGGCCACTGGTGGCCAATCATGGCCTCAGCAGTGACCCTAGGCACACGACATCACAGGAGAGCGCCGGACATCACCGAGGAGGTCTAAAAGAGATGAAAGTAAGTATGAATATATTTTTTATTTTTGTCATCTCTCCTGGGCTTTCACTTATTATACTTTGACCCTGGTGGCCATTTTAGTTCGCCCCAAGACAAATCTTCATTTGTTCGCTTTCGTAAAAACTTGAACAATTTGGAATATTCAAGTCGACCCTTGCTCGGTACAAATCAGTTCATCAATTTCTACTCATTCTTCGTTTCCGAAGGAAGTAAGCCAACTTTCTTCTCTCCAGTTGACCATGCATATTTAGTGTTCAGTGGTCAGGTTTAGTCACGAAACTCTTCTGATCACCCCTCCAGTTTTTCTAGATTATTAAAATACAGAATATCTTCTTCTTCCACCCAAATATTATATTGCATGGTAAATAAGAGGTATTTCCCCAGAGTTCTACAGGCTAATACTTTGTTTTTTTATGCCACACAACATGTGTTCTTTTATGATTTACCGGGAAACTAAGAAGTTCATCTCATTATATAATCTCACTGTGTAGGCCAACTGCCAAGCAAAAAGCCGTCCACACAGCCTTTAATGAGCAATGTTCTCCCACTCACCTTCTGTGAAGCAGGCATCTGGCTCCAGAGCCTCCTCTGGTTCTAAATCCAACAACTCTCCTTCTCCTTCCACCACTACCCCAGGGGGTCTGATATCTACCGTGCTCCCTTCAGATGAACTGGTTAGGTTCAACTTCTACAAAGAAATTCCCAAAGCAAAAGAAAAGAGAAGAAAATTAACACATTGCTTCCCAATATCCCGTAAATGTTATTCTTTACCATAACGCTAATTGCTTTATTATGGTTTTAACCATTTATCACTTGACGTGTCAAAACGTGGCCCGGCCATTGAAATTATAGCCTTTAATCTCTTAGCCCTTACCTTCTGGCTATAGTCCATACTCCCGTTCAGTCCTTTTTATAGCTTTTGTATCAATAATGTCTATTTCTTAGGTTTTGTAGTATTTATTATACCGTATTTTTAACTCTACATTACTTTTACAAAACGGAAGTCAAGTTACATAACGTTCAAGCATCATATGCAGTGAAACCTCTCCAAAAGACCACCTCTTTGAGAAGACCACCCATTATCCAAACCAGATTTTCAGTTGCCCATCTTCTTTGAGACCACCCACCCCCATAGACCACTTCTTGATCCAATTTTGGGTATCTATCTCAAAGAGGTTTTACTGTATCAAAACCATCAAATAAATCAAAACAATATAATAAAAATTGTATCCGAAAAGATTAAACTTTAGAAAATGTGCAATAAAATACATGAAAAAAAGAACATCGATAAAATATTAGTTATTGTAAAAGGAAACACTATTATATTTCAGGCAATTGCATCCATCTCTTTTAATGCACCCATGGTCACTGTGCATTTTCAAACTACTTGTCAACCCGATATTCATACTCATTGATAAAACTGCAATAAGCAGGTTACAATTTAAGGAAATGGAAATTGTGTGCATTGCGAGTTGTGGAATTTAGGATGGCGAAAATTGGAATTGCGTAAATTTTCAAATTTGCCAGTGGAACTGGTTGTGGTGAAATAAGTATGAGTACCGTTCTATATCACAGTAGTTTATCTGGTAGCATACACAGTCCGCATTCTCTGATCTGGTGTAATGTTATTACTGTGTAATGTATAACATCATTAATGGTGGCGCTGAAAAGTAGCAGTCGCAGATGTACAGAGAGAATGATGGAAGCATACAGGTCAAAGATAAGCCATATACTGGTATTAAACCCCTTGGAGTTGCTATTAGTGTATGCGTGTATATTGTATTTGGATTATCTATTAACATATATGCCGCATATTGTCACACTACATCCTGGCAATACAATAGACAACCCAAGGCCAGTCCTAGATAACTCCATCATATGGAAATAGTAAGTAAGTAGACAGTGGGTTGAATTTGCTATTGAAAAATATGCAAAATTGTAATGCAATTTTTTTTCATAATTTGGGATTAGAGACTATTGGCAAAGGGGAGGGGTTTACTGAGAAAAGGGAGTGGCTTTATATTCAATACTGGAGACCAGGTTTACTAACTGGGCTGAGCCAATAAAGTGCCTAAAACTCAACTTCTTGTCACACAATGGTGTATCTCATCTCCAGCGCCCTACTCGCCACTTTTTAAGATAGCGGCCAGCGCCAGACAGGAATATAGCAGGTTGGTACAAAATTTTGCCATGTGCTATACTAGAAATCTATACATTCCAACATGCGCTAGAATTGTTAACAGGCTGGAGCCTCTTACGATTGGGTTCACACTAGTGTTGGGGTTTACGTTTTTTGGATCAAGCGGTTATTCATGGACTCCATAGACTATAATGGGGTCCACTGGGTATCCACCAGAAAAATGGGGAGAGAAAATTAGTAAATGTGCCCCAAGGTTGTTTTTCATACACACAAATAAATATCCACCTGGATTAACATGAGTGCCTGGGAATAGTGAAATTCAGAGGTAGACTGACCATATAGGCATCTAAACAGTTAGCCCACTATAGGTGTTGCTTGGTAAGGTCAAATTAAATTACCTCACTAGATGGGGCAACAGAATATAGGATTGCATTTGTTAGACCGTTACTGCTCTGTATTAGGTGCTACTCACAAACATATTTCCTGGCAACAGCTCGCCATGTGGTCAGTTATGGTATTGCAAGAAAAAATTCTAACAAATCCAATTCCAAGTTGAGATGCCGTGTAAAATGTAAAGACAACAAAAAGGCAATGACTGAGAAATCTCAAAAGCATATTTCATTAACTATACATCATCGATCGCATATCAGAAGGTGAAAGTTAGATATTTCAAATGAAAAAGAGAATTGTTAAAAGTTCTGATGTACATTTCTATGTTCTATTGTGAAGAAATATGGGTAGGCTATGACTTGAAAATAATTGTGTTTTTATTTTCTTTACATTTTACACATTGGCCAAACTTTTTGTAATTGGGGTTGTATTGTCTAATACAAAATATTATTTTCAGGTGAGTTATTGTTATTTATGATCAGTGTAGGAATAGAAATGTCCAACGTATGTCTAATCTGCAGTAGATTGTACAGAAAGTGCGTATTATGCAAGTCTAACACTTCTAATGCTTCCATCATTTCAACCAAAGTCTGCCAAAAAGCTATAGCCAAAGCAAAAGTTATAAAGGAGTCAGGGGAACAAAAGAAAACAAAAAGTTGCACAATAGTACATTTCATTGTTTCATACCAAGATCCTAAAGGAGATTACACTAAATGTTATTACACATAAAATATATTATATTTATTACAGTTAACTATAAAAAGCAGAATTTCTATGTTCATTGCTCACAACAAACAGATGGCTAAGTCAAGGGGAGTCTGTCAACAGAGCCAAGTATAACACCCCAGCCCTGCAGATAGATAGGTTAGTGTCATCAGAACCAGCATATCATCCCAGTCCTGCAGATAGATAGGTTAGTGTCACCAAAACCAGCATATCACCCCAGTCCTGCAGATAGATAGGATAGTATCACCAGACTCAGCATATCACCCCAGCCCTACAGATAGATAGATTAGTGTCACCAGAACCAGCATATCACCCCAGCCCTGCAGATAGATAGGTTAATGTCACCAGAACCAGCATATCACCCCAGCTCTACAGATAGGTTAGAGTCACTAGATCCCAGCATATCATCTGAGCCCTGGAGATAGATAGGTTAGGGTCACCAGAACCCAGTATATCAACCCAGCCCTACAAATAGAAGAATTAGTGTCACTAGAATAAGCATAACATTACAGTCCTGCAGTGAGGTAGGTTAGTGTCACCATAACAGCATATCAACCCCAGCCCTGCAGATAGATAGGTTACAGTCACCAGAACCAGCATATCAACCCATCCCTGCTGATAAATAAGTTAGGGTTATCAGAACCAGCATATCACCCCAGCCCTGAAGAGAAATAGGTTAGGGTAACCAGAACCAACATATCACCCCAGCCCTGCAGATAGATAGGTTATAGTCACTAGAAACCAGCATATCACCCTAGTCCTGCAGATAGATAAGTTAGTGTCACTGGAACCCCACATATCACCACAACCTTGCAGATAGATAGGTTAGTGTCACCAGAACCAGCATATCACCCCAACCATGCAGAGAGATAGGTTACCATCACCAGCATATCACCCCAGCCCCGCAGATAGATAGGTTAGTGTCACCAGAACCAGCATATCACCCCAGTCCTGCAGATAGATAGGTTAGTGTCACCAGACCCAGCATATCACCACAGCCCTACAGATAGATTGATTAGTATCACCAGAGCCAGCATATCACCCCAGCCCTGCAGATAGATAGGTTAATGTCACCAGACCCAGCATATCACCCCAGCCCTACAGATAGATTGATTAGTGTCACCAGAGCCAGCATATCACCCCAGTCCTGCAGATAGATAGGTTACTGTCACCAGAACCAGCATATCACCCCAGCTCTACAGATAGGTTAGAGTCACTAGATCCCAGCATATCATCTGAGCCCTGAAGATAGATAGGTTAGTGTCACCAGAACCAGCATATCACCCCAACCATGCAGATAGATAGGTTAGTGTCACCAGAACCAGCATATCACCCCAGCCCTGCAGAGAGATAGGTTACCATCACCAGCATATCACCCCAGCCCCGCAGATAGATAGGTTAGTGTCACCAGAACCAGAATATCACCCCAGTCCTGCAGATAGATAGGTTAGTGTCACCAGACCCAGCATATCACCCCAGCCCTACAGATAGATTGATTAGTGTCACCAGAGCCAGCATATCACCCCAGCCCTGCAGATAGATAGGTTAATGTCACCAGAAACAGCATATCACCCCAGCCCTGCAGATAGATAGGTTAGTGTCACCAGAGCCAGCATATCACCCCAGTCCTGCAGATAGATAGGTTAGTATCACCAGGACCAGCATATCACCCCAGTCCTGCAGATAGATAGGTTACAGTCACCAGAACCAGCATATCACCCCAGCCCTGAAGATACATAGGTTAGGGTAACCAGAACCAGCAGATCACCCCAGCCCTGCAGATAGATATGTAGCAATGGTAAATAAAAAACTTTCCAGCGCCAAAAAATATTTAAATAAAACTTGACTGTTACTTCATACAACTAAAATTGTAAATGAGTAAGGGGCATGTTTCGTAGCCCCGAAACGCGTAAGCTACTCTTATTTGTATTTCATATGGATCCATTGTATTTACAATTTTAGTTGTATGAAGTAAAAGTCAAGTTTTATTTAAATATTTTTTGGCGCTGGAAAGTTTTTTATTTACCATTGCTACATATCTCATCCTCTTCAGTCGGGGATTTATCCGTAGCAGCCAACTCAAGTGTTTTTCCATTCCTTTTCTATATATTTGTTTGGGGTCTGAGCGGTTTTTGGAAAAATATTTATCTGCAGATAGATAGGTTAGGGTCACCAGGTGACTGGCTCCCTTTAAAGGGTTTGTCTACAATGAAAACAAAGGGGCTATTTATTACATACAGGACCAGACTGATATATACATTCTTGTATGGCCATGCTTATGATGACCGCTGTCAATCAGATGTCAGGTTATAAATTAATCCATCCCACTATATATCAATTTTCTCAGCGACATCTGATCTATTATATGTCACCTGAAGATCAGAAACTATATTCAATGTGACTAGCTCCCTATTAGAGTCAAACCAGTATTCAACATGCTCTTAGGGGTGGTATACGATTACTTATTTTGAGTGCCAATAACCAAATTAAGTGCCCGTATGTTGTGTGTAACTAGTATATAATGGTGCATTTTCTTTCTTAGTATATCATTTTAGTGCACATCCCATACACTAGGATTTATTTATTAAGTGCATTGGAATAAATATCCATAAAAATCAATCAGATTAGCGAGTCTGCTTCTCTATCCAGACCTCGAACTGACATTAACTGGACCTAATATAATTTGTACGTCTAGCATGGAGGTGGATGAGAGATGGTTAGTACTATATTATAGGTTCTGAATATCCAAGTACTCTATATACTTGCCAAGTGACTACCTGTACACATATAAGCAGCCATTCCACTTTTATACATGTGTTTGAGAATTTGGTATATGAAAAAACTTCTATGATTTTTTTTTTTCTAAAAACACCATGGGCTATGTCTGACATTCCAGCTCAGATCTGTTCACTCAATTAGGGGTTAAGTTGCGGTACCAGCAACAGCCTATAGACTGTCCCTGAAAAATATAACCCTTACTAATAAGACAACAGGCAGTGATACAATCGATGCAGTTTATGGATTGAAGGAGTTGTCCAGTTCTCTTTCATTTATATCCTATCCTCAGGATTGGTGATCAATAAGGGATCGGTAGGGGGTCTGAATGATGTCATTTTTTCTGGTGACCCAATTGGATACATGCTGGTATATACTACTTTATTCCCTCAATGGAGGTCAGAGATGTATACAGTGGTAAATGAAATCCCAAAAAGATCCCCAAAACCGCTACAGTGAGAATTTTCTTCTTTCCAAAACATAATTCCAATATTTTAACCCATTGACTTCTAAATCCCATTATATCCCACAAGAATATGAATTATTGACGTAAAACCTCAAAACATTAAAACCATCTTCACTAATGGAAAATTGGATTATTTAAAGGGGCTTTCCAGAAATTAAGTAAAATTAAATTAAAGTAAAAGTCAAATTAAGTATATTATCTTTGTTTATGGTTGGAATCCTGTAGTAGTCACCCATCCTCGTTGGGATACTTTTACAAACCATATCTTAAGTTATGATCATGGAACCCAAATCTACAGTAAGTGAAGAATACGGGGTTGGGGACCCACTACTGGGACCCATTGCAGAGAGACTGCTGAGCAGGTGAAGGTCTCTCTTTATTCATTTATTTGGGATGTCCGAAAATAGCCAAGTACTGTTATACTATAGTCATATGGCCGTATTTAGTTCAATTCATGTGAATGGGGGATATCAGATGACCATGATGGTCCATTGTAACGGGTCAAGTAGGTCATATCTCTTTTTTCATGAACCCCGCCAACATATTTAAATGTATGGGGATCAGTGAAAATGGATGCCCCTCGGGTGCAAGACAGCCGTAAAAAAATGGATGTTTTTCACAGCTATTACAAACCTATTGTGAACTCCCATAAAAGTGAATGAAGAGGACAGAGCATGCATATCCACCTCTCCAAGCACAACAGTCAGAGGACGGGAGTCTTCAACCCCATTCTCAAAATACGCGTGATTCCTAGACAAAATGGATGTTAAAAAAAAACAACATATCACTAAATGCTGTTGATAACACTAACCCTTAGGGTTAAGCCGATCTTGAGATTTCAGGATCGATTTTAAAATCCGATTTCTGATCATGTTTTAGCTAATCCCGATCGCGATCATGAAATTTGCTCGATCGCCGATCGGATTCTGATCTTTTCCGATCCCGATTGCTCAACCCTAGTCAATGCTTCTCTATGGGAAAAGTCACGTTTAGGGTTGAGCCAATCTTGAGATAACCTGCTACCTCAATCCTGCTGGAAAAGATCCAGATCGCTCAGCCCTACCGACCCTACATTGCATCCACTCCTGACAATAGACTGCTGACAGCTTATCTACTCTTCCCTTCCTTTACAGAGTATGACTACAACATTTTCCCATGGACACCAAACTTTTGCTGCCTATGTAAAAACACCAACAACATATCACTAAATGCTGTTAATAACACCAACCTTACATTGCATCCACTCCTGACAATAGACTACTGACAGCTTATCTACTCTCCCCCTCCTTTACAGAGTATGACTACAACATTTCCCCATGGACACCAAACTTGTGCTGCCTATGGTCATGACTATAATGTAAAAAAACCAACATATAACAACATATCACTAAATGCTGTTGATATCACTAACCCTACATTGCATCCAGTACTGACAATAGACTTCTGACAACTTATCTACTCTCCACGTCCTTTACAGAGCATGACTACAACATTTCCCCATGGACACCAAACGTGTGCTGCCTATGGCCATGACTATAATGTAAAAAAAAAATACAACATATCAATAAATGCTGTTAATAACACTGACCCTACATTGTATCCACTACTGACAGTAGACTACTGACCACTTATTTACTCTCTCCCTCCTTTACAGAGCATGACTACAACATTTTCCCATGTACACCAAACTTTTGCTGCCTATGGCCATGACTATAATTTAAAAAAAAAAAACAACATATCACTAAATGCTGTTAATAGAGCAGAGAAGAAGCTCAGGCAAGATGGCCGCCCCCATAATCATGTTCAGAAAATAGAATAGTAGGAAAATAAAAACAGATTAGAAAAACGGCAATAGATTCCACAATCTGGCTTTACTACGTAAAACTGGTAACACTTTCCTTTGCAGTGTCGGAGACAGTAAAAGTCATTTTCGAACCCCTTTCGACACATTGTTCCCTTAATAACGGCAGCAGTATTGTGCGAATAGACAAACATATTACATAATCATTATTCTCATGTATTTATCACATTCCATATGGTGCATGCTCCATTGTTACTTTACATTTGTGACTTTTAAGCGGTATAGGTTTAGGGCATGCATTAAAAAAATGCTGAAGAAGTTGAAATAAAATACAAAAAAAAAAAGAAATCAAACATTTCTAGTTTTAGTACAACATCTTTATCGGCCAGTCTCGGCAGACCATGCTGTGAAGTGAGTCACACGACTCAGCCTAAGCCTAATAGCTGTGCATGTTTTGTATTGGATTGCAATGGACAGGCAAGGGACACAGCTGATTTGCATGCAAGCCAATCAAAATTAATTGTAATTAGATATTGTTTCATTTAACCTTAGGAAACGTGGCGACATGTTGCGCTGCCTTGTTTAAAAGCACCAGAGTTGCATTCGTGGTGGCTTCTGCTTGATTTTACCCCTGTGAGAAGTGAACAAAAAAGGGCAAGCACAAAAAAGAAAAAAAAAAGATAAAATTAACAATACCCCTGTTCTGTTAGAGTAGCTCTTTTTATCTAGACCTCAGATTTGTGATCTCCCATTAAAAAAAATTGGTAAAAAATAGGTTACTACTTGGGGTAATAGCCAGGAGGTCACTTTATTTATTACCGTTGCTTAAATAGCAACACCATATTCCACGGCGCAGCACTAGTCACATCAGTCCTGTCCCCAATGGGGCTCACAATTTAATTTCCATAAACCAGTATGCAGAGGAGAGAACATATGAAGTCCATGCGGAGGTCCTAGAACCTGGGATCTGAAAGGCAACAGTGCTGTTAAGAAAATAATGTTTTATTTTTTTTTATTTTTTTTACATATACAGTTTTTTATGCTTGTATTTTAGACATATGGAAATGATAAGGCTTTGGTTTTTGCCACAGCATTTCCCCAGCACTTCCACGCATTTCCGCTTAGTGCTCTAGAATTGTCGGCACTTCCACGTGTTTCCGCTTAGTGCTCTAGGATTGTCGGCCCTTCCACGCATTTCCGCTTAAGCATTATCAGCACTTCCACGCATTTCTGCTTAGTGCTTTAGGACTGTCGACACTTCCATGCGTTTCCGCTTAGTGCTCTAGGGTTATGGACACTTACAAGCGTTTCCGCTTAGTGCTCTAGGGTTGTCTGCACCTTCACACGTTTCTGCTTAGTGCTCTAGAGCTGTCGGCACTTCTACGCGTTTCCGCTTAGCGCTCTAGGGTTGTCGGGACTTCCACGCGTTTCAGCTTAGTGGTCTAGGGTTGTCAGCCTTTCCATGTGTTTCCGCTTAAGAGTTGTTGGCACTTCCGCGCATTTCTGCTTAGTGCTCTAGGGCTGTCGACATTTCCACGCGTTTCCGCTTAGTGCGCTAGGGTTGTTGGAACTTCCACGCATTTCTGCTTAGAGCTCTAGGGTTGTATTATTATTTTTTTTTTAATGGAAATTTATTCCTCAAATTAAAAAATGCACTCCCAACTCCAGCTCCATTTTCTAATAGAATAATTACTGATAATATTACAAATATAAATTTTTGATAATGGGGTTTATGTTTAAAATACAAGCCTTTCATTATTTTGTAGGTGACAACTATTTTAACACTCATTTAAATATAATGTTTTAGTACTTTAACTGAAAAAATAATGGTAATAAAATAAAAAAATGGAGACAAAAAATATGCATTATATATAAAAATTTTAAAAGTTTAACAAGCTTACAGATGTTTTATTTCTAATATAATAAGAGTAACCTAATAATATTAGTCATTAAAATATAATAAAATAAAAAAAGTAATTTTAATATAACAATGTTGCCAATACTTTGATAATGAAATAAAAACAATTATAATAGAGATATATATGTCTGTTTCTTCCGGTAGGTCCGGTGGCTTTAACAGCTTTATGGCTTTCAATGTTAATGGCACATTTGATCTGTGGGGTTCACACACTTAATTCCCAATCAAAACAAAAAGATCAGTCTTGCCATCAATTTCCTTCTTGTTTATGTAAGTAACCGAAAAAGAATCTGAGCCTAAGCACTATAGATTTCCTTGAAGGCCATACATCAATTTGCACTTTTTACAACTACAGATGGGCATACAAATAGATTTTTATAGACCGACTGCTGTTGGTCGTACATATACCTACGACAGTCTGTCCCATACAGCCAACATTAACTTCCATTGCTGGAAGATTCGTGTTTGTTTGTGTGTTTAAAGATTTGGCCATAGAACCAATCACAGTTTGTTTAAGATAAGCAATGACAGTCTAAAATTTATTGTGTACTAGCAGGAGGACCCGACTTCGCATTGTTATATTTCATTTTTTGTTTGTGTAGTGGATCCTTAAGAATTTTCCAGTTTTGCACTGGTGTATTTTCTATGTCATTTGTGTGTCTATAAACGTCATGTGATCATGTGTATCTCAGTTTTTATATCAGTGAAAAACCTGCGATTGGTTATATGGATACCTGGAGTAAAGTTGTGTGTATGTGACCTTGTGTAACAGTGTCATCTACAACGCCCTGCCCCTTTAAAGTTGACTTACAGCAGTGAAGAATAATGGCTGGGTTGTTATGGAAACCTAAAGTAAAGCTTTGATGTGTGATGGTGTATGCTGAGCTGTGAATCTAATCCTCTTATGTGTGATACTGTGTGCTAAGCTGTGTATCTAATCCTCTGGTGTGTGTCATGATGTGTGCTGAGATATGTATCTAATCCTCTGATGTGTGTTGGTGTGTACTGAACTGAGTATCTAATCCTCTGTGTTCTGAGCTGTGTATCTAATTCTCTAATGTGTGATACTGTGTGCTGAGCTGTGTATCTAATCCTCTGATGTGTGATACTGTGTGCTGAGCTGTGTATCTAATCCTCTGGTGTGTGTTATACTGTGTGCTGAGCTATGTATCTAATCCTCTGATGTGTGCTGGTGTGTGCTGAACTGGGTATCTAATCCTCTGATGTGTGCTGAGCTGTGTAACTAAACCTCTGATGTGTGTTTGGCAGTTGGAATATGAGTGAAAGACTTCCAGGTTTGTATTGGCTAATGCAGGTCATTGTTTTGGGAATACTTTATCTCAGGAACTGTACGTCTGAGAGAGTATAGGCCAAGCCTAAAACCTTCTTGGACACCTAATGTATCTGTGTGCCAAATTTGGTGAAGATCGATCCAGTCATTTGGTCGTACATAAAGAACAGACAGAAGCTCATTTATATAATGAGCCTGTTTAAGAATAATTAGAATAATTCTATACAAACTAATCAGTCAATGAAAAAAATACTAAAGATATTTTAACCACGACAATACAAATCAAGAGATCCAAAGGAACACATAAAGATTCAAAAACATTCTCAACACAATATTACTGTAATATATTAGTGAAGAACACAAAAAAGTAATAAACCCAAGTTCAGATGTTAGATTTAAATTTCTAGAAATATTAAAAATAAGCTTAAAAGAAAATCATACATATAATAAAAGTAAAAAAACAAACTCCTTACCTCTTTGCTTTCTTCCAGATCAGATTCACTGCTGAAATCTTCTGTATTAAGATTTTCAAAGTCAGATTCGCCGACAGCGATGGGGACAGTAACGGTGAGGCTTGGATTGTGTATGAATGACATGTAATCGCTCTCGTCGATAATGTATTTTTCCACACTGCTGCCCACTCCGCTGGTAGTTCCATTGCCACCTTTGTGATAATCTAGGTCTTTATTTATATCAACTGCATTATGGTTATACATACAACTTTCCTTTCGGTTGTGAAGCTCCTCCAAAGGTTTGATTTCGTCTAGAGCTTTCTGTTTCTTAACAAAGGGTTTTTGGAGGCATTCACGGACTGTTTTTTTAACAAAATCTATTCCCCTTTGTATCCTTCCCACAGCAATCTGGAGATTGTTCATCTCATTGTCATCGTCTGTAGCTGTAAGGTTGTCGGAACTAAATGAACTCAGCAACAAGGCCAGGAACAAATTCAAAACCTAAGCAGTATATAAAAAGATGAGGGGTTACAATTTCATATAAAAGTTGTACCAAACCCTCGAATGCACGCAACGCAACGTCAACAGCCTAGTACACATTTGTCATTGACTGTAAGGTTTGTTATCGAATGGAGGCTTCGATGAACATGGATATTATAATCCTTCAAAATGAACCAATTACTATTTTCTATCAAAAATTTATTAGGAATAAATTAAGTCCCCGGTTGGCACAGGATACATCTAAATAATTCAGGAATCAAAATTGAAATCTATATCGGTCTGATGTACATTTCCAGTATAACTCACAATGCTCTTTCCACTTTTGCAGAAGGAACAATGTATTCTTTGGTGCAAAAGAGGGCCAAGATGTGCCACATTTACACCCATCAATGCCCAAAAACTTTGACTATAAGCTGTGCATACGATAGTGTTCCATTAACCATAGAGTTAAGCCAGCCATATATATATATAAGATAGATATTAAGGCAAGCCATCCATACATATTAGGACTGACCATCTAACGTATATGGGGAATCCTCCTGACTCTCCCTCCATGGCAGATAACAAGGGATAGAAGAGTCAGGCATGCTTGATTTTAACATGCCCAAATCTTTTCAACATGCCCCAAGAGTTGAGCCTTGCAAGAGCTGTCTGTCAGTGGCTTTACCCCACTCGGAATATGGGTAAGCTCAAAAAAAAAAAACCAAGAATGTATGTGTATGGGGGAACAGGTCCCATATTTTTGAGCACTTGCCCTTTATAGGGAAAGACTATGAATGACGAAAAAGTATAATATGGGTAATGGACATTGAGTTTCATCCAAAAGAAGGGTACTGGTACAAAGAACTAGCTACTAAATTTTGAACACTGTACTTACCACAAGATTTCCAATGACCATGACTAACATGAACACCAAGAGGCACATAGATTGTCCTGCCACCTCCATACAGTCCCACATGGTCTCGATCCATTCTCCACATAACACTCGAAACACGATCAGGAAGGAGTGGAAGAAATCGTTCATGTGCCAGCGAGGAAGTTCACAGTCATCAGAGATTTTACAGACACATTCCTTGTAGCTTTTGCCAAACAGCTGCATGCCGACCACGGCAAAGATGAAGACTATGATGGCCAACACCAAGGTCAGGTTTCCTAAAGCTCCCACCGAATTACCGATGATCTTGATCAACATATTCAGTGTAGGCCAAGATTTTGCCAACTTGAAGACACGAAGCTATAAAGATGAAAATGTTAGTATTCTTCTAGCCAGTACAGTCTAGCACATCCAGTCTAACCTACTGCAGATTGCTTTAATTTTTTAACAAAAATGTCTATTGTCTCCAGTGAAAGTACTGGTCTCAGTAGGGTCTGGTAACCACCACTCAGTGGTGTATCTAAGAATGGTGGGGCCTCAAGGCAAACATTTGACATGGGGCCCCCCAAGCCCCCACCCTGCATTCCAGTACACAGTATTATATCCCATAGTGATCCCCACACACAGTATTATGCCCAGTAGTGAACCTTGCACACAGTATTATGCCCCATAGTGGCCCCTGCACACAGTATTATCCCCCATAGTGGCTCCTGCACACAGTATTATCCCCCATAGTGGCCCCTGCACACAGTATTATGCCCATAGTGGCCCCTGCACACAGTATTATGCCCCATAGTGGCCCCTGCACACAGTATTATGCTCCATAGTGGCCCTTGCACACAATATTATGCCCCATAGTGGCCCCTGCATACAGTATTATCCCCCATAGTGGCCCCTGCACACAGTATTATGCTCCATAGTGGCCCCTGCACACAGTATTATGCCCCATAGTGGGCCCTGCACACCGTATTATGCCCCATAGTGGCCCCTGCACACAGTATTATGCCCCATAGTGGCCCCTGCACACAGTATTATGCTCCATTATGGACCACCCATAAACAATTATTATTATCTTTTCAGACCCCAGAGTATAATGATTAGAGATCCAGGGGAGGATGCAAATATAAAAAAACATTTGTTACCTCTCCCTGGCTCCGGCGCACTCCCCACAGATCTCTTTGGTGTTGGACCAGAGGTCACCTGATTCCGGCCGGTATTGCAACACATAATGACACCAGTCCACATGAAGTCTGTGATGTCATCAACAGGCCCGAAGCCTTCCAGGGCACAGGAGAGGTAAGTAACAGTGTTTTTTATGTTCCCTCACCTTTCCTGGTCCAACGATCATTATACTCGGGGGTCTGGAAAGACCCCCGAGTATAATGATAGCAGCATTTGTGGGGTTCAAGTACGTGCGGCCTCACTTACCAATCCAGGCTTCTGCTCACAGCCACATCCGCAGAAAGGGAAACCTCTACTGTGAGTAGAAGTGATGAACGGAGAGTAAATAGGGCCTGTTACCTGCTGGAGTTACTCCTGTAAATTACAGGTCCTAATAAAAACAAAAAAACACATCAGGGGCCCACCGTGCCCCCAAGTTTCGGGGCCCTGTGGCAGCGGCTACCTCTGCTACCCCAATAGTTACGTCCCCTGACCCCACTGCTATATGATAAGAGTAGACTATGCGGTAATGAGACCATTGAGTATCATTAAACAAGGAACGTGCTGAAACTATAAGATAACCAAGTAGAGTAACAGTATAAGGTGCACTGTGTAAATAATATCTCACATAAAAATAAGCTAAAGTCATATCTTTATGGCCAAATTAGCAAAAAGTTTCTTACCAATCTGAATGACCTCAGCACTGACAAGCCTTCCACATTAGCAAGACCCAACTCCATCAAGCTGAGGCTTACTATGATACCATCAAAAATGTTCCAACCTTCTTGAAAATAATAGTATGGATCGAGGGCAATCAGCTTAAAAACCATCTCCGCTGTAAAGATTCCGGTAAAAACCTACAGTAAATGGAAATAGATCTCCTTAGTCTGATTTACAGGTCGTCATTACTTGTAGATGGGCAGAGAATTATCTCAAGCATTTGATATTGCGCATTTCATCAATGACACAACGCAGACAAGTGCGACACTTATTTTTCAGACTATTATTTTCAGCAATTTCCGACTATATTATTTAATTCTTTTTCTTAGGCTTTGAGTAGAACAAATCCTCAGAACCAAAGATGACTAAGAAATAAAATAAAAAAATTAAGTCATTTCTGGAAATGTCAGAATATTTATCCCGAGCCTTGTTTTCTACAATGTTTTCTATGTAATCACAAGATTCACTTTGAGAGTCTCGTTTTTCTTGGAATCTTTACCTTCTTACAAGAAAATTTTAACAAATATACCGTCATTTGTTTTTTAGCAGAGACATGCGACATACTGTACATAGGACGTAGAATTTTCACTTTTATCAAATGTAATGTGAATTTTTTGCATTTAATCTTATTCAATGGATAATAATATGAAAAGTTATTATGTTCACCAATCGTCAATGGAAGGCAAGGAAGGAAAATATGTCTTTAAGGGGTTAAGAAAGGCTATTTTTCACCTACCTTTATATGTCTTCTTCGCCCCACCGTTCAGATGAAATTCCGTTTTCCGTCAGTATGCAAATGAGTTCTCTTGCAGCACTGGGGGCAGTCCCCAACACTCAAACGGCACTGAGGGCATCCCCAATGCTGCGAGAGAACTCTCTCCAGTGCCGCCTTCATCTTCTTCTGGAACGTCCTCTTCATGTGTCTTCTTCCAGCGCAGGCGGTGAAACTTGTAGACCTCGGGCAGAGCCGACTGTGCATGCCCACAGGCCACAAGAAAATGGCTGCTTACTTACTGTGTAAGCGGCCATTTTTCTTGTGGCCGCGGGCATGCTCAGTCGGCTGTGCCCGAGGTCTACAAGTTTCACCGCCAGCACCGGAAGAAGAAGCGTGAAGAGGACGTTCCAGGAGAAGATAGAGGCGGCACTGGAGAGAGTTCTCTTGCGGCATTGGGGGCACCTCCAGTGCTGTTTGAACGCTGATGCCCGCCCCCCAGTGCTGCGAGAGAACTCATTTTCATACTGACGGAAAACGGAATTTTAACCGAACGGCGGGGTGAAGAAGACATCTAAAGGTAGGAGAAGAATAGCCTTTCTTAAGGCTATTCCGATGTGTCAACAACAAAAAAAAAAAATTAATGGTAGAATCCCTTTAATAGAGTTTAGTATTTGCTTATCCAGTCACTGCCATAGACAGCAATAGTCTGGAGCCAACTCATTGAGGTCTATGAAGAGTCTAGACATGCTCTGTGCAGGGAGGGGGAGGAGATAAGCCGTGACATCATCTATTATCAGTAGTGATGTCATGATAGTTGTGGTGTTATCTATAGAAGTGTTATCTTTGATTGCAATGTAAAAGTGTGTGATGTAAATGAAGGGATTGCTGCAAAGACAACTCCTAGAATTTTGTCGTGTCTGTCTAAAATTAGGTTTAGTGGCCAGAGTGAAAAATGTAAGATATAGTACGTTTTAAAAATATGGAAATGGAAATTGAAATATGGAATTTTCAAGTAAGTTTTTAATTTTTTTTAACAGTTTTTTAGGGGGGTCAAATGTTCCCTTTAAGGGCCTATTTTCCTGTATAATCTTAGAAGTTTTAGTACGATTTATTTGTCTAACTTTTCCTTTTCTCTCCATTTTAGATCTAGCACATCTCTCATCTGCATCAGATTCCTTCACAGCATCTCACCCTGCTGGTCCACAAAAATTACATCCTTGCTTTGTAGAATAATTACTTCCAAACTACCTTTCTTTAGATAAACCTTCACTATGCCGGCGTGATGCCAGATTAAGACTAGACAATTATTTTGGTTTATTCCACTACTTATCATTGTGGGAACATTTCGCTAATTGCTTCTCCAGATTGTTCTATGTTTACACTAAACAATTCTAAATGCCTTAGCAATGAAGTCACAAGAAAAGTTGACAAGATTCTATACAGAACTTCCCAAAGATCTAATAGTATAGGCGCCACCAATAGCCAGCATGGTGTACTACACGCTACTGTGTGACCGGCACATAAGCCTTACTTGAGAGATTTTAGAATACAAAGTACCAGTCGGCATCAATTTTGGGTGGCATTTCCGATTCTGAAGCTGAGGCCCCACGTTGCGGAAGCACAACTTTTTTTGTTGCAGTTTGCTGCCTGTTTTGAGCCAACGTTAGGGGTGGCTTGAAAAGGAATGGGAAATATAAAGGAATCTCTTATACTTATTCCTTAATCCACTCCTGACTTTGGCTGAAAAGCCGTAACAAAATCTGCAAGAAAAAATACTGAATTTCATCAATGTGGGGCCGTAGCCTTAAGCCTGGGTCACATCTGCATTCAGATTTCCATTGGGTTAGTCCACTTGGAGATCCCCCAAACCGAAACCTATACACATTATCATGATTCATGCAGAAACGCAGCAAAAATCACATGGACCCCATAGACTATAATGGGGTCCGTGTGGTTTCCACATGGCTTCATAGAGAAAAGTCCTTAAGGAGTTGGAGTGGGACTGTAGAAGAAGAAGTCCAAGTCAATGGTTTGGACCAGGGTTAGGGAACGTACGGCACTCCAGCTGTTGCTAAACTACAACTCCCAGCATGCATACTTGCTCTGCTGTTCTTGGAACTCCCATGGAAGTCAATGGAGCATGTTGGGAGTCATAGTTTCACCGCAGCTGGCGAGCCGAAGGTTCCCTATTCCTGGTTTGGACTATTAACTGCACAGCCCTGTATAGGTCATCAATTATTTAGCCTGGAAAAATATTCCCATTGAAAATCCAGGTTCCTGCACCTGATTGCAACTTTTTGAACCCCTCTAGTCAGTACATAAAGGGCATACACAAAGTTAAAAAAATTCATCCTCAGTATCCAAATTCCTGTACCTATCGAATATTGGCACGTTTAGCAAACAGCTCTATATCAAGGCTGATGCAAAGAGCGTGGGTCGGACTGGCTTAGCTAACGGAACGAAACAAGCTGACAAAGGGAGATCCTTGTCTGCGTCTGGATGAACAGAGATGTGACCAGGATATACAGGGAAGGATTTCACAAGTAAAGTATATTCATAAGCGCCAACGTATTAGCGCTCTTACTCAATAAAACATACATTCCGCCGCTGGACAATTCCTTTAAGGGTCTTTGATGTAAGGTTCTTGCGGTACATGTGGTTATTGGGTCCGCAGCCATTATTTTGGGAGATAATTAAACAGATCTTGTTATAACACTGCTGCATCTAATCCTTCTCTCTCATTAGTACAGAACACGTTTGCATGCAGTAATAAGCTCTAAGAACTTAATCGCATTTGCTTTTCACCACTGGCCCTTTGTACGGCTGTAACTCTGCTGGCTCATCACAGAAAGCCCAACTTCTACCATTTAGAAATGCAGGATTAATGTTTTCCTGAAGTTAGAAATTGATTTATTCGGGGAAATCCTGATTTTACTAAATAATAAAAAGATACATTTAATATTCTACATACTGTACATTGCTCATTGAGGAATTACTGACTGTATAGACTCTTTAACCCTATAGAGTCCTATCACTCCAATGCATCAAAAACAGAAAACCAAGCAAGTGTAAATATTTGATTTAAATCTACTGTTATTACAAATTTATGTCTCCATGGTTGCAGACTACAAAGACGCCCTGTGTAGTCTGATCCTACAGTTCCTTCCTTTTCAGTCATACTTTCTTCTGTCAGTCTCCTATCTTCTAGTTAAGGCCTGGTTCACATCTACATTCGGGTTTCCGTTTCCTTGGGGACCCCACTGAATAGAAACCTATCCACATTAAAAACCACTTACCGTAAGGAAACCTGCAAACTCCGTTGACTATAATGGGATCCGTGTGGTTTCCGCATGAAACATGCAGAGAAAAAAGTCCTGCAAGCAGCACTTTTCTCTGCATTTTTCGTGCGGAAATTGAGCAGAAACCACATGGACCCCATTATAGTCTATGGGGTTTCCTTAAGGTAGCTGCTTTTTATTGCGTATAGGTTTCCATTCGGGTGGTCCCCAAGCGGACTCCTCGAATGGAACCGGGCCTAACTTAGCAAATATATGTTAAAGGGGCGCTATCAGCAAAATCATGCTGATAGAGCCCCACATATGCTTGAAGGCTATTCAGGCACTGTAAATGTTATATTAAACTACCCCCCAGTTTTAAAATAATACCCTAAAAAAGAATGTGATCTACTTACGCATCGTGCACGCTGGGCGGGCATTCAGGGTGCGCCGTCTTCTTCATCCACGCCTCCTCTTCCTCTGATGTCCTCGGGTCCCTTCCTCCTCTGGCGCTCGCGAACTGACATTGATTAAAAAAAAATGGGTTGGGCGCCTGCGCAGTAGCTGTAGTAGAAGCCGCATGCTACTGCGCATGCGCCCAGGCCATTTTTTTATATCAATGTCAGTTCGCGAGCGCCAGAGGACGGGACCCAAGGACATCGGAGGAAGAGGAGGCGTGGATAAAGAAGACGGCGCACCCTGAATGCCCGCCCAGTGTGCACGATGCGTAAGTAGATCACATTCTTTTTTAGGGTATTATTTTAAAACTGGGGGGTAGTTTAATATAACATTTACAGTGCCTGAATAGCCTTCAAGCATATGTGGGGCTCTATCAGCATGATTTTGCTGATAGAGCCCCTTTAACGAAAAGTGGATAACAGAAAAAAGTTTATCTGCAGTCTAAAGTCATGGGGACACATAAATTTGCATGGAGGCTGGAGACATAAATTCGCCGGGGACTGTCATTGGGGACTATAAGAATTGGGAGGAACAGTATTTCTATTTCCCAATAATAGGTATGACTTTCCTATTCCATTCTAATTGTAAAGCTCCACTTGGGTCTCAATGATGACATCTGGACCTCCAAATATTTAGGAGCGGATGCAGAATCTGACCCAGGTCTCGGCGTACACGATAAAAGAGATTTGTTCAAATAAAAAAACCTATTTCTTCACAATTTATAAAGCGTCTAGGCAAATAATCTCATTTTCTACTTACCAAGTTACCAGCGGAGAGAACATAGTTAAACTCATCCGTCATTGGGTAATGCTCCATAGCCATGAAAAGTGTGTTCAGGACGATGCAGATGGTTATTGCAAGGTCCACGAAGGGATCCATCACAATTAATTTTACTACGTGTTTTATTTTCAACCAATGAGGCGTACAATCCCAGATCAGAAATGTGTTTGCAAACTTGTACCAACATGGTGGACACTTCTGCCTGGACTCTTCGAGTTCTGAGAAAGGAAGTGAAACAATGTTACTTATTTTTGATATTTTTTGCTATTCTTTCCTAAAGCTAACTGATGACATTGTGCGTAAAGATTTCTCGCCCATTAACTGGGTACTTGAAAGGGTCCTCGAAAATATGTTTTATACACTTAGAGAACCCTCTTAATAAAAGTGCACGAATACAAAAGTGTGTGTATTATAGATTGAAAAGCAAACCGTATTAGCAATTCATGTGTCTATGTCTCATATGTGTTAAAGATTGTCTCAACTCTCTTTGCGAAAATTGTGGACCTGGAAAAGACCATAAAATATCAAGGGACAGAGCGGAGGGGGCCAAGTTTCAGACCCTCTGTGAACAACTGACGTCACTTTAATCCCAGAAGACGAAAAGGGTTCTGATGAAGGGCCATAGACACTTCTATGAAATTGCCAACAGGCCTGGACAAGCCCTGGCACGAGTTTTGCAGACACATCGCTTGCACGCTAATGTCCTGGTTATCCAGAACTCTCGGGTTAGTAAGGTCCATCTTCACAACAGATTGCAGAAATTTTCCACAAATATATTGATACTGACAGATATTTGTAATTCCCTTTTCTCACACAGTGCACTTTTGTCTTTTCTTTTTTGTCCTATCTCCACCCGCACACGACACTTGTCCTGCCGGCCTTTCCCTAGCTATACCCCTGAGCCTCTGGACACCAATGGTTTATCCTTAAAGGGACCTTGTCACATGGAAAATTTTGTTGAATTGGCAGGTAACATGTTATAGAGCAGGAGGAGCTTAGCAGAGTTCTAGGGAAATCTTTGCTATAAAACGATCATTTATCCACTGCTCTTTCTATGCCGAGAAGTCCAGGGGGCGGTCCTATCAGTGATTGACAGCCTGCTCTCTATGGAGGAATATGCAAATCTGTCTCCCAAGATGTAAATAGGGAGAGAGTGCCTCTGTTATGCTGCCCTCTATAGGAAGCACCCTGAACATCATGCCAGACTTACCAAGAAGTCTTTACATAATGTGGGATTTTTACCAAGTCAATTTCTCAGCTACGGACGGCCGTTTCGGTCTGGTTGGACCTCGTCAGCACAGCCTAGAGAGAACTGACTTGGTAGAAGTGAGAGGCTGAGAGACCAGATTATGGGAATAATGTCACTCCTTAAGGAGAGACCACCTATAAGGTATGTGGAGACTTATACAGCCATAGTCACTCCACTACAAGGGAACATGGCAGGAATATGCAAATCTGTCTCCCAAGCTGTAAATAGGGAGACAGTGTCTCTGCTATGCAGCCCTCTATAGGAAGCACCCTGAACATCATGCCCGACTTTTTCAGAAGCCTCTACTGTGCACACACTGTCAATCACTGATAAAGCTTGCAGTGTACGTGCGTGGTTCGAGCACCAGGATGAATTTACCGTACTCCTTTGGCCACCTCGATCGGGTCGTTCGCGCCATGGATGCGCAACCACACAACCTAGCACAGCTGGCACTGGAGTTGGCATGGCTCAACATCCCAGTGACCATCATCACAACATCCCCTCTCTTCCTGCACGTATCGCAGTGGTCTGCTCTGCCAAAGGTGGTTATTTTGGATTTTGACAGGTGGACACATTAATGTGACTGGACTGTGTATAATGAATAATATCCACAAAACTATATTTCTAAATTGTAAACTATAAACCTATCTGCTCAGCTCCTCCTGCTCTATAACAAGCTGCCTACAGATTGAATTGTATTTTTCACGTGACAGGTGTCATTTAAGATAATCAATATCAAAACTGTTGGAATCCAACAACTGGCACGGCCATCGATCAACTTTAACTCTCATTCATTGCAGCTATCATAACGCACACCTACCTTCCATTGTATTTGTCAAAATACTGGCAACGCTCAAAGCCCTCTGCCTCATGGTCGTGGGATCTTCTAACAGATCCATAGATACCTGGTAACAGCTTGACTTCCTTTTCCTCATCTCGGTTTCTGTAGTTGTTCCCTGAAATGAAACTATAAATTAATAACCAAAAACAAGACGGTGTGCGGCAAGCCTCGAACACGGAATAATCGCTACATGTTCTAATGTGGATTTACAATTTATTTTATGTTTACCCCATTTGTCTCTGCATACAGTATACTACAATATGGGCCATGAGACTTGACAGGCCATGCATATGGCAGGGAGGTGATAAACTACAATATATACATATATACATATGTATATATCTATAAAATGTGAGACCATTTTGATATGACATATTTTACAGATTTTCCAAGTGGAATAATGTACAATAAAACCAGAAGCAATGACATTAGTGGAAAGCACAACTGGGTCTTCTTTGTAAGCAGGTGCAGGAGAGGGTTACACAGGACAAATATTGTACTTCGCTACAGGTTCATTGATTTGGTTTTTGGCAAAATTTCCTTACCTGTTATTAAGGGTTATTGCATTGTCACCAATTAAATAGAAAAATACACTATTCTGAAGCCTGCATTCTTAGAACTCTGCTCCATGCTATTCTTTTGTTATTCCTCCTGGAAATGAATAACATAACTAATGCCCAGGTGTTACTACTCCTCTTGTCAATAGGGAAGAATATGTAAATCTATTTTCCATGATATTAATATAGGGAGGCGGTGACCCAGTCATGCTGCCCACTAGGGGGCGCTCCTTTTAACATCATGCCCGACCTTCCCAGAGGCCTTTGCTGCAGTGATGTGGGATTTTTACCAAGCCAGTCTCTCAGTCGAGGACAGCTGTTTAGATCTGTTTGGATCTCTTCAACCCAGCGTAGAGAAGACTGACTTGGCAGAGGTGAGAGGCTTCTAGACCAGGTTAAGGGGATATTGTCACTCCTTAGGGAGAGACCATCATATAGGTGTGTGGAGACTTATTAAGCCATTTGTGCTCCAATGTGAGAGATCATGGGAAGAATATGCAAATCTGTCTCCCATGATGTTAATATAGGGAGACAGTGCCTCAATCATGCAGCCCACTAGGGGGCAGTCCCTTTAACATCATGCCCGACCTTCCCATAGGCCTTTGCTGCAATGATGGAAGACAGATTTGCATATTCTTCCCATGATCTCTCACAGTGCAGCGCAAATGGCTTAACAAGTCTCCACACACCTATATGGTGGTCTCTCCCTAAGGAGTGATAATATCCCCTTAATCTTGTCAATAGGGTGATATAACACAGTGTAAGGGGGCATTCACACTACCATTGGTAATGGCTGTTGCTGATAGGATGACAGCACCGGACATTAAACTGTCTCAGAATTGTCTGCGTCCGTTTTTATTGATAGTAATATAAACAACATGATGGAAGCTAGCTTACTGCATGTAGGACTTTATCTTCAAACATGACAAAAGATAGGGAACAGACGCAGAAAAAGTCTGTGACTGTTCTCTGCGTCAGTTTAATTTCCGTTGCTGTCATCCTATGATGGAAGACAGCAACGGATATTAACAACGGTAGTGTAAACGCCCCCTAAGGCTATAGTCACACAACCGTGCCTGTGTCTGAGCTGTGAAAGAGGAACAATCAGTCCATTTTAAAGGGGTTGTATAGTGACATCATGTCTGTTGGCTATTCTGCAGCTCAGTCCTGTTCATTTTAATGAGTCTGTAGCTTTACTATGTGACCAATGGACATGAGGACACTTTCTCAGAAGAAAAAAGAAGCCATGTCTTCAAGTCCTGCACAACCCGTTTAATACATGTATCCATGTTGCATCTGTTTCATATCTGTCTTCCATTGTTAATAGCTGTTAATTGCATCTGTTTTTATGGGACCATTAAAAAAATAGATGAATTTAATTTTCTATTTTTAACGTCCATGTGACAGCAGTTTTTCACTATCATGTGAATATGCCCTTAGACTATGTACGACATGTCCCATGGACAAAAGCAAAGGTTATAGCCTGTTGTCAATTTAGTCAAGCATTTCAAGGAGGAATAACAGAGGTACGGCACGACACAGATTTCTAAGAGAAGACATTTTTACTTCACGGGGAATTCAAGAATTTACTACCATAGACATGTCAGGAAAGCCGACTGACACTTATTTAAGACAACAGACTTCCCCTTTAAATGGGTTGCCTTACCAAAGACAATCCATATAATGTGAGAGCCAGTGGTGTAACTAGAGGCTTAAGGGCCCTGCTGCGAAAGGCCAACTTGGGTCCCCCACAGCAATTTTCTCCCCTTTTGTGGTACAATCTCCACCCCCCACCCAGAATCCATCCTTGACTATACTCTGCCCAGTTGCTCCATTTGACATTTGACGCTATGTTTCTCTTTTTTGACAGTGGAAGGCTAAGCGTCATAAATGTTCTCACTCCAGTTCACCAGAGGACATGTTTCTACAGGAGATATATATATGTACTACGGTTCCCTACATGAGCATCCTTATGTATTCTGTTGTCTTAAATAGTGTAAGTGGTTCTGAAATGTGAACATTTAACATCAAACTACTCCTGTGATCCTGCACCTGCCAGTGATGACAATGAGATCAGGACATGTCACATTGCACCATATGATCCATGATAGAAAGTACTTTGGTCTAAAATAAAGCAGCTGCTTAGCAACAACGAGCAATTAGCGACAACCACACAAAATACTAATTCGCTTCCATTTCCCCTCAGGGCACTTTCACCTTGGACACAATAATGTATCATAAAAAGACATACTGTCAGATCTTCAAAAAAGTTTGTCTTTTAGATACAATTTTAGTATGTAGATTGTCCTTATATATTCCATAAAATAGAATTCGAGCCCATACTACAGCTTTGGTTGGATACACTATGTATCATTGATAACAAGTACAATGTCAACCTATAATATACTGTATATGGTTTTAGTTCCACTTTATGCACATATGAATATATACAGGACATAAAACACAAAAAGTTACAATATAATGATCACATCTAATGCTCTGACAATTCAATAATAATGGGAAACTGGCAAAATACATATTTCTCTTAACACTAAATATAATTTGGCAATGTTAACATGTACTTTATGTTTCATGATCATATATTACATTTTGGTATGGTCTGTCCCATGTTAGACCTCAAGTATACAAGCTTATCATAGCTGTAATATGGCACCCATAGGGTTCTATGCCTCAGATTTCATACAGAGACTTGCACCATTATTATTCAGATCACCTTGTGCCTCTCATCCTTAGATATAGGATCCTACTAAAATAATACCATATCGCTATAAAGGGTACTTCATATATATATATGTATTTTGCCCATAATTAGTCTAGAAAATGGAAGGCAAAGATGAGCAAATCTGGCAATGAATGACTAGTATGGACCATATGAGACACTCAGACACCAGATGATTTAATTCAATGATAAAAGAGTTACATTGTGGTAGATAAGTTGAAGCCGTCATACCAGGAAACTGGGTGCACTGAAAACTGGACTACTTGAAAATCTGAAAGATTTCTTATGGTGAACCCATAGTTTCCAGATAGGATTTGACAAAGGATCTCATGGGCCGAAATGTTGGACATTGGACAAATGTTGAATCTGGATGGCCTACCCACTAGATACGCCTCGGCAAGGCTGGTTTAAGTGGATAGTTCTATATTTTAGACCTATTGGTTTCTCTATTGTTGCATCTAAGGGTATGTTCACAGCCATTGAAGTGAATGGGAGGCAGCAAAATTCTGCCTGATCAGTGCGGAATTTGTGAATTCTTCAGAGGATTCCATAGCAGATTCCGCGGTAGAATTTTCTCAAACAGACAAATTCAGCTTCAAATTCCTGAAGCTCAATTTTTCCGCTTGTACGAATTCTGCTATGTGAACATGCCCTTAATGATATGAAAAGAAATAAATTGCTCATGAAGATGTCTGATATGGCATTTGCTCATCTTTACGCACTTATTAGCAATGATGTTAAAAACCTGGATGGAAGTTGCCAACAAACAAAGACTGTTCACACTAGTATTAAAGGGGATGTCCTATCATCAGTATCAAAAATTGTCTAATCCTGGAAACCCCATTTAAAGGAGTTTTTCCAAGATTTTAACTTATTGCCTAAACACAGTATAGAGCTTTGTCAGATCATGACAAGGGGGGGACCCGTTACCCCACCATCATTAGTTAAAAGGGTTTTATGGGTAAATTATATTGATGAACAGCTGATCACCAAGGTGCCAGGGGTTATATAGCCCAATAATAACTCATCAATATAATTTGGTTACCAATAAATACGGCCATGCAGGAACTTTCTGTACAGTCCTATGAAAAAGTTTGGGCACCCCTATTAATCTTAATCATTTTTAGTTCTAAATATTTTGGTATTTGCAACAGCCATTTCAGTTTGATATATCTAATAACTGATGGACACAGTAATATTTCAGGATTGAAATGAGGTTTATTGTACTAACAGAAAATGTGCAATATGCATTAAACCAAAATTTGACCGGTGCAAAAGTATGGGCACCTCAACAGAAAAGTGACATTAATATTTAGTAGATCCTCCTTTTGCAAAGATAACAGCCTCTAGTCGCTTCCTGTAGCTTTTAATCAGTTCCTGGATCCTGGATAAAGGTATTTTGGACAAACAATTCAAGTTCAGTTAAGTTTGATGGTCGCCGAGCATGGACAGCCCGCTTCAAATCATCCCACAGATGTTCAATGATATTCAGGTCTGGGGACTGGGATGGCCATTCCAGAACATTGTAATTGTTCCTCTGCATGAATGCCTGAGTTGATTTGGAGCAGTGTTTTGGATCATTGTCTTGCTGAAATATCCATCCCCGGCGTAACTTCAACTTCGTCACTGATTCTTGAACATTATTCTCAAGAATCTGCTGATACTGAGTGGAATCCATGCGACCCTCAACTTTAACAAGATTCCCGGTGCCGGCATTGGCCACACAGCCCCAAAGCATGATGGAACCTCCACCAAATTTTACAGTGGGTAGCAAGTGTTTTTCTTGGAATGCTGTTTCTTTTTGGATGCCATGCATAATGCCTTTTTTTATAACCAAACAACTCAATCTTTGTTTCCAAAATGAAGTTGGCGTCTCCAAATGTGCTTTTGCATACCTCAGGCGACTCTGTTTGTGGCGTGCTTGCAGAAACGGCTTCTTTCTCATCACTCTCCCATACAGCTTCTCCTTGTGCAAAGTGCGCTGTATTGCTGACTGATGCACAGTGACACCATCTGCAGCAAGATGATGCTGCAGCTCTTTGGAGGTGGTCTGTGGATTGTCCTTGACTGTTCTCACCATTCTTCTTCTCTGCCTTTCTGATATTTTTCTTGGCCTGCCACTTCTGGGCTTAACAAGAACTGTCCCTGTGGTCTTCCATTTCCTTACTATGTTCCTCACAGTGGAAACTGACAGGTTAAATCTCTGAGACAACGTTTTGTATCCTTCCCCTGAACAACTATGTTGAACAATCTTTGTTTTCAGATCATTTGAGAGCGGGATGTCCATGTTCGGCGACCATCAAACTTAACTGAACTTGAATTGTTTTGTAAAGGGGAATGGTCCAAAATACCTTCATCCAGGATCCAGGAACTGATTAAAAGCTACAGGAAGCGACTAGAGGCTGTTATCTTTGCAAAAGGAGGATCTACTAAATATTAATGTCACTTTTCTTTTGAGGTGCCCATATTTTTGCACCGGACAAATTTTGGTTTAATGCATATTGCGCATTTTCTGTTAGTACAATAAACCTCATTTCAATCCTGAAATATTACTGTGTCCATCAGTTATTAGATATATCAAACTGAAATGGCTGTTGCAAACACCAAAATATTTAGAACTAAAAATGATTAAGATTAATAGGGGTGCCCAAACTTTTTCATAGGACTGTATGGGAAACCCAGGCATGGTGGCCTAATATTGTCGTTGGGTTATCGTCTTATATAGGTAGTGCCCCTACTGATAACCTGTCCACAATGCGGACACTAAAGGACAATATGTGTTTCTGACAAGTCTCAGACCATAGAGAATTCCTACATTCATGGTTGCACATGTGAACAACCGAACAAGACAACATACTGTCGCCACTAAGATGGTTAGAGAAAATCTTTAAACCCATTTATTGGGGTCCATTGAGATTTCTGGTAATACCGACAGTGAGAGCAGCCCACTCTCTATGCCATTCTTGCTGCTAAATATGCTCCAATATGGAGAGACCCCATTAAAGTCAATGTGGATTATAGAATTTGAACAGCATTCATTATGGCTGCCATTGCTCCCTTATGAGTAGAAGCCATAACACTAGTGTGAATAGATCCAGAACGAGACACAAAGCAGGAATTAATGGACCATTATGAGAAGGGAAAGTGCGGTGGTAACATCTATATGCAGAGTCCTACGAGTAGATATTTCATAGATAATAGGCTTTGACACGTGTAACTGAAATTTCCCATAATCCCTTTAATGAAATATATTGCGGAGATATGTATCAACGATCATGTCTTGGAATTATTCCTATGTTGTCGCTAAAGGTAAAACATACTTATTTATAAATTTACTCTCTAGGGATGGGGGTTGTCATTAAAATCGGTCTGGTTAAGAATATCAATGTAAAAAAAAAACGCTATAATTTAGACGCAACGGGATCCAGAGCGGTCACAAGATCCAGTTGCAGAGAAGCAAGATAAGTGATATTAAGGCACCACCATGCCTAGACTACGTAAATCTTCCTTACATTGTCATCAGAAGCTGGTTTATCTATTATCACCTCTGGGAGTAGTAGTCCAACAGGCGAGGTTGGGACGGATGGACCACCAAGCAGAGAGACGACTCCGTTGCAATCCACGGTGCTGTGCATCTTGCCATTCGCTGGAAGCATTGGTATGGTCTTTGATGCCTTGCTGGTTTGGCTTATGTTACTGTTCCGCCTTTCCCCGTGTCTATGAGGGACAAACAAGGAGCCTCTTCTGCTTTCGTTGTCTTCAAAGGTGCTGTGTTCATCGTCTGCAAAGTCGTTCTCTGAGCCCATGTCTTTTGCACGGTTTCTAAAGCTGAACAGGCTGGCTCTACTATTGCGTCTCGGAGAAAACAGAGATCCACGAATGCTCAGCAATGACTGCAACAGAAGAGCAAATCAGAAATCAATATATATAGCGATAACACATTAGGGTTGGATTTATTAATACTGAAGTTTCCAAAGACAATCTTAATCCATTACCCCACAGGGGCTAGACTTATTAGGAGACTCGGCCTTCTTAAAGGGATCCTATCATTTAAACTCAATTTTTTCTGCTTATCACGTAGGAATAGCCTTAAAAAAAGCTATTTGTCTCATGCACCTGAACTCACATACATGCAGAGAAAGGTATTATATTACTGGTATAACTTAACAGTTTTATGGCACTGGTAATTCTGACAGGCCGAGGAGCCCTGACCCTGGCATGCCTAGATTCCTGCCCCACTATGCCCAGGAGGAAAGATGCACCATATGATGGCGCAAATTAGGGTGCAGTTACAGCTACAACCCTGTTAGCAAATCTGTGTCATTGCGCCTCAAAGTTTTAGAACAACTTACATAGAATCAGAAACACAAAAACAGTAACACTTGCACCCCAAATCCTTCACCCATATCAATACATGATCGGTGCACCCTGGGCATGCCACCCCCTAGCATTAAGATTGACAGGTCCTAATCCTAGTTTTCTAGCCTATCTATTTGTACTCAATAGCTGACATTTCCTGTTTTAAGCCAAGGCATCACCCAGAATGCCAAAGTCAAAAGGCGCTGCGGAGAAGACCCCTGCCTGGCCCCATGTTGTGTAAACACTGTCCCATCCACACACTTCAGAAAAATATCTGCAGCGGACATACTGCGACTACAGAAACGCTGATGGTTTTCTGTATAGGTATAATAGAAGCAGAGGTAAACTCTGCGTTGTGGGAAAAATCACCACGCGTTTCCGCCATGTTTTTTTCCTCAGCATTTTTTGGCTGTGGATCGCTGAGTGGGGCCTTAGTCTTCAGCATCCCACTTTTTACACTGACTTGTAGATTGGTACAGGGCAAACTTATTTTCATTACAAATTTTTACAGACATTGTCATCACTCATTGACCATAGTAGGGCTCTTAATCTAATTTAAAAAACAAAGCAAAAATCTAGAAAAACAAGAACATTCCAAGGAAAATAATACATTATGTTATTAGTTAGGTGAAACCATTATGATGTAATGTATATGTCCAGTGTATTTTAATCTCAAGGTGGCCCACAGCATTAATGAAGGCATCTTGGAGATCTCCATCTGGGTGCGCTCAGTAAATCCAGCCTGCCGTTATCCACATATTAGCCAATTCACAGCTTCTCCTTCCGTAATGATGTTTCATGTCATCAAGTTCATTGATATTCCATCAATTTACTCATGAGAACAGAATACTAGGAAACTCCAGTAATGGGAAACTGAACTTAGACGTAATGTGGTGGTTGGATCTACTTGATCGATCCTTGGGGATGTCCAATTGTGGCAACTGTTCTATAGGCGACCATGTTATCCAATCCTCTACCTTCCGTATCTCCTAGGGGGATTGTATTTTAACAATGCAATTCTTTGTGAATTGTAAATCCAAATATGGAATTTATGTGGGGAAAACATAGAGTGAATTATATTTAATTATGGATGAAAGATGCAAAATCAGAAGAGGTGAATATAGAAAACCACTGGCCATAATAAGTCGTTGACTGGCGTTGAATGAATGGCCATCTTCCAATTAAAAATTGGTAACAGAAGTGGTAATTTTGATAGGACTTTGGTACAAAAAGAGGCAAGGTACCTACACTTTAAATAACTTGGGGCAGATTTATGAAGACCGGTGATACTCAAGCCAGACTTCATAGCCTTGAAGACGACGAAGGTTGTGCTTCATCTATGAAGAAGCACAAACCCAACCGAGCGTGCACCCCATTTGTGAGGAGATGTGCACCTTGTCATATATGAGGAACACCCTCCACCGTCTCCAGGGCTATGAAGACTGGCGTGAGTAACACCAGTCATTTTGCATTCAGTTTCCCTGCCGATCCTGCAACCTGATGTATTAGTCTATGAACACTCTTCAGTCCATTGATGCCCATTCATTTCCATAGAACACAAACCCTGATGCATTTTTACTTCAGACACAGGAGGGCATTCATAATTCTTGGCAAATTCACTATAATTTACTCCAAAAACTTGTAGTTCTAACCTATGTCAGCTCCTATTTGGCACACATTAGACTTCCTGGTGCAAGGAGATCATCAAGACTGGAGTACGTAATGCCAGTCTCAATAAATTCCCCATTATTAGGCGTCCCTCCTATATGGCAACTCATAGGGTAAGATTTTGTACAAGGGGAGAACTTCCATGTAAATAAATACTGTATATAGGCATTTATTATAATACTTAGAACATCACTAGACTATACCTGGTGTGGAGAGGAAAACTTGTTTTCGTAAGTCAATCGATTTCCTTCAATGGAGAAGCGGAAACCTTTCCTTTTAATACTGGTTTCAGATTCGGACTTTGGAAATTTTTCGTCATCGCCCTTCTCTGCGTCCCCTCCGCGCTTCTTCTGCCTTATTTTATTCTTACGATCTTTGGCGCTTTTTGTACTCAGCTTGGAAGCTACTGATGAACTTTCTGAAAGGGGCCCAAAGCCGCCATCTTCACTGTATTCCCTTGACAAGTTTAGGGCTGCTGCGGCGGCGGCCTGGTTAAAGCACACAATAAAATATTATTATATACCATATACTAGATTAGGATTTAAGCTATAAAGCTGTGTATATGACATCACGTTAGTGTTATATAATGCTCTTACAATGTAGCGTGATGGTTTTATCTTTATTTTGTTATCTCCCATGTGACTGGTTCCTTTTATAGTACAAGCAATGGGATTCTCAAAGCAAAACAAATGAGTAGTTTGGGACATGACTAATTATTTTATTACCATATCAAACACACAGCTGGAGATATATCAGCATACCTGAGCTTCTTCTTGTTGCTTCTTAAGCTGCTCTAACATTTGTTGAAATTCGGCTTCCTTCTGCTCGGCTTCTTCTAGAGTCGCCTGGTTCTGCTCTTCATAAGCCATGGCGACAACGGCCAGGATCAAGTTCACCAAATAGAAGGAACCCAAGAAGATGACCAGTACGAAGAAGATCATGTAGGTTTTCCCGGCAGCTCGTAAGGTCTGAAGGAAAAGTTGTAATTATTATATTATTTTTAGAATTATTATTATTTTATAGAATACAACTCTTAAAGTCTATTCTTCATGGGATTGTCTATCTTATATCTGCTTGTGACCAAAGTCTACTGATGATAAGCAGATCACAAGGTGCTCTGTAGCTAAAGCCCCAACCGATTTGTGAAGGAATTTGGAAGCGACTGTTCAACTACCCAATAGCGCCACCGCAGGGAAGATGAAGCATTACACTGTCAAAGGCAGCCAAGTCCACAAAAGGGAGAAGTGAAGCCACTCTCTACTCTGGCTAGTAGGTATGAGTAATGGATACCGATTATTAACCTATAATTTCCTAATAGGGTATTTGAAAATGGAATCTAAATACATAATAATTAAAAAGTGAATCATAAATTTGATAAGAATTTTTAGAACCTTTGTATGCAAGAGACACCATGATAATCAGTACCCAGATATAACAAGTGCCAACCTCGGAGATGGAGCACCAATCTATTTAAGTATCATGCCAATGTCTTCTATACTATCTGCATATCCTTTGGACTTGTTGGAAGTGATGAATGGAGACATCTCTTATATATGACACATATTTTCACAGAAATAACTTGAATCTGACAAAAGTAATAATGAATAAAAAATTCTAGGAAAATGAGCAGATGAAAGTCAGACTTTGCTTTTTGCTTCAACAGAATTTTTTTCATGACACAGGCCTGAACAGAAATGATGGTTTCCATAACTTAATATTTTGTTGCACAACCTTGTGAGGCAATCTCTGCAATCAAACAATTCCTGTAACTGTCAATGAGACTTCTGCACCTCTCAACAGTTGTTGTGGCGCCCTCCTCATGAGCAAACTGCTCCAGTTGTCTCGGATGTGAAGGGGCCTTTTCCAGACGACATGTTTCAGCTCCTTCCAAAGATGCTCAATAGGATTTAGGTCAGGGCTCATAGAAGGCCACCACAGAATAGTCCAATGTTTTCCTCCTAGGCAATCTTGGGTGTTTTTAGCTGTGTGTTTTGGGTCATTATCCTTTTGCAAGACCCATGACCTGCGACTGAGACCAAGCTTTCTGACACTGGGCAGCACATTTCTCTTTAGAATCCCTTGATAGTCTTGAGATTTCATTATACCCTGCACAGATTCAAGACACCCTGTGCCAGATGCAGCAAAGCAGCCCCACAACATAACACAGCCTCCTCCATGTTTCACAGTAGGGACAGTGATCTTTCAAGATAGGCCTCATTTTTCCGTCTATGAATATAGAGCTGATATGCCTTGCCAAAAAGTTCAATTTTTGTCTCATCTGTCAATAGGACATTCTCCCAGAAGCTTTGTGGCTTGTCACATGTAGTTTGGTTATTATTACTTTTGTCAGATTCAAGTTATTTCTGTGACCATTGTTAGTTTTTCTTTCATTAAATGAGGGGGACCAACAATTTTGTCCGTGTGTGTATTTCTTTAGTGCACACCTGGCTCTTAAAATAAAATTTACCACCTACAATCTTTGATCATAACCAGTTCTCTAGACATTGTATGTCTTTTCTTGGCTTGTTTCGAGATCTTGAGTTATTCTACAATATAATACCACACTTTTAACAACCAAATACCCACCAGCTGATATAAGTTTTCCCAGTAGTCCTGCGTCATCAGCCGAAATAAGGATAGGAAGGCCCAGCTGAAAGTGTCAAAACTTGTATAGCCGTAGTTTGGGTTTTTTCCGATCTTTATGCACACGTATCCTTCCGGGCACTGACTAAAAAATGGCAATAAAAAGAACAAATCTATGGGTGACTATATAAGTGTTAAAGTTAGAAAATATAGAAGATAATATTTCCAGAATGAATAAATAAAGTCGCCACACTCAACATAGTGGCGATATCAACAAGTTCTGGAAAATTTGGTTCATGCAGTAGATGGTTGTCTCCACCTTGGAATGTAAACTGGCAACTACTTTCATCAAGCTTTTAGAAGTTTGGAATTTTTCCACTTTTGTTCTCCTTCTTTCCATTTCCTCTATCTTCCTACACATTACCACCCCATCTTCCTCCCACCCACTACAGATATTCCAGAGATCTTGATTTCTGCTTTCTCCACCAATATGATGTTAGAAGTGTTTCTACTTTCCATTAGAGCAGGACACCAGAATCAGTCATTGACTGGTGAGAGGTGACCAGTTCAGAGTGATGCTGGCCAACCCATGATTGGCCATTCCACCTGATATACTCAGAACATCTTAGGAACTATCACGTTTAAAGAGGATCTTTCATGTCCTCAGGCACATACGGTTTTATATACCATTAGGGAGCCAACAGTGCTCTGAATTCAGCACACTGTAGGCTTATCCTGTTATCCTCCTGTGTCCCAGAGCTGGAGATATCGGGGACATTCAATACAGTTCTTGCTTCACATTACCCTTTTATTAGAATCCTATTGGGACACTACACAACTATCAAGAAGCAACGTAAGAGGTGTGCACTTCTAGTCTAGCCTAATCCAAACATATCCTAACGGATCACTCTGCTTCTCGGTCATTGAGCCATTGTATCAATGATCCACAGTTTGCTTCCCTTTGCTCTGAAGGTACCAAAATGATGGAACTGATATGTTATGTTATGCTAAGGTAAGAAGAAAACACCAACTTCGATAAGACGAAGATAAGAAGATTCGATAGTAGAAATGATTGACAGGAAATAATCTTACCCTGCATCTGAAGAGTTGCCGCAGAGCAAAAAGTCCCTCTGACCTTCCAACCTGTATAAGTGAGCTGCAGGAACAGACACAAGCATAGAGGAGAACGTGAATTCCATTGCAGTGTGTATCATGGTGCACAGGAACTTCAACTTAAAGGCATATGGATGTAAAGGGGTTGTGTTTGTTACTCAGGACCCTGTTTAGTAAAACAAAGCTGCTGCAAAGAGTGGATCCTGGTGTGAAGCACTGGTACCTGTACTTGCATGAATTGAAACGTAGAAACCAATTTCCTCATTATCTAGTGAAGATATGTGCCACGTGTGACAGATTGAAAGCCATAGGAGGTGTGGTAGATCCATTTGCCTTCATATTTTATGAGTCTTTTTTTGCAATTTTCATGCATAAATAAAAAGTGCAGAAACTGGATGTGGAAGCTCCTATACTACGGTAGTATGACCAGAATAAGTCCTCATTCAGATGTACCTGAACCATGAGGTACTTAAGGCTAACCACACTACATGTCACGCTTTCTGTGCCTTTTCTGAGGCCGTTGAGGTGCTGATTGGCTTCAGCAGTCACATGAACTCTTAGGCCAATCAGCGAGCTCAAGGAGGGAACGGGAGAGTATTTTTTTTTTCAAAAAACGTTAAAGTTTTTGTAGCAGTTGTCCATTCAGTTTATTGATGCCAAAGCCTGAAGAGGATTCAAAAGGAATGGAAATTATATAAGTTGCATAAAGAACTTAGGTTCCTGTTGCTTCTACCCATAAAGGTGGATTCACATCTGCACTTGCTCACTGTTTCGGGGTTGTGACCCCCATTCCACTTGAAAACTGCAGAGTGAAAAGTCCTGTGAGCAGGACCTTTCTTTCTGCCTCTTTTGGGTGGAAATCAAGCGGAAATCTGGTGGACCCCATTATACTCTATGGGGTCCGTGGGTTCCACAAATAACCACTTTTTAAGTGGATTGGGTTTCCATTTTATGAGTTCCCAAGCGGACCCAAACAACAGAAAGCTGAACACTAGTGTGAACTTAGCGCCAAAGAAAGATATTAGGGAAACTACTAGAGGACAAATCACCCAAAATGGCAGCAGTATTTAACCTATATTATAGGTTAACAGGAGATTACAAGTTCGACAAAGTCAACTAATACATGACATTGGTTGTCTTGACCCACCTGGAAAACTCCCAGTGTAACATCTTTGCCTGTTTGGGTCTCAATAACATCCTCCAGCCACATGCTACGGTATAGGAGGCGTGTCCAGCTAGGATTCCTTGCTTTAGGTACTTGTGTACCCTGTCTGAACACTGTCCTATTCCCCCACCTCTGTAATTCATTTTCCACCACACCCATCTCTTATACCTTTGCTTCCCTCTGCTCCTCAAATAGTTAATCTTAACCTTATCTGTGTGATTGATAGCCTATCTGCCAATCAAACCTGGGGCATGTTCTGGACTTCCTATAAACAGGTCATCAGCCCGCACAGGTTTGTTGGCTATTGTGACTCTGTCCTTCTAAGCTCTCTACTTGCTCTTTATTGTATTGTACTTACTAACTTCTGACCTTTGGCTTCTCTTGTTACTACTCTTTTGGATTGCGATTTGGTGCCGTTTATCTCTTGGGTTTGACCTTGGTTTTCTGACTTTTCTTCTGTCTTGTTTTGTCTTGTCCTGTTCTGTCACACTTATCATACGAAGGCACTGTCACCCAGTTGTCTGCTGTCACCTAGGGCAGTCAGACAAGTAGGCAGAGACAGGGGGTGGTTCAAGTTTAGAACTCACTGTCTCTGTCATTCCCTTCCTCCCAGGTTTCACCAGCAGCTACAAGGCAATTGCTCTTCTAGCAATTCCCTTACATTGAGTATATTACGAGTTCCAGATTTCCTTTGGTCACCCCTATATTGACATTTGCCCACTTTCATCATACCACAATACAGTCAACAATTGCTTACATCCGTCTTCAACGTATTCCTGCCAGTTGAACTCTGGAACAGTAATGTTGAAGAATGTGCTGTTTGCAACCATTGTGCCATTGATGGAGGAAGTCAGATTGATTCCGTGTGAATTGTATAGCGGCGGCCAAAGTAAACATTTATTCCTTAGGTGTCCCATGAAAAGTTGCAGTCCTATTAGTGCAAATACACTCAGACAAAACACCGTGAGAATCATCACGTCCGAAAGCTTCTTAACCGACTGGATCAGCGCCCCCACAATGGTCTTCAGTCCTAGGATTAAAACCACAGCACTGTGTTTGTCATATATGAACGTCGTCATAGAAGTTACAACATTGTCAGAATACAATGAATTTTTTGCATGCAGAAGCCAGGACAAACACTTGAACATTGACATGAAGCAGTTAACACAATGGACAGCCTGAAGCTGATGGAAAACAGTGAAATGAGTTGAAGAGACGTGGACAATTTTGTGACTTTTCCTGTGCCTCACAGAGGGTGAAGCACATTCCAAAATGGCCGCTGGTGAAATAGATTTTTTTTAAAGTTTGGGGAAATTAGTTCATAAAAAGGGGAAGTTAAACTTAATGCAAATTCACATATGTTACTTTACTAGTTTATGTTCCATCATGTTAATTCTAAAGAAAACACATAATAAAATATAAGTTGCTTCTGATGTATTCAAGCAAACATTTTATAACATCACACAACTTCCATCTAATCTATTCTATTCTATTCTATTCTATCTATCTATCTATCTATCTATCTATCTATCTATCTATCTTCTACCTAACTATCTCTTAAACCACTAAAAAAGAGACCTCACTTACCTGATGGTAGGTGAAGCAATGGTTCACTGCAGGATGCAGATAGGCCTTGTTGTGGTCCTGACTTCCTCCTGCTGTGAACCATTGATTCATCTTATATGAGTTAAATGTAACGTGTCAATCAGTGATATGTTTTATAATGATGTCCTTTTCCCATGAGCCTATCTTGGAGCATTACCATTCTGTACAAGGGATGTGCAGCCTGCTTAGGTTTGACCCAAATGTTCCAAAAGTTTCAGGCTTGACCCAACCCTGAAACTTTTGGAGTTCACCACCCACAAAACACTCTTCAGACCCCAGAGTATAATACTTTGAGGCTGAGTGAAGGTAGGCAAACATACAAAACAGTTATGTCCATCTTGATTCAATTTTCCCAGGCATCCTTGCGACATCCAGTGGGAGCAGTCAGAACTCCAATGGTTGTCATGTATCTTGGGATCTCCGTTGATGTCTGTGACGTGTAGACATCATGATGCCGGGTTACAGTCCCAATCATAGGCTTCAATTGGGACCCCAGGGGTATAGGACATAATCCAAAGGAGACACCATAGGACCACAAGACACCCCTGGATGCTGTAAAAATGCCCTCGGGGTCTTCACTTATTATACTATAGGGTCTATAGAGAGGCATTTGGGTCCCATAAGACTCCAGGTCCCAGTAGTACTACTCGAAGATTAGAATGGAGAGGGTCAGTGTCAGACTGGCCCATTACAATACCAGAAGAATCTGTGGCAGGCCAGGGCTCTAACACTTTAAAGGTCCAGCAGAAGACACCAAAATTGGATGGGTACTTAGGTATATTTTTTTGGAGTAGATGAAGGGAGGGCCCCCAGAATCATTTTGTCTCATGGACCCAAGGAACACTAATATGACTCTACAGCGGCCCCTTAAAATGGCTGATGTTAGGGGTATCAGCAATCAGACCCTCAATGACATAATATAGATGTCCTGTCCATAGGATAGGCCATAGATATAAAATTTTCAGAAAACTTTTGTACTTACACTTTTGATGTAAATGTTATAAAATGTTCGAGTTTTTCCCTACTGAAGCAACTTATAATCTACATTTAGTTTTCTTTAACTGCTTAATGTCTAGTTCATGCAGCTTTGCGCTACCCTACAGAAGTTATCTATGGAAAGAAAAAAAGTTTTTTTTAAATCTATTTTGGAAAGAATATATTTTTCCAAAAAGATGACACATGCAGCTATCATGCAGTCAGTAAAATTCATCTACTTCTAAATAGGCAACTAAATCAGAACTTTTTGTGTAAAATGACATTTTTTTTTATTGAGTTAACACATTTTGATTGTTTTTTGGGCGCAGATGCCGTTTAACTCTTTAAAAAAAAGAATTTTTGAAGGTGCGGGAAAAAAATATCTCAAAATGCAAATTACACAGACCGTAAATAGCAGAGTCTCATGCAAGAAAGTTTTCAGAACTTGGAAAAAAACTGAACTAAAAAGGTAAATTAAAAAAAAAGCTAATGCTAAAAAAAGCTAGGAATCTTTAGGATCTCTCTGGCGTTGCTCGTCGTGATTCCTGCTTTTTTTCTGATTTTTAGCAACATGAGTGAAAACACCAAGGCTCTATGCTCATAGGATGTGGCTTGTACTTCAATGGAGCAAAAACCAGCCTGCGGAGTTAACCTGTCTCTCACCTGGAATGACTGATATTGTTTTCAATGCTCGGAGAACTCTGAATGTTCTCAATGCTGAGACATTGCCCAGGTCCACAAACTCTGTCACATATCTGCAATAGGGGAGTTCACACACAAACACAATGACAGACACAAAGAAACAGTTGGATGTACAAGGGGCCTAACACCTCACACCAATTACTTCTTACCTGGAATTACAGAAATAGTTTTCAAAGCTCTTAATACTCTGAAAGTTCGAAGAGCTGAAACATTGCCTAGGTTTACAAATTCTGTTACATACCTGTAGGATTAAACCAGAGTTATTCAGGATTTACAAAAATTTATCTAGCACCGATCTTCTAGAAAGACCGTGCTGGTGATATTGATGAGAGGGGCGAATACGAAGTCTACTGGAAGAAGATGTGCGAAAAAAAAAAATCTGTTTATCTTATTGGTGGAATTTTAATGGAAATTATAAAGAAAATCAGTGGCTTTCTGTGCTCTGCCTGGCCAACCTCATGATTTTTTTAAATTGAAGGGGTTGTCCAAGATATATATTTTTTTAATTAGGCCAAAGGTGAAAAAAAATTAAAAAGAAAACAATTTGGGTTGTTCCAATGCAATGGTGTCTTCCAACGTTGTCCAAGCCTGCAGCTCCATTGTTTTTTCTGGTGGAAGCCACTGAATGTGACCACTGATGTTCTGGGTCCTTTCCTTTCTGTTGAGACCACTGATTGGCCTCAGTGGTCACGTATGGCGGAGGACTTTCACAATGTAACAAAGGGCACCTGCAATGTCACAGAAGGCGAGGACTTCCTTCAAAAGAAGATGGTTGAGCAGCAGGACTGGACCACACTGGGAGGCGATGGAGCACCAGGGTAGGTAAGTATGTTTTTTTTTGTTTTTCTTTCACCTCCCCTGGCCTAATCAAAAAAATTATGCTGGACAACCTCTCTAACTTACAGTCAAAAACTAGTAATACTCACTGTACCAATCCCCTGCAAAGCTTCTCAGGCCCCATTGATCACTGTTCACCCCACTCCAGTAATGATGTGTTAACTATTGTTCTGTTCAAAAGTTTTAGGCGTGCAAAATGCTGCAAACTAAGACTACTTAAACAAGTGTTAATAGTTTATTTTTATCAGTTAAAAAAAAAAAATGAACAAAAGAAAAATTTTAATTAATTCAATATTTGGTGTGACCTTTGCCCATTGGAGCAGCAGTCCTGGGAGTGATGATATGGCCCCACAGATATAGCCCTGATCTCATCATCACCCAGTCTGTCTGGGATGACATGAAGAGATAAACAGATTGGAGCAGGCCTACATCCACAGAAAATCTGTACTTAGTTCTCCAAGATATTTGGAGAAACCTTTTTACTGAGTTCCTTCAAAAACTATCTGCGAGAGCACAGAGGACTATTTCTGCCTTGAAGTCAAAGGGTAAATGTCACCTCATATATTAATTGGATTTAGAATTCTCATTTTTTCATTCATTTAATTTTATTAATTGACAAACATACAACTATTAACACGTCTATTTTTGAAAGCATTATTTGCCAGGTTTTTTCCCCAAGCCTGTTTAAAACTTTTGCACACTACTGTATATATGGCTGCTTTTATCAAACAATAGTGACAGCCATAACATCAGTGATGTCAATATTTCGACCAGTGGTTGTCTACAACTGAGCAAACAGTAGGGGATAAAGGAATTGTTGGCAGGGGTCAGCAGGGGGCCAATGGTAAAGTGATAGTTCCTTTTGTTATTGTATGGCATTGTAAGCGGTTTCTAAAAATATTCATGGGATTGGTAAACCCCTTGGAAGAAAAAGTTAGAAGACAGTATAGTTGACAATTTTTGATCTTGGATCATTTTTGGCCAGAATGAAGATATTCTAGAATACAAAAAATTGCCAAACCCTTTTACTTTTGGTGTTGGCCAGAGCAGAAATCTAGAACATTTCAGTCAGGGCACTTCTCTAGGCCCGAGATCATAAAATAGCAACAATCTAATCTTCAGGTGTATCTAAATGGCATGACAGAGGATTGTAGAGTGGAAAACATTGACTAGCTTGTAAAATTTAAAATTTTGTTTAGTTTTTAGTGTATGTAGTAAGGAGGGTCCTATCCAGGACTTATTTCTCTTAGCTAGAGTCGGAAGTGGCCACAACACAGGCTGGAAGACCCAGGACACGTGCAGATTATCTGTAAAGCCCATTGATTTCAATGGGAAATGAGTAATGGTCTGTTCCCTTTGTGGTGGTTCCACAGAGAAATGGAAACCTTGCTAAGATTTGTAGCTGAATGCTGGAGGTCCAAGAAATGGGGCCTCCTAACAAAAGAAGATTGCCAAAAAGAGACAATTTATGTATTCAATAAAACTACAGGAGAGCTACAACAGATAGATGCATCAGTGGGCCATGTCTACTTTATCCTTGCAATCAGTGGTGTAACTAAAGTCTCGTGGGCCCCGATGCTCTTTTGTCCGGGGCCTCCTACCTCATCCCTACAACAAATTCTTGATAGTGATGGTTACAGGTTTTAAGGAATTTAATCCACCATAGTGTGGTTTGGGGAATATGTGGATCTCCTTGGTTTATGGCCCAGATGGAAGTTGCATTCTCAATACTGATGCGAGTACTTATGGCCCCCTAAAGCTCCTGGGGCCCGATGCAACTGCACCCTCAGCACCCCCTCAAGTTATGCCCCTGCTTGCAATAGAAAAGAGCTCCATTAGGCAAGGATGGGGCGAAGATGAGAAGAACACGATTGCTCTGTAACTTGACCATAGCCAGGCATGACGGGGTAATGGGCATGACGACGGATGACCAATCCTCTTGAAATCTGTGTTGCCTGTCCATTGTCCTCCAATATCTTAGCTATCATACTTATCAGCTCAGCTACTTGCATGTCAACTTTGGCAGCTGAATTGCATTTATTTCACTTTAATTTAATTTTAGTTGATTTTAAGTGTAAAATTTTCCCAAATTTTATTTTACCTTTTAATTTTATTTGTTAATTTTAAAATATTTCAAAATGTTCATTTTTCAATTTTTTTATTTGCAGAATTTTACAACTTCATTGTATTAAAATGTTTGATTCATGTTTTCTACTTCCTAATATTATTCTCTTTGCGTTAAATAACTCATCTTCTGTCAATGATCTTTTGTGCTATGGGTTTTTTTTCTTGAAAAACCAATTACAATGGTTTTGACAAAGGCAAAAAAGCTGTAAATTGAGAGGTGAAGAAATCCTTATAGAAAGGATAATCTTACAGTATAAGTGGCCTACTTTTTATAGATTCTGTAATATAAGCACTTTTATGGAAGCCGATAGAGCAGAATTGATTTCAAGAGACATCTCAGAGAACAATTTAATGTAAAACAATGCACTGATATTGCAGCGTCGAACATTAACTGCTTCATTACCAGTGCTACTAAATCATTTTCAGACCTAGACATAAAAATTGTGTCTTACGACACTATAAAAAATGTAAATTGATTCAGTTGATTCAAGGATGCATGAACTAAAGGAGGTTTCCCACAAGAATAAATATATTTCAATTTGTAGACAATTAAAAACATTTATATCATGGCATCATTGCTGGTTATCAGGACAATACATGTCTGAGAAGATAACCCGACCACAATTAGGACATCATGGCTGGTTATCAGGAGAGGACACTACATGTCTGAGAAGATAACCTGACCACAATTAGGACATCATGGCTGGTTATCAGGAGGGATGCTACATGTATGAGAAGATAACCTGACCACAATAAGGACATCATGGCTGGTTATCAGGAGGACACTACATGTATGAGAAGATAACCCGACCACAATAAGGACATCATGGCTGGTTATCAGGATAGGACACTACATGTATGAGAAGATAACCGGACCACAATAAGGACATCATGGCTGGTTATCAGGAGGACACTACATGTATGAGAAGGTAACCCGACCACAATAAAGACATCATGGCTGGTTATCAGGAGGGGACACTACAAGTATGAGAAGATAACCTGACCACAATAAGGACATCATGGCTGGTTATCAGGAGGACACTACATGTCTGAGAAGATAACCTGACCACAATTAGGACATCATGGCTGGTTATCAGGAGGGATGCTACATGTATGAGAAGATAACCTGACCACAATAAGGACATCATGGCTGGTTATCAGGAGGACACTACATGTATGAGAAGATAACCCGACCACAATAAGGACATCATGGCTGTTTGTCAGGATAGGACACTACATGTATGAGAAGATAACCGGACCACAATAAGGTCATCATGGCTGGTTATCAGGAGGACACTACATGTATGAGAAGGTAATCTGACCACAATAAAGACATCATGGCTGGTTATCAGGAGGGGACACTACAAGTATGAGAAGATAACCTGACCACAATAAGGACATCATGGCTGGCTATCAGGAGGACACTACATGTATGAGAAGGTAACCCGACCACAATAAAGACATCATGGCTGGTTATCAGGAGGGGACACTACATGTATGAGAAGATAACCTGACCACAATAAGGACATCATGGCTGGTTATCAGGAGGGGACACTACATGTATGAGAAGATAACCTGACCACAATAAGGACATCATGGCTGGTTATCAGGAGGACACTACATGTATGAGAAGATACCCTGACCACAATAAGGACATCATGGCTGGTTATCAGGAGGACACTACATGTCTGAGAAGATAACCTGACCACAATAAAGACATCATGGCTGGTTATCAGGAGGACACTACATGTATGAGAAGATAACCTGACCACAATAAGGACATCATGGCTGGTTATCAGGAGGACACTACATGTATGAGAAGATACCCTGACCACAATAAGGACATCATGGCTGGTTATCAGGAGGACACTACATGTCTGAGAAGATAACCTGACCACAATAAAGACATCATGGCTGGTTATCAGGAGGACACTACATGTATGAGAAGATAACCTGACCACAATAAGGACATCATGGCTGGTTATCAGGAGGACACTACATGTATGAGAAGATAACCTGACCACAATAAGGACATCATGGCTGGTTATCAGGAGGACATTACATGTATGAGAAGATAACCTGACCACAATAAGGACATCATAGCTGGTTATCAGGAGGACACTACATGTATGAGAAGATAACCTGACCACAATAAGGACATCATGGCTGGTTATCAGGAGGACACTACATGTATGAGAAGATAACCTGACCACAATAAGGACATCATAGCTGGTTATCAGGAGGACACTACATATATGAGAAGATAACCTGACCACAATAAGAACTTCCAGAGCGGAATGCCGCAACTAGATGCCGTTGTACTGCACCGGCATCCAGGCGCGGGGATAGCCATTTTTTGGTCCAGAATCCGGCCGCCTCAGATTCCGGACCAAAAAGCCCGTATGAACTCAGCCTTAGGGCTACATATCATATAACTCAGAAGGGTGTTAGGAGCTTTATGTGCTGTATATTTTTGGGTACAATATTTGTATGATTCAATTCTGTAGTTATCAGCAGTGTTTAGGTAAGTGTTATATCGCCTTCATGTAAAAATAATTATTTGTGGGTGGAATTAATTGAGATGAGCTACAAAACCAAAAAAAACAAAACTTCATTCCATTAAACTTACAACAAGTTCCCCATTCTCTTTATTTATTAATGTCTTACAGAATTTCTTCTAAGTCAGTTCTCAAACTCCTTGCAGATGTTGCTCCTGGCGGGATTCAAACCCAGGACTCCAGCACTGCAAGGCTGCACTGAGCCACCGTGTTGCCCCTTATTTAAAATTTATCAATGAGTTTGCCCAGCTTTAGACCAATATTGAGAAACAAAAGTTATCGTTTATATAATGAAAAACTGTGGAATCTTCCAGTATTCTTTCTGTATCCATTTAGTTGCAGTTTTCTAGATTTGTGCTTGCTACCATTCATTCTGCTTACTGCCAGTGGATAAGAATCAGACTATAGCCATGTGACAGACAGTCCATGGTCATGTGATATACAGTCCATGGTCATGTGATATACAGTCTATGGCCATGTGATATACAGTCCATGGTCATGTGTCTAACACAGGTGCACAGCTCGTTACAGTCACAGTATAGCAATCAGTCACCTATCTTGTAACAAGCTGTGCACCTGTGTCCATCCAATGACCATGGACTGATTTGTATCCACTGGAAATAAACAAAGAATGACAGCAAGCAGAGATCTAGTAAATTGTGAGTATTGATACAAACAGTAAATCAGAAAATTGTACAACTTTTCATTCTACAAACAATACGATTTGCTACTCTACAGGTATCTGAAACTGGACAATCCCTTTAAATTTCAAATGTAATTTCATAATAAATTTAATTTATTTCAAATATTTTCAGTAAGAATGGGATTTTTAAGAAAAAGGACCAGCTTCTGGTAAATTTTTGTATCTATTTTATTGGCAATTTCAATCCATTTTTTCACTCTTTATGTCATACAAATAATTTAAAAATTAAACCTATAAATTTATCATTTTATTATGTAATTATAAAAATGTTAAGCCGTTAAAATGTAATTTTTATTTTTGTGTTGGGTCTATTTTTTTTTTTTAATGGTAACAAGAGAATTTTTTTTCCGCACATTTCAACACTGTGGTATTAGGTGTTGTTGCAGCTGTTCGACTATAATACCCTAAATTCTTTGGAAGAAAATATTGGGGATTAATTAGGAGTCATTCTAAACTAAGTAAATTACTGTCTATGCATAATTTTTTTTTTAGCTTAAACTAATTGAATTACATTTTCTTTTGCAATGGATAACAATGGTTAATAATAATAATAATAATAATAATAATAATAATAATAATAATGTTACACTTCTAAAAATCTTGATTTCGTAAAAAAATATTGAAAATAAAGGCTATATTGCCAATATATTGCCAAATAAAGGCTAGACTTTATTATTTATCTTTAGGATATGATCTATATAGCCAATTAATGACTCAAAATATGACCCTTCACCATCTCCACCATGTCCAGCTCTTTGCATCTCTGCTCCACTGATTCTAGCACAGTTGAAATTTTTCCTCTAGCCCCCACTGTGCCCGAGCAATCAATGCTTCTAGTTTTGGTGCCTGATATGCCATTTAGGCTCTGTATTGTGAGGTGGGTAGTGTCAGGCAGGAGTAGTTGAAGGATGTGACTGCGAACAGTGACACTGTTTATTGGTGGGCTGAATCATGTCTCCTTTCCTGTTCCTGCTCCTGCCTGACACTGCTCTTCTGACAGTACAGAGCCTAAATAGTATATCCGGTACCAAAACTAATAGCACTGATTGTTTGGGAATGCTGGGAGGTAGAGAAAAAAAAATCCAACTGTGCTGGAACCAGAAGAGCAGCACAAATAATCCTCTTAGATCCACAGGATAGAGAATAACTCGAAGATCAGTGGGGGTTCAACTTCTCAAACACCCATTAACCAGGAGGAAGTTCTGAATGGAGCAGTGGTTGGGCAGCATGAGGACCTTACATGTATGGAAATATAAAAAACAAGAAAACTTGATGATCTTCAGTAGTTGATACCCTTTTAATGGCTAACTCATAATGATGACAAATGGCTGACGTTTCGGCACCTCTAGGGTCCTTTATCAAAGTAAATTTAAAAGGACCCTAGAGGTGCCGAAACGTCAGCCATTTGTCATCATTATGAGTTAGCCATTAAAAAGGTATCAACTACTGAAGATCATCAAGTTTTCTTGTTTTTTTATATTTCCAACCCACTGGCTAACACGGTACAACAACGAACATTTTCCTTACATGTATGAGAAGATAACTTGACCAAAATAAGGACATCATGGCTGGTTATCAGGAGGACACTACATGTATGAGAAGATAACCCGACCACAATAAGGACATCATGGCTGGTTATCATGAGGACACTACATGTATGAGAAGATAACCTGACCACAATAAGGACATCATGGCTGGTTATCAGGAGGGACACTACATGTATGAATGTCTCTTGATCTAAGCTGTCGGCCCCCCACTGATCTTCAAGTTATCGCAGTCTATGGTCATGGTTTACACTGTTTCTAAAGAAGACTGGCCCTTTACAAAGGGTCTTAGAGGAAATTGCAATTTAAACAGTTATGCCATTTTTTTCTGCTGTTCAACCATCTTATTAGTAATAGAACTTCACTTTTACTAACATGTAGATAAATGTTTGCCAGCAACTTCAGCAGTTCAACTTCAAAAATTATCCAACCTATAAAATTTAAAAAAAGCCCGAATTTTTTTGGTTCTTCTCAGCACACAGAAAATGACTGCTTGGTTAACCACTTGTGGCAGTGGTCACCCTCCTTAACCAGTAATATGCTGGGTGCCATTTCCTATGTATTGAGGAGAGGCCAGTTGGGGTCAGTTCACGCAGAGTTTTTTGTAGGTGGAAAAATTCTGCTTCAAGGATTAGGAGACAGTATTTTGACACGGTTTTTGACTTGATACGGTTTTTGACATGATGTGGTTTTTGACGTGGTTTTCAATGCAGTTTTTTTCCCCGGTTTTTCACACTATGTGGACTTGGAAATTTCTCTTTAAAAAAGCTAGCTAGCTTGGAAAAACTGCATCAGAACCCGTGCCAAAAACCTTGCCAAAAAACGGTGTTGCATTTTTTCCACCTCCCAATGACTTCAATGAATTTTTCCAGGTGGAATCTGCCTGAAGATAGGTCATGTTGCTTTTTTTTCCGCTAGTGGAAAACAAAACTGCTAGTGACTCCCATTGAAATGAATGGGAAGTGGTTTTTCAAGCAGATTTTGAGGTGGATTCCTGTGTCGAAATCTGCCTGCAAAAAACTCCATGTGAACTGACCCTTGGTGATCCAGCATCAAAATTAGAGAGTTTGGGGACCATTGAAGTGAGTATAATTTTTTACATTTGTTTTATACTTTCTGCACCTTTGGTAAACATATTTTATTGGGAAGACAATCTCACAGGAATCAGTCCAGCTGCAGACGAGACCCTGTGAACTTTTAATTTTATTTTTTATCCATAGCGCAGAAGATAGAAGATAGATAGAAGAAAGAAGCGTCGCTGGAGAGAGTTCTCTGGCAGCATTGGGGACTCCCCCAGTGCTGTTTGAGCGCTGGGGCCCGCCCCCAGTGCTGCAAGAGAACTCATTTGCATACCAGTAAAAACCGGTATTTCTACCGAACGGTGGGCCGGAGACCACTTCTAAAGGTAGGAGACGAATAGCCTTTCTCAAGGCTATTCCAACGTGTTAGGTAGAAAAAAATTACTTCTGAATGATAGGATCCCTTTAAAGAAAAGTGTTTATTTCTCCCATTATTTCCCTTGTCCTGCCAATGATCAAACCTGTAATACATGTCTATGGAGAGGGGAGGGGGGAGGAGGAGCAGAGAGACAGCCACACTATAGAGAGACAGTTTTCTTTCTTAACACAGCTGGATTATCAGGAACTACTATCCAGCCTTCTCATGATAGAAATTATTCATTTAATGAAGATGACTTCATCTATCTGTCTCTCATCTTCTCCTACTCCCCCCTCCTCTCTCCATAGATTTCATTAACTAATCTGCTTGTGTAGACAGGAGTAATACTGTATCCAATGTATAACAAAAGTCATCCTGCTCCCACACACTGGTTCATTTAGCAAGGTAGCTGGACATTTTGGAACAGTTTAAGGCTGAAAGGTGTTTAGGCATCAGTAGTATCCGCCACTGGCTGCAAAGCAAATGTTAGGCCAATACATAGTGACAAATACACCTGATCCATCTTAATTAGAGATGAGCGAGTAGTATTCGATCAAGTAGGTATTGATCGAATACTATGGTATTTGAAATACTCGTACTCGATCGAATACTACTCCTATTCGCAGTAAAGATTCGATTCAGGACCAGCATTGATTGGCCAAATACTATACAGTGTATAGCATTCGGCCAATCAATGCTGGTTCTGCAGAACGAGTAAGGGCCGGTTCACATTAGTGCTTGCTTCCCGTCCGAGTCTGCAGGAGGACCCCCCCCCCCCCCCCCCCGAACAGAATATCAGCACAACTGCAAGCACTGTGCAGTTAAAGCGCACGGACTTCATAGACTATAATGGTGTCCGTGGAATCATTCGTGCGGGCAGTGCGCTGCAAGCACACGGACCCTGTTATAGTCTATGGGGTCCGTGCACTTTAACTGCACAGCGCTCCTCCTAAACATGCTCCTCCTGCTACTCGTGGACTTGGTGACTCTCCTTTAGTCTAATAGTGGTTTCCCCTGAAATAAGCATTATTTCCCATAGACTATAATGGGATTCGATATCCAATCGAGTAGTTGAATATTGAGGCTCTACTCGAAACGAAAATCGAATCTCGAATATTTCACTACTCGCTCATCTCTAATCTTAACATATAAAAGATAATGGAATAGGATACTTACGCCATAACAATTACACTGAAATCTAACCAATTCCATGGATCTCGCAGGAAGGTAAATTTTTCTAGACAGAAACCTCTTGCTAGAATTTTTATGAGAGATTCAAATGTATAAATTCCAGTGAAGGTGTATCTGTGAATGAGAAGAAGTAAGAGTCATACTAGGCACAAGATTTACGTACTCCTCCCCGCCCCTCTTTCATTCATAGCCTTTCCTCTAGAACGTTCTATATCTGTAATCTACATCAAGTTAAGATACAGTACATACAGGACATGATGTAGGTCTAGATCATGGGTCAGGAAGCTTCGGCTCTCCAGCTGCTGTGAAACTATAACTCCCAACATGCTCCATTCACTTCGATTAGAGTTCCAATAACAGCAGAACAAGTATGAATGCTGGGAATTGAAGTTTTGCAACAGCTGGAGAGCCAAGGTTCCCTATCCCTGGTCTAGAGGATACAGGGGTAGTGCTCACTACCGGGCCCTAGAACCTCATGGATCCCAAAGACTGTATTCTATAAAGCACATGATAAGTGGGGGCCCCATTACAGATTTTGCATTTAGCCCCATGAGTTTTACCTCTGCCCTTCACCTCTATAATAACTGTGGGCCTCCCCACTGAGTTTGGTGATCTTTCCAGTATGTCTTTCAGCCCCCTCGATGACATCATCGGCCTTGGGGAATTGAGACAGCCTGTAACAGGACTTTAGAGGTCACATAAAGTGGCCCTTTAAAGAAATAATAGGTCCCCTGAGGCCGCTGGCATTACCCAGGGGGTTGGAAAGGAGACTACAGACACCAGTATAGGAGCACCAGACGTGAGAGAGCCAAGGAGAGGTGAAGGAAGGTGAATATGGCTGTTTTTGTTATTCTGCTTCACCCCTGAGTTTCCCATTCTTATGCTCCAATGAATAAGAGACACCGGAGTATAATAATGATTTGTGAAAGGGGAAACCCAAAAACAAACCCGCTTCATTGCAAACCAGTGGGCCCCTCTGTATTAGTAATCTATTTAATGGGCACATAGCTGTGGACTCACTGCCCTGCCACTGAGCTACAAAATACAAAAGACATCACAAGCTGAGACAAGTCACTTAAAGCATCAGCCTAATGTAATATCTCCATCGCCCACCTCCTCCCCCCCGCACAGATGGACAAAATTGGCATTTGGCTTTGAGAGATCTTTGAAGGACAAAACTTTATTGAATCACTTCCTCCACTTTCCTTACAGACTCGTCTGCTGGATGACAGCCGCTGAAATGAAATGGCCAATAGCACTTCAGTTAATATAAATAGCCTTCTCCAGGGATTGAACCTCGCCGCATCACTAAGCAACTGGTGCCATTATTATCCCGTACAAGGATTTTTCTATCATACTTACTGTCTTGTGCAAGCAATACGCGCTATCCCTTGAAAACGATCTATAGACATTGACATCTCAGCCATAGAATCACTCTGCAATACTTAGTATTGTGTACCGAACCTGTGGACCTACATGTAATAAGACGCCTCCTTGAAGAGGTTCTGTGCTTTGGAAGATCCCTTCTTGTTACAAGGATCCTTTGACAATAAGTGTTCCTTTGCTGGCCTGCGTGCTGATGTCATCAGCGGTAATCCATGGGAAAACCTGTGTACTATTTCCCTGAGGTGCCACCGAAGGTGAAATTAAAGGGATGTTCTTGATTTTTTCCTATTCATGGTCTATTTTTAGGATAGACTATAAATACCTGATCAGTGGGAACCAACACTTGGTCCTGCACACATCAGCTGTTTGAAGGCGAGTTCAATCTGTAGGTTATATGGCCAGGGCCCTATGTAGGGTAAAATGCCGCAATTTGGGAGCGGCGGAAACATTGTGTTAAAAAAGTAACGTTTTACAGTTCCTGCTAAGTTGAAACGCGTTGTGATGTCATATCAATAAAAAGTCTAAGTGAATATCTCCAGCTGTTTCTCTTCGGTTCTTGACCAATGAGCGCGGTTCACTCTCTGCGCCCCTCTTGCTCTCCATTGGCCTGCAAAGTGGATGGGATTTTGGATAATCCTATTCACACATTGCAGAAAAATACCCGCAATGGTAAAGCCGCAATTTCAAAAACTATTGCGTTTTTGTAAATCGTAGCATGTCAATTATACCTACGGAAACGCTGGCGAGTCAGCAGCTGAAAATTCTGCGGACTTTGTGAAAAGCACTGCAGCAAAAACTCTGAACCCACGCGTTTTTTTCCGCAGCAATTTTTGGTTGAAGCTTGTTATGTGGGGCCTAAAGTGCACGGAGCTGGAAGCAGTGGGCTTTGTGCCATGTTTAGTGGCCGGACTACATCTCAGCACCCCTTAAAGTAAATGGGGGCGCTGAGTTTCATTACCACTGCCCAGCCATAATACAGGGATCAGGGCCAACTGCTTATATGTATACAGTGTATAGTACGGATGTGTATAGTATGGACGGATATATCTCCCACTCACATTGAAGTTGACAATTTATTTTTCTCTATCTACATTATGTCAAATAACCATCCAAGTTTGCACCAATTACTTTGTCACCGATGACGGGAAACATTGCGTAACTATTGTCAATGGAAAACCACGGATCATTAAATCGCCAAAAATTATATCCAATGCAATGAAACGGTAGAAAAAAACAAATACTTACTCTACATTCTTGGTCCACTCCGGGGGATTACTCATGGTCATGAACACGCAGTTGGTCAAAATAGTGCACATTATGAGCATGCTGAATAATGTAGGTCGCAGTCAAGGAGAAAAGCAATGTAAAAAGGCTTCAGAAAAATCTTAATAATAATAATAACATTTAACCAGCAGTATAAAAACATAATCATATCTGACAGATGCACAAAATAACCCATAAGAAGGGAGGATGGAAGCTCTTACAGGCAATGGCGCCAACTGTCCTTGTTCCCACCATAGCAAAATATCCGTGTGGTTTCCTTAGGTAACCTCTTTTAATGCGTATAGGTTTCCGTTCTGGAAGTTCCGTTCCCAAGTGGCCTTCCCGAACGGAAACCCGAACGTTGATGTGAATGGGGCCTAAATCACTGAAGAACTGATCCATCAATTCCACCAAACTCCTTGAGTCTATGTATTAGGATGTCATAGTCAACTGTTGAGAGGCCTAAGAGAATTAGGATAGTGTATTCAGCTCTGTCCTGGCCATATTTAGTACTCGTCTACGGGCTGATTCAGTGCTATGTTTTTTCCAGAAACTTGACAGAAAAGGGTCACCAGATTTCCCTAGGAAGGGTATGTCGGAGACAGGTCTGTAACTAGTCAAGGAATCTGGGTCTATGTAGGTTTTCTTTAGATGAAGCTTGATGATGGTTGCCTTCAGTAGATCAGTGAAGATCCCATTCTGTCAGCTTAATATAATACCGCCAATGTCAGAGGACATAAAAGGTCCTCTTATTTGCTAAGTTGACCCCTAAATCACTCACTCAATGGCAGAGTTTCAATTCTTTTCGAGGGGTTCTACTGAATATTATACTTTAGTACATAAAGCTTGACCGTGTCTACCAATGGCTACAAAAGTCCAAATATGTAAGGTACTACGATGACCTTATATATATATACTCGTATGCCTTAATGAAAGAGTTAAACCTTATAATGAATCTTTTCCCATATAACTATACATGGATCTGCTCAGTTCCTCCAGCACTTTAATATGCAGTCCATACATTCAGACTTGCCAGCTTTTGCTGTCGATGTCTGGGAGCCCCAGCGTGCTGAAAATTTTTGATAGGCTATGCCCTATTTTTTTTTTTTATAAACCATGCCCTATTTGGGGTGTGACAGATCCCTTTTTGCTGCTTGTCATGCCCTTTTCATGATGTGGGTAGCCCATGATGTCACCTATAAGAGGACCAAGAACCTGGAGTATGTTGGAGCACTCCACCAGACCAGAGAGATTTGGTCCCTCTTCCAATACTCCAGGTGGTCACACATATTTTGTTGGAGTCTCCTAGACGTGTTAGGAGACTTGGCGAGTATACGATTGATTAGGATTCCAGGTGACCGGTTCCCTTTAAAGTGCTATAAACCACGTCCATCAATAACGCATCCTGGAATAAAATGAGTGATAGTGTAAAGTGTGATCCCACTGGGATGTGTCAGGATCTCTCTGGAATCTATTATGTGGCTTGTACATCTTTATTATCTGTCAGGTTGTAGCTAGTGAGAGTCACAGTGATGGATTTTATGACATTTACACTGGTTAAGTCTACTGCATGTAAAGCGCTCAGCATATAAGATACTAGATATGGATGATTCACTACCGGGAGATTATTTTAGGATTTTGCTCATTAGATTGTATGCAGAAGTAATGCATATGTAACAGTCCTGATCATTGACTCTCCTACATTACTACTACTCTATACGAGGATTTCTAGTAACCTATAAAAGAATCCCCATTGCTTTTGTGTTGTACTTGGAAGAGTTACATTTGTTCACCCATCATCTCTATACCAGTTCCATTCTTGCAGGAGCCAGGATCATACAGAGTCATTTGGGAGAGTTTTTAATAAAACTGAACAACTGGGGATTCGTCTTGGAGGGACTAAAATGGGTGCACTGTAGTAAATTTTAATCTGGGGTCTCGTCAGACCCCAAATTATAAAAGGTGGACGCTCAGGGGAAGTGGAAGTGAAAAAATAAAAAAAAACATGCATAAAATCATGCATTCATGCCTTTCTTCACTTCTTTTGAGCCTCCTCGTTGCATCTGGCACTCTTCTGGACCCGCTGAGGCCTATGAGTGGGCCAAAGTGGTTACATGGGCATGCCAAGCGTCATGATATCAATTCCTTCGTTACATTCCATCTTGGCTTGTCATATAGTTAGCTAAGTAGTGCGATATGACCAACATAATGTGGTCAGGTTATCTTCTCATGTATGGTGGATATTGTGTCCACAATAAGGAAATCATGGCTAGGTTCCTGAAAAGAACCAGACCATAGAAAGTTCCTAGTTTTTTTTTATTTTTGTCACCTCCCCTGGGCCTCCACCTATATTCTGGAATCTAAAGAAACTGAGATATAATAATTTCACTTCCAGTTTGCGTCAAACTTTTGGAATCTGAAATGAACCCAAGCCATCCAAACTGGAAACGAAACGAATCTTGTGAGGTTCAATCACAAGACACTCTATATTCTCACTATATAATTTGCTGTTTTTAGCATTTTCACCTTCTGCATTTGGAACTGGTAGTTGTCCCTGAGCTGGAGAGTCGAGACGCACAGTGAGTAGAGGAGAATCCGCTCTATAACTGTCTCACTCAGAAATGTCTGCAGAGTTGTATGGGGAATAGTAAGAGAAGGACTAACCCTTTGTGCATCCATTACTGTATAGTCTGACCCACATATAGTTTGTGTTATGGAAAGTAAAACCACCCAGAACCTCTGTCATTGAATAAAACTTTTTGTATTATTAAACTGAACACATAACAAATGTCAATACAACAGATCCATGGAAAAGGATATGAATGTACCAAAACCTTAATAGCTATTTTTCTAAGGGGGTTGAAAGGAGTTAAAATGTACAAGGCAGACGTGGCACTGAAGCGGAAGATTGCCTTCCCTCTATTCAATACTATAAAAGTCTGTAAAGAGAGAAATAAACAATTAGTCGTACGACAACATCAACGAGTCAAAAACATTTCAAATTCTTTGTATCCAACTTCAGTTGACAAATATGAGATGAAAGATGATACATGGGTAAAATAATCCTTGTACCCCAGAGGGTTAGATATTGAGCCTGCTAGCTGGATTACCCATTAGCAACAGGGAATAAAGGCCCATTTACACAAGCAGATAAAAAGCAAATGAGTGAGCGTTCATTCAACCGTATCTCCATATGGTCACATTTTGACAGAACAGTTTCTCATTTAAAGAGGATCTGTCGGCTTTTCTGTAAAATAGCAATTCTGGAGAATCCTTTCTTAGAACTCTGCATTGTGATATTCTTCTTTTATAACTCCCGGAAACATATGAATAAATAGACAATTGGGAACAACCATTTATCTTAGCAATGGCGTGTGTCCCTGCCAGGGCTATGGAGTCGGAGTCATGGACAAGGGGCAGATTTGGCCATAATGCAACAATTGCAACTGCATGGGGCCCCAGAGATCAGGGGGGCCCTGCAGTAGAGGGTTTCTTTATGGCATATATATTGGAGGGGGTGTACATCTCACTCAGACTACTCAGGTGGGTGAGATGAGAAAACTCCAGAAGGAATGTTTGATCTCATCAGGCAACTTTCATCTGCTGAGCATTTTGGTAAATGCTCAGTACTAGGCTGGATTTTTAGGAATGGCAGGTAGGTTGGTAGTGGGACCTGTCACTCCACCCCCCTCCAGTTCACACTTTGGGGATGTTCCGGCAGCGACTCAGCTGTTGAGAGTCTCCTCGTCAAGGAGGCTTAAGAAGCGAGCTCCAGCAGCAACACTCTGGCAGAGCTTGGCTGGAGAGCCAAAGAAAGAGGTCATATTTTTGGAGCTGTGTCCTGAATGATTCTACTGGCTTCTAGATTTCTATTATTCTAGGTGAGGTAACCTATTCTATGTTTAGTTAGAGCCTAGCCGGGCAGGTATTTAATTTTTGTACTATTTCCATTTGTTGCCGCACTACCTTTTTGAGTGAAAATAAATTCTACCTTTGTTTTGGACTAAAAGAAACTGGACTTTTGTGTTTGTGCCACCCCATCTAGCAACCCCAGACCCTGACAATATATATATATATTTTTTTTTGTTTTAAATCAGCCTCTATCTATTGGATTACTCCAACATCTAGTAGCCAATATTTTACTCATTTACCCCGCCTCTGTTTAAGCCTCCAGGAGGTGCTGCGAGGTACGTCCAAACACTAGAGTACATCAGTTTGTGACATCTGGATGTTCTTCAGCATCAAAACATACTAAGCAGTGCCTCCTAAAGGCAGACACAGAGGCAGATCCTGAAGTAGAGCGAAGATGGGTAAAAAAATCGTTTTTTGACTGAGGCAATATAGTAAGGTGAATTTTCTAAGATCTGTTCACATGGTGCGGTGCTGAGTGGTGTCTGCCACTCCTGTGGTGCTGTGCCTGTGGATTTTAGTTGCCCAGATCCTGAGGGCTTGGTCTGGTGGCAAGGGTGTTGCTGGACTACTGGGTCGCTCCCCCTGTGGGCGCTGCATTGCGGTGGTGGTCGTTGCGTGGCGCCCACAGAAACCCAGCAGACTCCAGTATAGTCTATGGGGTTCACAGGTCTCTGTGGGTAACTGCTTTTTTAAGCGGACCATCCCAAACGGAATCCCAAACGCAGGTGGGAACCTAGCTGTAGCTGAATGTGCCAGAATGCTGGGTTAAAATATACAAAACTGTTACAACTTTTTGTGTAAAAAAGACCAAACAAGGGGTGTCATAAAATTAGAAAAATGTACCTAACTTGTAAAACACAATTTAGTAAATTTAACATACAGTGGGGCAGATTTATTAGGATCGACTCTTTACCTGCCAGTCTTAGTTAATTTGGTTTGTTGCCTTGAGATGCATCGGAGTTTAGGAGACTCTGACCTCTCAATAATTCAGGTCCATTCCTGGAGTTCCAGTGCACCAGATTTTAATGCTATGCCAGTCTAGAACTGGCACATATTTCAGGAATAACTTGTGCCAGTCTTCTGGTCTAAGTTATAATAAATTTTTCAGCTGTGGTGACCTGGTTCTGGACTGCTTTCATCCCCACCCACTTTTTGAAAGATGGCAAATACGGAACAAAATTGGAAAAGTCACAAATTTTGTGCAAAAAAAAAAAAAAAAAAGCATGTGTAACAAATATTGTGACTTTTCAAGTGTTGTACGCCAAAAAACTGAAGACAAAGGCATGATAAATGGGTCAAAATTGTGTGTTACTTTGAGAAATTTGGAGCATCTTTTTGACTAGAGATGGTTGAATCAACTCATACTGAGCCAGGTTCGACCCAAATATTCCAAATTGTTTTTTTTATGAAACTGAACAAAAGGAGATTCTAAAATGGCGAGCTGAAATGAAGAAACCCCAGAGTATAATAGGTGGAGGGCCAGGGAAGCTGACAAAAGTTAAAAAACCCCTTCATAGTCACCTTCTACCGCCTCTTATGGGCCTCCTCGCAGAATACGGGCTTCTCCTGATGATATCAGTCACCCGAGATCACCAATGAGGCCTGTGATTGTGCCATCAGCAGTCATATAGGCATGTCCAAGTGTCATGATGCCATGGCGCTTGGTGTGCCCATTTCACCGGACCAATCACAGGCTTCCGCAGTAAGGCCGCTGGGCGATTGACATCACCAAGGAAGTGGAGAGCGAGTGTCGGACTCCGCAAGGAGGCCCAAAAGAGTTAAGGAAAGTTGAGTATGAATATTTTTTTTATTTTTTACTCCTATCCTGAGCTTGCCCACCTTCAAGTCACTCTGGTGTCTGATGTGTATGAAGGAAGCTGCTACTAGCTCTGGCTCTATCAACAAATTTGACCCGGCAGTGATAATAGGCCATGTCACGTGCAAGTTGCTATCTTGTTATCAGCTATAGATGGAAAAAATACCTTGTGAAATAAAATGCAATATCAAGGAAGTAAAATAAGACCTTACTTTTTGATTATAATAATATGGGTCTAGGTCCTCCAGCGGTTCTGATACCATTCCCGGAGGTATATCCCCGTATATGAATGGCAGACTCTTGCCCGCCTCCAAGTCACTGCTTGGCTTGGGGCCATTTTCATCATCGTCATTAATGTTTTCTTGTTTAGGCTTCTTTGCTTTCTCCTCTGCAATGCGTTTCTCGATTGCTTCAAGAGACTCCCTGGTAAAATAGCGGAAGCTGTCGGGCCCTGGTGGTACAAGTCGTGCCTGCGCCATCTTTTCATCCTGCACCTTTTAATTTACTGCTTAGCTCCTTTCATAATGGAAACCTGCAATGAGAAGAAGGTCTATTGTCAGTATAGAAAAGGAACAATAATCTGTTTCGACTTCAGTTTGGGACAGTAAAGCATATAATCAATTAAAAAAATTTCAGGACTTCTAAAGATTTCCTCTAACCATCTTAGTGGTGACATCTGTGGTCTTGATCAGTTGTCAATTCAGATATGGGAATGTGTGGGAGAAATCTTGGAGATGTGTGTGTAAAGAGCAGAAGAAGGAGGTCTTAAGAAGATTAGAGATTACGTGTGGGGAGGCAGACAGAGATTGGGTCAGAGAGGCATGGAGGAGACAGGTTGTAGATGGCCCTGTATGTCAGTGTTTGCATTTTAAACTCTATTTGTTGGGCAATGGATGGTCAGTGAAGGGATTGGAAAAGGGGAGTGGCTGAAGAAAAAGGAGGAGAGAGGTGAATAAAGTGAGTGGCAGAGATGAGGATGGACTGTAAGGGACCAAGAGCATTTGCTGAGGTCATACAGAAGGATGAAGCAGTGACCTAAGTAGGAGAGGATGAGGGTGTGGACTAGTATTTTTGTAGTTTCAGGGATGAGAAAAGTTACATGATATGAATCTGTATAACTAGTCATAGCTAAATAGTTACAAGTCACATTTATATATGAGATCGCCAAGATGATTGTCTATAAAATGATGGTAGTCGTATGTTCCAAGTTGTAGTGGATGGTGAGATATGGAGCCTGAAAGTCATAAGATCAAAACATTGTTACCATTTTGTTCATCAGTGTACATTGTGCAGAAAAATACAGAAGACACACATGTCTGTGAGTCAATGTGATGTCCTGGCATCACCTGACAGCCTTTCAGTCAGTGGAAGGTGGACAAATACAGTATATAAAATGCTGTGGACAGGAACAGGCATTGATATAGGGATGGACGTGTTATTCATCACTGCATGATCCAAAGCAATTACTCTATTTTCTACAGCACTGACTGTAGCAAAACTTTTATAGATAGGTTCCTAGGAGCCTTAAGAGTATTCTACACTATGGTTTATAGATAGGTTCCTAGGAGCCTTAAACGTATTCTACACTATGTTTTATAGATAGGTTCCTAGAAGTCCTACGAGTATTCTACACTATGTTTTCAGTCAATTTAAGGTGTGGTTTTTACTGATCTTTTTCAATCTGAACAAGTCTTGGTTCCAAACCACCTTAACTCCAAACAAATCTTGAGAGGTTCTCCCTTCTCAAATAGCAATGCTACAGCCTGTAAATTGTACATGGACATATAGATATGACAATGGTAACATCTGCATCGCAGTCATCACCCCGATCCTTCTCTATGGCAGTAAGGTTTGGGGCCCAGCCATCTTCCCAGACCAGCCAAAATGGGACTCTAGCCCAACAGAGACCTTCCACCTGGAGTTCTGCAAATACCTGCTCCATGTTCATCGCAGTACCTCCAATATGGCCTGCAGGGCAGAGCTAGGCAGACTCCCCCTATGGCTCACCATACAGAAGAGGGCGCTAGCTTTCCAGGCGCACATTCAGGGGAGCAACCCCGATTCCTACGATCACCAAGCCAGAGACCTGAGAAAACCCGATACCCCCCCAACCAAACAACAGTTAACCACCAAACCAAAAACACCAACAGACGACTACCAGGGCCGAAATAAAGGCGACCACAGAGGCAAACAGAGAGCAGTACATAGAGGAATGGAGAAACGAAATAAATAACTCCAAGAAACTCACCGTGTACCAATCCCTACAAAGGGACTACACCATGGCCACCTACCTGGAGAGAATACGCCACCCCAAACACAGACAGACCCTGAGCCGGTACAGACTGAGCGCCCACAACCTAGAGATTGAAACAGGCCGACACAGGCAGACGTACAAGCCACGGGAGAACAGACTGTGGCAGCACTGTGACCAGGGAGCCCTAGAAGACGAGACCCACTTCCTGTTACACTGCACCAAATACTCAGCTGTGAGGGCCGTCTACTACCAAAGACTCTCTGCCCACATCAGAGACGAGAAGAGGAAACTCTACATCCTACTGGGAGAGGAGGAGGCCACTGTGGAGATCGCTGCCCAATACGTGTCCAGCTGTCACCAAACAAGAGGAAGATGAGACACATGGACTATCAAACCCCCCACCCCCATGGGCTATTAAACCTCCCACCCACCACCCAAACACCACTAAGCGCCCCCCCATCACCTGTTTACCCCATATCCACCAAAACCCACACGCCCCAAACAAGAACGACGAGACCCTAAGGACACTCCATTTTAAGTGGAGTGATACAGTATGGACCTGTATGTGCAATATAATGTCTGTATACAAAATTATATTGAAACCAGATACTGAAACTTTTTACTTTTCTCTAATCTATTTTTATTTTATTTTTATTTAATTTTCTGTGCATGATTATGGAGATTTGTTTTACTACAGCCATACAGATGGCTAAAAATTACTCGTTATGGACATGTTGATCCAGGGTTTTTATACTGACTGCCAGACTGGAGTCAGGAAGGAATTTTTCCCCTGCAATGGGGCAATTGACATGAGCCTCATGGGGTTTTTTTTTTGCCTTCCCCTGGATCAACACTGTAGGGGATTGTAGGGTTATAGGTTGGACTTGATGGACTGATGTCTTCATCCAACTTCATCTACTATGTAACTATTATGTAACATGCTCTGTGACTTGTGAAGAGGTCACTGTGCAGGGTGGGAAAGGAAACTGTGTCCAATACTTCTCATTGTAATCCTCCGTGTGACGATAATAAGATGATTGCTGAGAAGTGATCTCCACAGAACAGGAGGTCTAATATTAATTGTGAAGCTCGATGTTCAAAGTGAAAACTAAAATTTCAAGATTTTATTAAATATACTGTTTCAGATTCGGGGGTCAAATTTAATAAGACTGGCGTATTATACGCCAGTCTTAATAAATGATGCAAATTGCTCAGGGAACGGGAGGTACAGTATATGAAATGGCTTGGGTTAGGACCTGGCATAGTTTTCCCATTGTAACTCACACGAAATGTGTTGGGTAAAGTGTGATTAAGGCTTGAGGTGCATGTTTAGTGCAAGAAGGGCGTGAAACTTACGCCTCAATATCATCCCTCTACGTCAGTTTTCCGGCATAGGGGGAATTATGAATTTTCTTCACTGAGTCTGAGCTAACTGCTAAATCTAAGTGGATAATACTACATAAGATGACATGAAGTCGCATTGCAAAAAAACAGAATGATTCATAACCTGAAGAAGAAATTAATTTCCCAGCAGACTGTAAAAGCAATAAGCCGATCCAGAACACATAAGTGTCAAGATGTTGTTCCTTGTTTTAATGCTTGAAAAGAAATTAAAAAAAAAATCTGACAACAAAAAACTTGATTTAGCTCGTAATTTCCATCCAATTTAATAAACATGCATGTTAGCCTTTGTAATCCATGTCTGTGAACTTGCTGACAATGTTCATCATCTTAGCCTTTGCTACATTGTCTCATCATCTCCTACTGCTTCTAACAGTTTATAAAATAATCTTGGAAATTCTGAGCTTCGCCGCTATTTATCGTGTGCTTGAATTCTAAAAATATCCATCTTGCTCTTGATGGAAATATAATAAGTTAGCACTGAGTACAAGCTATTGTAATACATAATGATGAAAGTTACAACTGTAGCAGTCATGCACTGAATGGCGATTGTTCAGGAAGGGTGGGGAGGAGATTGCTACAAAAATGCCATTCAGATAAATATACCACTGAGCAAATGGTTCTCTTTAAGATCTGTATATATATAAGCCTGAAGACTGTTCAATATATTTTACAGATTGACCAATTTAAGGATAAGGACCCATGTAGTGGCCGCAGCAAAAAAGCGTTGCAGGAAAAACTGCAGCCCTTTTCCCTTTCTGCTTCCATTATACCTATAGGAAAACCAACAGTGATTCCGTAGGTATAATGGACATGCTGCGATTTCCAAAACTGCATTGGTTTTGGAAATCACAGCATGTCCGCTATGCATATTTTACCGTGGTGTTTCCCTCATGTGGGGGCGCCCTGAAAGAAAAATAACTTTCAGAAGAGAAGGAGTTAAAATATAACAGAAGATTAGGAGGAGCTGAGCAGATTGATATATAGTTCCTTGGGAAAAGTTTCAGTATAACTTTTAACTGGACACTAAGGAGTCCAGTAGGCGGTGCTTATCAGTGATCGACTCGCCACTTATACAAGGAACACTGACAGAGATGAGCGAGTACTGTTCGGATCAGCCGATCCGAACACCACGCTCCATAGAAATGAATGGATGCACCTGGTACTTCCACTTTGACGGCGGCCGGCCGCTTAACCCCCCGCGTGCCGGCTACGTCCATTCATTTCTATGCGAGCGTGCTCTTCGGATCGGCTGATCCGAACAGTACTCGCTCATCTCTACTGACAGTCATTGAGAAAGACCACCTACTGGACTCCTGATAAAATGAAATAAATTATACTGATTCGACGCAACACCTCCTGTTCTTTAAAGGGGTTCTGTCAAACCAGCAACACAGTGCAGACTATGGCAGTTTGTAGCAATGGAGCTGCCATTAGAGCTCCAACATTGCTCATTTGCATATTGTGAAATAAATTAATCTCAGCAATGGAGCTCGAATTTTCACCTGGAAAATGGCATTATATTCAGGTGAGCCTGATCTATCTGTATTGCTGGTTTAATATGCTTAACCCTGTCAACAGACCCTCTTTAAAGAGAACTCCCCTCCATCACTTGTATAGGAACTGAGCTGCAGTAACCCAGCTGTCTGCTTCCACCTCTGTTCTCCATATAGTGGCTGCTGAGATCAGCTGATCAGCGGAGGTCCTGGTCCTATCTTAAGGATAGATTATCAATATCCTTTATCCGGAAAACCCCTTTAAGGAGGACATCAGAATGCCACCAAGTAGATATATGATGTGTGACTCTACTAGTAAAAAATGAGTCACAAAAAGTGTGAATTTATGCAACGACAACTTTTCACCATCATTTATCATCACTATAACAAGACCCATGTAGACAGGAATAGAAGTCACATATGAAGCCACCAGCAGATGTAATGATTCCATACCCTTTGAGCATTTCTATTTTTGGAATAAGTACAAAGGAGGGGAACAGTTTCTAAAAATAATCAGAGATTTGCATGACAATGATGAGACCTTTGTCTTTGTCTAGCCCTTGACTAAGGTGTCGGTGAAGATCCCGCACATATCTGAAGCTGTAATATGACAAGTGGTTAAAATGCTTCTTGACTGAAATTCACAATCTGTAAAGTCTGCTTTAGATGTTTCAACTGAACATCTGCTCCATATAGCATTGCCGCTGCTTCCACACCGATTCACAGGTTACAAGACCCTGCAGCAGTTGCCCTCATGCATATGTTAATAGAGCTCAGTGTTCAGTAGCTTCATGTTCCTGCAGAAAGAGCTGCAATCCCGGCATGCTTGACAAATGCGCATTTACAGGACTGGACAGTAGAAATTACGCTCTTACACCTTCACGTCAAACATCTATGAAGTGGACTGGTCTAACGCTAACAATACAATGGTGATATTTTATTATATCGTATTAACTGCATTCAGCTAAAAGGGTGTTACAAGACTATAATAGGTCTTTAGGATAGGTCATCAGTATCTGATCATGGAGATCGATGCCCAGGACCCCTGCAGATCAGCTCAAGTGGCTGCTATATTGGTTGTAGTGCTGGTGGCGTTATTTACTGCTTACTAAACACAGTGCCATACATTGTATAGTAGTTATGAGTATTGGATGTGATGTCACTGAGTCGATGACATTCAAGTACCGCAAGCTCCTCAAATAGCTAGTCGACAAGGTAAGACAGAGGGCCTCAAAACAGGGGATCTGCGCTAACTGGAATATGACAGAACACTACCCAGAAGATGAAGTAGATGCAGGAAACTATTCACGTTGGGCCAAGTGCATCTGGTTACACTTTAAAGGGATCCTATCACTCAGATTCAATTTTTTCTAAGTACCACGTCAGAATAGCCTTAAGAAAGGCTATTCATCTCGTACCTTTTGTCGTCTTCTCCGTGCCGCCGTTTGCCTACAATCCCGTTTTTTCTCAGTATGCAAATTAGCTCTCTCGCAGCACTGGGGGCGGGCCACAGCGCTCAAACAGCACTGGGGGTGTTTCCAATGCTGCGAGAGAACTCTCTTCAGAGCCGCCTCCATCTTTGTAGCAGCGTCCTCTTCAGCCTCTTGTTCCGGAAGTGGCTTGTAACTTTTAGACCTCGGGCCTTGGGCAGAGCAGACTGAGCATACCCACAGGCCATGAAAAAATTAAAAGTATTGTATTGCCCCCAGTGCTGCGAGAGAGCTAATTTGCATACCGTGAATAACAGGGATTGTAGGCGAACAGCGGCATGGAGAAGACAACGAAAGGTAGGAGACGAGCCATATCTTGGGTCAATTGCACACAACAACATATAGCACTATAGAACATAGGACATTGTTACCAACCTTTTCACATTATAGTTATCTTCCTACAAACAATGCTAGTGACCTAGTATCCTCTGCAGTCTAATGTGAACATGGACCTTGGATGCAGAGAATCCGAGGCAGTGTCAAGTACCACTTCACCAGTATATCCTCCTCCTAGTGCACTCCGAGTCACGCTGACTGATTTCTCATTGCAATTTTCATTTCAAGAACCAATTGCTGAGGGGGCTGCCCAAACTGTCAGCTCTCATGTCTTACGTGGGCGAGCCCCTCCTGACATTGCTTCATTATAACAGGTGACACCACGGCTCATCCTTAAGTGATTTCCCTGAGCTACAAACTCCTGTTTACATCAAGCTTTTATGGATCGTAATGATTACAGCAAAGCATATGCTGGCCAGATGACCTTGCAGTAAAGACGGAGGCACAATATCATGTCACTCCATCTGCCTGCTCACAGCGATTGTTGGAAAACTTATAGAATGCTGCAGTGACAGGAGTATTCCAATGTAAACATTTATGGTGTATTCACTGGATAAATCTCTCCATCTGTGGGAATGGGGTCTTGTGACCACCACCATTTGGGTCCTAGGATTCTATATCTATAAAACATAGTGTATGACACTGTCAGGGCTCCTCGGACTATATATCTATAAAACATAGTGTATAAAACTGTCAGGGCTCCTAGGGCTATATATCTGTAAAACATAGTGTATAACACTGTCAGGGCTCTTAGGAACCTATCTATAAAACATAGTGTATGACACTGTCAGGGCTCCTAGGACTATATATCTATAAAACATAGCGTATGACACTGTCAGGGCTCCTAGGACTATATATCTGTAAAACATAGTGTATGACACCATCAGCACTCCTAAGAACCTATCTATAATACATAGTGTATGACACTGTCAGGGCTCCTAGGACTATATATCTATAAAACATAGTGTATGACACTGTCAGGGCTCCTAGGACTTTAAATCTATAAAACATAATGTAGAACGCTCTTAGGGCTCCTAGGAACCTATCTATCTATCTATCTATCTGATTTCTAGCTCTCTAAGGCAAACAGTTAAAGGGATTCTACCACTAAATAGCTATTTTTTCTACTTTAGACGTCAGAATAGCCTTTAGAAAGGCTATTCGTCTCTTACCTTTCTCGGGCAGCAGTGGGGACGCCCCCATCGCCGTTTGAGCACTGGGGCCCACCCCCATTGCTGCGAGAGAACGCATTAGAATACCAGTAAAAAACAGGATTTCTAAGGAATGGCGCCGCGGAGACGACTGCTAAAGGTAAGAGACGAATAGCCTTTCTAAAGGCTATTCCGACGTCTAAAGCATAAAAAATAGCTATTTAGTGGTAGAATCCCTTTAAAGTTATGTCAAAGTGAAAGTGACATTATTATACTCTGAGGTCTCTTCAGAACCAGAATATAATAGGTGTAGCAGACCTGGGAGAGGTGTAAAAGGAAAAAAAAAAAAAAAACATTCATATTCACCATCCATTACCTTTGTGGCGCTCTGTCACCGCCTCCTCAGTGAAGTTTGGCGCTCTCCTATGACATCATGCACAGGTCTCAGCAGTAACAAGGGCATGCCAAGTGTCATGATGCTCAACGCGCCCATGTGATTACTGGTAGCCAAATCACTGGCCTCAGCGGTGACTCTATGTGCATGACATCACAGGAGAGCGCCAGACGCTGCAAGGAGGCCCACAAGAAGTAATGGTTCTAGTTTGCCCATTTGTTCAGTTTTGTATAAAAAAAACTAACAATTTGGAAAATTCAGAACAAACCCAGCTTGGTACAAGTGGGATGTTGGATGTTCATCTATGAAAGAGTTGCTGCAGTTATTACAAGTGGACTAGGGGAAAATTGATGTTTGGTGGGTGTCCAAACACCAGGAACCCAACAGATCAGGAGAACAGTGTTTGAGCTCTCTCATATACCCCACCAGCCCCATAGAAGTCATGTATCACAACAGGGAACCCCTCTGCTCGTGAACGGCGAAGGTCCCAGCAGTCAGACGACTAATAAACATACATCTAGCACCTATTCTGTGAACAGACGACCTTTAAGAATAAAACTTTCCAAAGCCTACATGCAGAATTTATTATAATCTTATACTCAGGAGTTGCCAGATTTGCAATTGCCCAAATTCTCTTAAAGTCACGTATCAAGGTGAAAGTTCATTTTAGGTTTTTCATTGACTAATGAATGTAAAACAACTTACGGCAGGATCCTAAACCTCCAGCCGTATTCAGCAATGATTTACTAAAGTGATACATAATGAAACATAGACAACATGACAACACGGTAATCTACAATATGCAAATTCTACCACTAATTCTGTATGATAAATGGTCTGTGCTGTTCGTGTGCATGAGGAAGGGATTTCACAGACTGCTGCGTACTAGCAGTTTATAAACATTTCGCCCTGGGCTTTACTTTGTTCCCTATTACAGTCCTTTCTGTAAATCATTGTAGCACGTAATTAGTCGCAGAAAGTCATTGGGCATTTATGGAAATGTAAGGCTGCGGCTTAGAGAAAACAATAAAGCGGCGATGTAAACAGGCGTACAGGACCCAGGGAAGATTTCTTCCTTGGAAAGCACACCGTCTTCCAACACGCCTAAATCCCATTACTTAACAATATATTGCATTACATCCTATTGGACTTCCTGGATGCATCGCCTCTCCGAAGAATGCGGCTTGGATTAGGAGTAATATTACATCCCACGGTATGGTAATATTTGTCCAGAATGAATTCTTGTCTACACCATTAAACCTCGGGTGTTAAACATAAAATACGATGGGTAGTTACAGTGTGCATAACATATAGGTCAGGGAATAAAATATTTAGATGCAATTTGTATAGGAACTCAGCAGCAAGTGGTTGATTCCCCTGCAACACCCCCACAGGAGTAATGAGGTATTACACAGTACTGAAAGAAAGCAATGCAGTCACCATGTAATGAAAAGATGGGGATCACTGTCTATTAAAGGGCTAGAAGACTACTAAAAGCTTGGTATAGGTGGGATCCACTGATCATGAATATAGGGATCTTGGGTCAGACATGAACGCTGGTGGACTATTAAACTCTAGAGCGACCACTCCCTTGAATGGAGCCATACTGTAGATTCTTGCTCACTCTGGAAAACCATCACTGTGACCCCTTTACTCTGAAGTCCCTGATTTTGGACCTCCACCAAACATTAGGTTACATTCTAGCAGGGACTTGTATACCTTATAAGAGGTGATTCCATATATTTCAGCAATTGAGGGCAGCATTGGAAAACTTGGGGCTTTTTTAAAATTAAGTAATATGAACACCATTTTTACAACATCCCCCCCCCCCATCCCAAAGTAATTTGAAAATGTCATCTCATTTCCTACTGTGGTGAACATTACAGACAGTATCTTAAGCCAATGAGTCGTGAAAATGGGTTCTTTGGCACAGGCAGCAAGGAGTTAATTATCTCCAGACGTCTGATCACATCACAGGTCAACACATGGCCATTCATCACAACCCCCAGCCTCTAAAGACACAAGATGTGAACAAATATGACCTGGCCTGGAAAGTCTCCTTTGCATGTTTAGTGTCTCTATGTTGCATGGATCTTTCTCTAGCGGGGTCACAAAGTGTAGTCAGCTAGCATGTTTTAATGCTACATCAAGAATTGGTGTCTTATGTGTCTAACCTGGGGGGAGCAGACAAGGGGGTGTGATTCTGAGCTCTGACATTGGCTGCCTCTGATTGGAGATCTGAGTCACGCCCCCTGCCTGGCACGCCCACTTGACATTACAGAACTTAAAGAGCACATCAGGCACCAAAACTAGCTGCACTTGTTGCTCAGGAATGGTGGGGGCTAGAGAGAAAATTCCAACTGTGTTGGAAACAGTAGAGCCTCACCTATTAAGTAGGTAAGAATTGGAATTGGACGAGGTAGGGAAAAGACCTCTTTAGTACTGCTGCTGAGGGGCACTTAAACATAACAAACCATAACTACCTGGGCCCAGCCTCTGTTTTCAGGGCAAGCAGCTCCATGTACGGGTGCCCTTGGGGGTCACCTCCTTAGAAAGGTCACGTTACTACTGCAGCAGTCACCTACATCAAACAGCCCTGGAACCTGTATGCAGACAAACGAAGCTGCCAGTACTGGAAACAGAGGTAAGCAATGCTTTTGTTAAGTTTAGGGGCCCCTTAGAAACAATATTACATAACAAAATTATGAGGTTGAACACTCCTTTAAGTATTTTCCTGTTAAATTTTGCATTGGCTTTCCCTATAGTATCCTATTGTTTCCTATGGGTTTATATGATATATAACATAGCACATACATAGCCTACCCAAACCACTGGCCATTATTTCTTAGCCAGACATCCGGCCTTTTAAGATTACTCTCCTGGGTAAATGTGTTTGCATGATTTAATAGTAAAGATGCAATTTTCTATGTAAATGACTGTCAGCGATGCTGTAAGATGCAGGGAGAAATGTTTCATCGAAAACCAGCTCTGGCAACATGCTTGACTTAACTAAGTAAATCCCCCAGCTATTCCGGCCAAGACACTTAAGAAATAATGAAATAACTTCAGCACATCTTAGAGGATGTCCTGCATGATGAGCATCCAATAAACGTGTAAACTCAACACTGACCTATTGCAAATCCCCGACACACTAATAACATTGTGACCTCAACAACTTTAATTTTGAAAATATATCAGATAAGTCGATATGTGATTGTTGTGTCCACTCGATCCAGGACTGGCTGCTCTATCATATTCATTCTTTATATGGTCTGTTTGCAGCTCAGCCCCTTTCAAGAGAATGGTGCTGAGATGTAACAACAAGTACAATATATGACACTGCATTTTTTTTCTACATTGAATCGCTCGCCAGAACTCTATGGCCTATTCAAATCAAGGCTGTGTGGTCAGTAGACCAAACCACTGACTCCAACTACAACTCCTCTATGTACAGCCTGACTCTGATTCCGAGCCCTTCATAAATGGCTGACAGCCATGGCTAGTCAGAAGCAATAATGATCTAATTTATTAAAAAGCTATTGATTGATAACTTCGACTCTACATAGAAGACTTTTGATTCCCACTAGTCTTCGAACTACATTCGCGGTTTCCATCCTCGAATCCGCAGGACTTTTCTCTACACATTTTTTGGGCGTAAACTGGCGGACCTGATTATAATCTATGGGGTCCCTGGGTTTCCGTGAGTAATCACTTTTTAAGCGAATTTGGTTTTTGTTCTTTGGATCCCCACGTGGACATGAAGAACGGAAAGCTGAACGCTAGTTTGATCCTAGCGTAAATTGTGAGATTTGAAGGATCCTCAGTCTTTTGTACACAATAACAATTTGCAGACATGTCTGTGCAGGCTATGAGGAGACTCAACCCCTCCCCGCATCAATCATTGTATGAAGATAGATCAGGACCACCCCCTACACTCCGTGAGATAAGCAACATGAAATTGAATGTATCTAGGGACAGACTTCCTTTAGCGACAAAGAACAACAGCAAATTAATTAGAAGGGAGACAGCTAATGCCAGGAAATTTAGAGAGGTTTTTCAGGCAGAAAGAAGCCATATTTTTGAGTTTCCGAGACATAGAATATAAAAGCGTCACATTTAAACATCACATTTTACAAAGCCATATAAACCTGAACATAAATGTACATATATAAGTATAAAAACAAGTAACTAGAGTTAGATATTGTTTCTGGACAAGAAAGGTGACACTGTCTTCCCTATATAATGTTTTCCAATTCCCAAGTCTCCCTTCACAATCTGGAAAGATTGCTTCTACAAGCTTAACTAATTCTTAAATTGATCTTGCGCTGCCGGCGTAGGGTATATGCTAATTATACCAGTAGGATTTCCTCTTAATCCATGTTTCAATGAAATTATATGTAGGGGAGATCTACAAATAAATAATGTTTTGCAGACTGCCTGCAATTACAGTAATCTTTAAGAGTTAAAAAACGCCGCACTACAGTAAGCAGCAGCAACGCACGCACAATAGCAAGACTGAACATGTTAGGCATAGATGGCCATTACATTTTACCGCAATAGAGGCAATCTACCTAAATTAAAGGGAACCTGTCACAATGTACATGCCGTATTATATTTGTATACAACCTGCTAAAACCTGGCACTTTCCAATAAACCCTATACGTCCTGTGTGACAAAGCAAATATCAAGGCTGTCCATCACTGAATAGGACTGCCCTCGGAGCTGAAGGAGGAGAGATTTAAAATACAAGTTACTGTCAAGATTTTGTCATATTGTAGGAGCTATGGGGTTTCTGAGGTTGCACTTGCAATAGGGCCAATAAGCCAGGGGGGCCCTACAAGACTTTTCACTGTCCTTAACAGTAGCAAGTAGAGATGAGCGAGTAGTATTCGCTCGAGTAGGTATTCGATCGAATACTACGATATTCAAAATACTCGTACTCGATCGAGTACCACTCGCTATTCGAATGGAAAAATTTGTTGCAGAACCAGCGCTGAGTGGCTGAATGCTATACAGTCGGCCAATCAACGCTGGTTCTTCTCCTACCTTTAGAAGTCTTCTCCATGCAGCTTCCCCGCAACGTCTTCCGGCTCTGAATTCACTCTGCCAGGCATCGGCCTGGGCAGAGACGACTGCGCATGCTCACGCTCGTGGGGGCATGCGCAGTTGGCTCTGCCCAGGCCCGATGCCTGGCAGAGGGAATTCAGAGCCGGAAGATGCCGCGGGGATGCTGCACGGAGAAGACTTCTTCGAGGATCCAGCCCGACCCTCACTCGTGGACTTGGTAAGTTCAATTTGATCGAATGTTGCCTACCCCTGAAACGAGCATTTTTCCCCCATAGAGTATAATAGGATTTGATATTCGATTTGAGTAGTCGAATATTGAGGGGCTACTCGAAACGAATATCCAATCTCGAACATTTTACTGTTTGCTCATCTCTAGTAGCAAGTCCATGGCAAAGAATGGTTTGAATGGAGCGGCTGCCATGCTCACCTTTCAAATACTATGGTTGCCCTGCTTAACCTACATCCAATTTATGTCTAATTCATTCTTTATACACTTTTTCTAAATTAAGAAAATCATACATCACAAGTCATAGGCACTAGATTTTGTAAGAATGTCATCAATTTGTTCCAGCAGTTTGTTCTGCAATATTTGTAGTCAGGAAGGAATTTTTGTAATCTCCTTGGATCAACATGGTATGGTTATAGTACAAAAAGCAAAGTCAAAAAATCCAGCTCACCATGATATGAAATCCTTCCTGGGAGGCTCGGATACTGGAAGGACTTGACTAGAGATGAGCGAACAGTAAAATGTTCGAGGTTCGATATTTGTTTCGAGTAGCCCCTCAATATTCGACTACTCAAATCGAATATCAAACCCTATTATAGTCTATGGGGGGAAAATGCTCGTTTCAGGGGTAGGCAACGTTTGATCAAATTACACTTACCAAGTCCATGAGTGAGGGTCGGGCTGGATCCTCCGAGAAGTCTTCTCCGTGCAGCGTCCCCGCGGCATCTTCCGGCTCTGAATTTACTCTGCCAGGCATCGGGCCTGGGCAGAGCCGACTGCGCATGTCCGCACTACAAGCGGACATGCGCAGTCGGCTCTGCCCAACCCCGATGCCTGGCAGAGTGAATTCAGAGCCGGAAGACGCCGCGGGGAAGCTGCACGGAGAAGACTTCTAAAGGTAGGAGAAGAACCAGCGTTGATTGGCCGACTGTATAGCATTCGGCCAATCAATGCTGGTTCTGCATCGAACTTTTCCATTCGAATAGCGAGTGGTACTCGATCGAGTACGAGTATTTCGAATACCATAGTATTTGATCGAATACCTACTCGATCGAATACTACTCGCTCATCTCTAGACTTGACCAGTTGACAAATGATTAGAAGAATGAAGTAAAAAAATCCAGTGTCAACCAGGTGGAAGATATTTTTTTCTTAAAACATAGCTTTAATTTCGGGTCCAAATAAAATGTTACATAGTAACAAAAAAGTAGGCAATCAAGGAAACACACAAGATGGTTACGCGTTTCAGGACAAACAACGTCCCTTCCTCATGGCAATGAGGAAGGGATGTTGTTATGAAGAAGGGACGTTGTTTGTTCTGAAACGCGTAGCCATCTTGTGTGTTTCCTTGATTGCCTACTTTTTTGTTACTATGTAACATTTTATTTGGACCTGAAAAAAAACCTATGTTTTAAGAAAAAATATCTTCCACCTGGTTGACGCTGGATTTTTTTACTTCATTCTTCTAATGATATGGTTATAGGTTGGACTTGATGGATTAGTGTCTATGTATAATATTTTATTAGAAAGTTCCTGTTATCTGAAATAACATTCCTCCACATGCGAATGCTGCAGACCACATACTGTATCCGTAAATCTGTTCTGCATGAAAGACATTCTCTAAAGAAATCAGGACACAATTACTCTTATGATTGCTTCCTTAATTAATTGCCTTGTAAAGACACAATAACATAATCTGATTATAAACCAGTTACAATATTATCATCCCTTTTTTTTCTGTTTCGGCAATATTGTCACAACACTCCGTGGACAACATCGTGTCCTCAATGCCTTCAGCAGGATTACATCAATGTCAGGTGCAAAAATGGTGAGGTTCAGTAGGTAACAAGGTAAGGGTATGGCAATATTTTCCAAAAGAACATACGTCTGTTTTTATTGTTGCTTTTTCTAGTTGGGCATGATGTTCTATCATTAGAATCCCTTTTTGAGGTCAGAATAGTCTTAAGAAAGGCTATTCTTCCCTTACCTTTATAGCTCTGCTCGGCGCCGCTGTTCCTGCGGATATAATCCGTTTTTTCCTGGTATGCAAATGAGTCCCCAGACAGCACAGATGGCCACCCCTGTGCTGCCGGAAGACTCTCTACTGATGCTTCAATCTTCTTCAGCGCGCTTCTCCACCGCGTCCTATGTGTCGTCATCGCCGGGCTGAGCCTCCATTCGGGATGGAAATGTTGCCCATGCTTAGTCGGCTCTGCCGTCGGGCTTTGGGCAGTTAATTGTGCATGTTTATTTGGCCATTTTAGTGTGGCCGCTTACAGGAACAGTACACTTGTGTAAGCAGCCACAGTAAAATGGCCGAATAGACCTGTATAGTCAGCTCTGCCCAAAGCCCAACAGCAGAGCCGACTAAGCATGAGCGCGATTACCATCCCGAACGCAGGCTTAGCCTGCCGATGACGACACGGAGGAGAGGCGTGGCTGAAGAAGATTGAGGCCTTGTTGGACAGTCTTCAGGGGTGGCCACCTGTGCTGTCTGGAAACTTATTTGCATCCCAAGAAAACTGGAATATCAACAGAACGGTGGCGCAGAACAGAGTTATAAAGGTAGGGGGCGAATAGCCTTTCTTAATCCTATTCCAACGTGGTATTACCTCAAAAAGGGATTCTAATGGTAGAATCCCTATAACACTAATGTAAATGGATAGGTTCCTAAGAAGGTGCAAAGCAGACATGGTGCAAGTAAAGCGGTCGTTTAACTAACAATAGTACTTATCTGGTAGAGAGGGGTATCTGGAAAACAGGTTTCGGCTGCTGATGCCTCTGGATGTGGCATTCATGGTTGCCCTAATTATAACACTATACATCTACCTCCTGTCTTTTGCCCAATGAACCATGCTTGGCAGAAAACCCACTCTAATACGACTTACATGTGGTCCTGCCTCTGTGGGTAATGTGGCTCCAATGCCGTGAATCCCCTCACAAGTGTGGGTCAATAAATTCCCCCTTTAGGTGATGCCTTTATATCTTTGTTATACATGCACAAAGCCCTGTCCTGCAGCTCAGACAGGTTATATCTGAAATTATATAGGGTGCAGAACCCATGTTAAAATGTACAGTAACATATTCTGCAAAGCTTTATAGAGTATGTAATTTTTTGAGTGGGTCCACATTACCTTTACTCAATGTCCGTTGCTCTCAGATATCACAGGATGAGATCAACGGACATTAAAGCACAGATGAAGACAAAGCCCCCTGAATCAGTGTCCATCTGCATTCACCCCAATGCAAAATAGCTTTATTGATACATGCAGGACTTTCTCTTTGGTTAACAAGCATCATGGAAGACAGTGGCCACCATGTTGTTTCCATTCGAGTTAATGGGAATGGAGGCAGATGGAGGGGGCGCCATCTGTGTTACTGCTAAAGTTTTCTTAGTAATACCTAGAGAAGTCATCCTCACCTTGCACCCATTCCGCTGGCTCCCCGTCCCATGCCCATCTGTGTACCCAGGTTTCCAGTAATACCATCCCATCAGAGACATGTGAATGCTCCTTACAGTCAGGATATATTTTGGTGGCTGGATATAATTCATTGTATAGGCATACAAGGCAATAAATGGCTCCAGCATAATATAAGAGCACTGGGTATTGATCTGGAGTCCACACAGGGATCCTGCCCACACACACAAAGACTGCTTTTCTTGTATGTATCTCATCCGCTGGTTCTTTTTTAAGCATCTTTTTCACCCACTCTATAAAAGATGGTGATGTAACCCTTCAATAGACCCTTAACCACTTACATAATGGCTTCTAACCTATATAACAGATTGCAGCTCTTTCCTTTACTACATAATAGATATTCTGTCCTGTGCAAACAACAAACTGTAGAGAAATATCTAAAAGTGTGGGGGGTGATAGCAAAGGTTACAAGGTTAAAGGGGTTACCTGCTTCTAGCCTAATAAAAATCGGATAATTTTAAACATATAATACCCTCTTTCTGCACCCCAAAACAGTAATATCAACCCCTATCTTGCCGACACACAATACAAATGACCATCTTTGTACTGTCTAAAAGATGTTTGCCTCCTTAAATTAATAATGTCCCCACGTGCCCCTAATTACTAACGCTCCAGTGTATGGACGAAGTCCCCAGAGGGTAATACCGCCACATACTCTCATACATAAATACCGCTCCCTAATGCCCCCTTATATTAATGGGTTTGTCAAGGATGAAAAAAATGTATGCAGGCAACAGGGAAGAAGTGAAAAATAACAATAATAATAAGGAGGAACTCTTATTAATAAGGGGGACGATTATTTATAAGGTGGGAAATATTATTTATAAGGGACTATATATCGTAGGGACTAATATTTATAATACACAGTCCAGTAATATTAATGTGACCACGCCTACTTTTGATGTCAACGTTAAATAACCAATCGCAGAAGGCACGTGTCATCAGCCATCTGGGTGCACTCATCATTGTGGAAGGCACAATGGCTCAACACAAGTATGCATCTATCCTTGCAGACCATGTTCACCCCTACATGCGAAATGTTTTTCCTCAGGATGATGGCATCTACCAGCAGGACAATGCGACATGTCATAAAGCTGGCAGTGTACGTGCGTTGTTCGAGGAGCACCAGGGTGAGTTTACCGTACTCCCTTGGACAGAAAATTTCCTGCACTTGAACCCAATCGAGAATCTATTGGACCACCTCGATCAGGTTCTTCGCGCCATGGATGCTCAACCACGTAACCTAGCGCAGCTGGCCACGGCACTGGAGTCGGCATGGCTCAACATCCCAGTGAACATCATCACAGCATCCCCTCTCTTCCTGCACGTCTCGCAGCGGTCCGCTCTGCCAAAGGGGGTTATTCTGGATTTTGACAGGTGGTCACATTAATGTGACTGGACTGTGTAGTACCCCCATATAATAATCCCCTTATTAATAATAGCTCGCTCTTATAATTTCCCTCATTAAATATAATAGTTGCCCCACAATAAATAATAACCCCCATGTTCAAAACATTTTCCCTATTTTAGGGTCAGTGGAGTTTTTTGGCGCTGATTTGATGCTGAATCCGCCTCAAAATCAGCAAGCAAAAAAATCCCAATAGAACTCTATTGAGCGTAAAAGGGATGTACATTAAGTGTACATTGAGCGTACATGGGGTGTACATTGAGCGTACATGGGGTGTACATTGAGCGTACATGGGGTGTACATTGAGTGCACATGGATTGTACATGACTAATATAGACACATTGTCTATGACTAATAAGACAGTGTACGTACTGATTTACAGGGGTTTCAAGTGGAAAGTTTGGCTGGCAGCCCAAATCTGGGCATCTGGAACAGATGAGATGTCCCTTGTGATATCTCCATCCATTACAAAATACATGTCTGGACAGATTATTGATTCCAATGGACACCGAGTAATGCTTCATGCCCTGTGATGGGGAATTGCTGATAGGTTTGTATAATAATACAGTAGTGTATCACAAGATAGGTATGGGTCTAAGAGGTAGGGCCCACACCTCTTACATATTTATTATCTTCTTCAGATGGGAATATCTCTATCAGCTTTACTATATCTGTACCTTGCTGAATATATGGAGGTGATGGGCTGATGATGGTGTTAACCAAGAACATATTTCACACATAGAAGACATGCAAATATATCACAGTATTTACAAACGCTTAACATACAGATGTTACGTATACAAAGTGCCGCCCGGTTTACAAGGCAAATGCGCTTGTCTCCACCTGAGGCCCAGATCTCAGTGTCAGGTCATTTGTATAAAACGATAAGTTTACACAGTGCTAATAAAGGTACGGTATATGCAGACTATCCTACAATACCAGGAGCCTACAGACTACTACAATGTACTCCACTGCCCTTCTTATAATAATCCACCAAGGCCACCCCTGCAATCTGCCCATCATGAAGGACCCAACTGCTTCCATATTTGCTAAATAAATATTTACCCCCAAATATGAGAAAAACCTTACAAAGATTGTAAATAAGAACACTTTGCCAAAACCCTAGACCTTCCAGTCTGTTTATGATACCGGCCACCATCTTGGCATAGCACAGGCACATTTACTGGACCTGATGGACGCTGAACGTTCATGATCTTCATAATACCGGAGTCTTTTCTATGGTTTATCCGCTCTTTACATTATGTACCGTACTTGTGGTGTAGATGAAGCCTTATACTATATTTATTCTCAAGGTCAAAGTAGAGATGAGTGAACCAGTTTGCAAGGAATCGGGTTTGCTATGAATTTTTCAAAAATCTCAGGTTCAGCCAAACCAAACATTTTTAAGGTTCGGCACCCATGAAACCTTATTATAATCTGTGGTCTGTTAAGACCCCCCAAGAATAAAATTAATCAGAGCGAGACTCCCATTATTTGGGCCTAATCTGGAGCGGAATGCCGCAACGGGATAACAGTGTACCGGCATCTCACACGAATGTTCACACGCAGAATGCAAATTCCGCCGAGTGAACATATAACTCACCATTATAAATTGAGAAAGAAACGTATGTCTTACGTAAGATCTATTTAACATATGTATTTTTTTACACTCACCTGCCCTCTATACGCCCAGTAATTTGGAGGTATGCCTTACAGATGGGTCATGGCTCTACTTTATTCATCTATTTGCAATGTAAGTCAGATACCTACATATGGACGCTATACAGTAACGGAGATGGAGTGACAGCCCTGTTGTGCAGGAGCTGGTATAGACGCCACGAGGTAGGTCCCTTTGGGAGGAAACATACTGTATGCCACTGAGCTGCCCAGTAAGCCCCACGGCTCTCAAACACTTCCAAAGGAGAATAAGAATTCTCAAAGGCGAGACCCTGTAGAGGTAATTACATGATGTGCATGCTACACGGGACTCAATAGCTGTTATTAACAATGATTTCCATTTCACAATAACACAAACCATGTTTTAATCATGTTTTAGGAGACGGAGGAGCTCAGAATATCCCCCATACTAATTATAGAAAGAGAGAAAATAAACCTCATACAACAAAGGATTAAATTTAGCCTCAATGTTTATCTCGCTGATCTACAGCTATGGCAATGTATCGGTGCTGATGGAATGAATTACATAGACTTAGGCTCAAGTACACAATCGATGGCGCTGTGATGATCCGATATTAATTATAGAGCAGGGCTATTTGATATCGATTCGGAACAGATTGGACAAAAAAAATGAATGAATCGGGGAAGGCACTTGGATGTCATCTGGGTGTGACCGAGTGTCTTCCGTTATAAATTCAGCACCAACTTGGCCATGTTCATGAGTCCTTACTTTACTTTAGCGCAACGTATCAAATATGAACACTCAGCTTGGACAAGAAGAGTACATGTGTTATGAATAGAGAGAGTAAGCTGTTACAAGACACTTCTGATGGCGGCTTATCTTCCTTGGGCATGTTGAAATTCGACATGTCTAACCTGAATATTCCCCCAAAAAGTTAGGAAACCTCCATACACATTACAAGTTTAAAATCTAAATATATATAGGAGCCTATTCCAGATACATAGTAGCAAACAACACTGCGTAGCCTTATTCTGTACTCATGTGTATCCTCGCTATCTCGAATAACTATGTGTAGCTTTCTGTTATCTACATACTTATGAAGACGGCGACGGCGCAATAGATTTATAATCAAGGTTACTACCGACTAGCTTCCCAAGATATCATCAGACTCCACCAGCACCCTATATACTGTATATAGACATGTCCTTATTTCTATCTTACATGGTAACATTGACTCACATCATTTCCTTTATCACTTCTATAAAGTTTACATTGGCTGTCTCGGCAGTGTGGATTTCCTTGAGAGCTTTCATTCCAGTGAATCTCCTCAGATCTGGAACGTCACTGATTGATCTTTCATGTAATGAGAACAGAAAAGCAGAATAATAATTCTTCTCTGACATATCTAGGAACCATAACCTAATGAAATGCACTAATGTTATTGCAATGGTGCATTACTGTCAGGGACATTTAACTGCAGGTCGCACAATGAGTCTCCACCTGGTCTTAGGGTAGTGGGGCCCCTGAGCGGACCTAGATCAAGCGTGGCAGTCTCACGTTCCAGGTGTTGTTCAGTATCGATCATTAGGACACAGAGTCGAGTATAATGGTGGAGTATAATGGTGGAGTACTGGGCTATGAGCAATGTGCTCCATTATTCAGCCTTCAGCTGATATTGTCTATTGCAGGAAGGCGCCATGAACAGCAAGCGGCAGACATCATTACAGCCGGAGCCTGCAGGCAAGTCTGTGGGAATGAGGTTAGGTGAGTTTTTTTCATTTGTATGTAATACAGGTGACCGAGGGGGCCTTATGTGAGGTCTGCCTAAATTGACTTAAATTAAATCTTAAGATGATGGGGGCCCCACTGAGGAAAGCTATTAAATCTATTAATGTCACCCCAATTGCTGCAAGTATAGAACATATCTCATTGTGACTACAAATCTGTATTGGAGGATCAGACCCCATGCACACGAGTAAGGGGTTCTTGCCACTGACTTTAGGACATTTATCCTTGCGAAATCCTGGTACCTTATGAAGTTGCACCTTTCCTGATTTTCCCCGTGGCTGCTTTTTATGTTATTGTTGTATACTTTGCCGTTTCATTATCTTTATTTGCTTTCATTTGGCACTTTGTTTTCTTTTTATTATGGGATCCCTGTGTAATTTTTGTTATCTATGAATCCTGTACAGACTGCCTGAGGAAGGTCAGTGAAGGATCGAAACGTTACAGTATAGTCTTATGGATTGCCTATACTATATAGTAACAAAGTCGAAATAAAGCATACCTAAGTATCAGAGTGTCGGGAGTCCTTATTTTCCTTGGGGAGTGGGATTCTATTTAATTGGGAATGCCATATTATTGCAATTTCTGTACAAACAGAAAAAAACAGAACACATAGTTCCCCCAAAACCCCAGGTATAATGGGCACCTCTCGATAATAGAAGCAATATGCCTTGGAATGTGAAAAAATAAATTAAATTAATTATTTTCGTTATTTCTTTTTTCATTGTTACTTTTGTAGATCTGACGAAGTCGTGTGTTCCTTTCAACGTTTTGTTACCCTGAAATGTGTTATCACTTTCAATAAAATTAGGATTATTTCACATTCCAAGGCATATCGTTTCTATTATTGAGTTTTTGGGGAACTACACATTCTGTGTTTTCTGTCTATTGTCCTACGGCCAGTCAGTCTGGCACCCCAGATAATTGCGACCCTCACCTGAGGCCATTGCCACCGGATACGTGCATCTTACCCATTCATGGGTTCAACAAAGTTTCCCATGATTTAGAGGAGAATCTAGGGATTTTTTGCTCTTTGGCAAGATTAACGGATACAAGGAGCGCTGTCTATCCTTAGGTTTTCTGTTCCTCTACTCTATCATTTCTGTACAGGATACATGGGCAGAAAATGGAACCAATGATCCCCACGTTCAATAGTATTGTGTCTCCTACTTGTTCCCCTAAGGTTACCAGATATCTTCAGATCCCTCGAGCTTCGGCCATTCATTATAACTCACTAGGAGTCAGAGAGTTCCACTCACATGGCTGTGGTCTGCCTGAGAAATGTGGCCGATACGCAATCGGCCAAGGGTAAGTTATCGTAAGTCTTCCCTGCACACTGCCTGACACTGATAACGTGGTGAAACATAACTATACTTAGAGATACCTACCTATCTATGGTCTAAGGCAGAGGCTATAGGGCCCGTGGGGAAGGGGGCCCGGAGATGACACTTTAACCCCTTCCCGACATGCGCCGTAATAGTACGGCGCGTGTCGGGTCTGTAACTATGGCGACCGCCCGGGAGCCGGGCGGCCGTCATAGCCGCCGGGTGTCTACTGCTTCAAGCAGTAGACAACCGGCTCTAATGCCTCCGATTGGTCCCCGGACCGATCGGAGGCATTAACCCCTCCGGCACTGCTGTCAAAGGCGCCGGAGGCGCCATTTTCCCGGCGGCGCATGGGCGCCGCCATTTTGGCAGGGATCGCCGGCTCCTGGAGCATGCTCCAGGGCCGACCCCCCGTTGCCATGACAGCCGGGAGCCTTGTTAAAGGCTCCCAGCCGGTCTGCAAATTCTCTCTTTTGCAGGCTGGTGTATACAGCCTGCAAAAGAGATGATGCTTTTTTGCAATGCATTGCAATGCATTAGCATTGTAATGCATTGCATTAGTGATCAGACCCCCTGGGGTTCAACACCCCTAGGGGGTCTAATAAATGCAAAAAAAAAAATAAAAAAAAAAGTAAAAAAAAATATAAAAAAATATAAAAAGTATTAAAAGTTCAAATCATCCCCCTTTCCCTAGAACAGATATAAAAGTAGTTAAAAACTGTGAAACATATACATGTTAGGTATCCCCGCGTCCGAAATCGCCCGCTCTACAAATCTATACAAATATTTTTCCTGTTCGGTAAACGCCGTAGCAGGAAAAATAGTCAAAAGTGCCAAACCGCCGTTTTTTCACTGTTTTAATTCTGATAAAAATTTGAATAAAAAGTGATCAAAGCAATAACATTTCCCGAAAATGGTAGAACTAAAAAGTACACCCGGCCCCGCAAAAAAAGACGCCCTATGCATCCCCGTACACCTATGTATAAAAAAGTTACGGCCGTCGGTATATGGCGACTTTTAGAAAAAAAATTTTTTAACACCGTTTTGGAATTTTTTTTAGGGGTCAAAATGTAAATAAAACCATATAAATTTGGTATCCCTGGAACCGTACCGAAACACAGAATATAGGGGACATGTCATTTTGGCTGCACAGTGAACGCCGTAAAACCAAAGCCCGTAAGAAAGTCGCAGAAATGCATTTTTTCTTCAAATCCACCCCACTCTGAATTTTTTTCCTGCTTCCCAGTACATTATATAGAATAATTAATGGTGGCATCATGAAGAAAAAATTGTCCCGCAAAAATTTAGACCTCATATGACTCTGGGAGCGGAGAAATAAAAAAGTTATGGGGTTTAGAAGGAGGGGAGTCAAAAACGAAAAACGAAAATCAAAAAATGCCATCGGCGGGAAGGGGTTAATTGGAATTTCTTGCAAGACACGAATTGCATCATTAAGTGAGCTGTATAGAGGATATTTATCAATGTACTTAGACCAATTGTCTGGTGCAAATTCATTACAAATTTGGGAGCTGATACAGGGCACGTCAATAGCAGCAAATTGTTGGCACACGACCATAAAATAGCAACTTTTCCTCTATCTGCCCTGCATTTGCCACTTGTATTAAAAGCAGGCAGAGAAGGAAGGTAAGTGCACCCCATCAAATATAATGGTGCAAATAATTCAATATCTGAAACCTATGCCAGCCCTTAGCTGATGTAGATTTCAACTTATGGTGCACCAAGGTTTTTAAGAGGTCTATGCTGGCTCTTTACCCCCCCACCTCTGCCAACATGGCCAATCAATAAGACTGGTTGACTAGTTGACTATGTGCCCTATGATGTTCAAGGTGAGCAGTGCACCCAATAGTAAGGGCCACTTCACATAGAGTTTACGGGCGCGCATTCTGGCACGTATACACGTGTCAGAATGTGAGCTCTCAAAACAGATCATATTCATTTCAATGGGTCATTACGGACGTATAACGCGCATAATTTTGCGGCTGCAAAATGAATGGGATCTGTTTTGAGCACTCACATTCTGACACGTGTATACGTGCCAGAATGCGCGTCCGTAAACTCTGTGTGAACTGGCCCTAATATGCATTAGGATGGTGAGGAATGTGATTTTTTCTTATGGAAAACATTTTTCAACTTTTTAAAGCCCTCAAAGGCTACAGTTTGGGGCATTAGTATATTTTGTTATCCGGCCCTATGATATCTGTGTACACCCCTGGCCTAAGGGGCAACCATGTAAGACAGAAAGGGAATTGCTATTAAAAGAAAGAAAGCAAACCCAAATGAAGTCCCTTATCTCTGGCATGTGTAATGACTTTAATGTGTCAGGGCCCCCAGCACAATACAAAGGCCGTCTTCATACACAGTCCGCAGTTACATTAAATATTCAATAGGGAATACATTAATAACACGTTTTCTACATTCTTCCTGGCCTTGCAGGTTTTGATAATGCATTTTTCCGTGGGAGATTAATCTATCATCTGTAGTGAAAGACAAGGCTCAAGGAATGTTGAAAATGAAGCAAAAAACCACTGAAAAATAAATGAAAAATGTAAATTAATTTGAATTAAATTTTCATTCTAACTGGATAAAAATATGAAATGAAAGGGTGGACGCGCCATATGAAGAAACCGTAATGTGTGACCTGCGATCTACCTAGGGACAAACTATGCAACATTATTGTCCTTTACAGATATCTCCAAACTTATTTTACCTTGAATCTGGACAAAGACTCTTAAAAAAACAAACTCAATAAAATATTGAGCCACAACAACACAACCCCAGGGTAACCTCAGAGACACAATGAAGATAGAAATCTTGTGATAGAATATCAAAAAAAGCAAAATCTTGGAATATGGTGAACCAAGAGGAAAGTCAAGGAACAACATGTCTTTATAGTTAGTCCCAACTACCTGACCTCGGTACCAGAGTTCAGCTTCTCTCCTCTATCATATAACCCTAAATATATGACAGAGCTCAGCCTCTCTCCTCTATCATATAAACCTATATATCACAGAGCTCAGCTTCTCTCCCCTATCATATAACCCTATATATCACAGAGCTCAGCTTCTCTCCTCTATCATATAACCCTATATATCACAGAGCTCAGCTTCTCTCCTCTATCATATAACCCTATATATCACACAGCTCAGCTTCTCTCCTCTATCATATAACCCTAAATATATGACAGAGCTCAGCCTCTCTCCTCTATCATATAAACCTATATATCACAGAGCTCAGCTTCTCTCCTCTATTATATAACCCTATATATCACAGAGCTCAGCTTCTCTCCTCTATCATATAACCCTATATATCACAGAGCTCAGCTTCTCTCCTCTATCATATAAACCTATATATCACAGAGCGCAGCTTCTCTCCTCTATCATATAATCCTATATATCACAGAGCTCAGCTTCTCTCCTCTATCATATAAACCTATATATCACAGAGCTCAGCTTCTCTCCTCTATTATATAATCCTATATATCACAGAGCTCAGCTTCTCTCCTCTATCATATAACCCTATATATCACAGAGCTCAGCTTCTCTCCTCTATCATATAACCCTATATATCACAGAGCTCAACTTCTCTCCTCTATCATATAACCCTATATATCACAGAGCTCAGCTTCTCTCCTCTATCATATAAACCTATATATCACAGAGCGCAGCTTCTCTCCTCTATCATATAATCCTATATATCACAGAGCTCAGCTTCTCTCCTCTATCATATAAACCTATATATCACAGAGCTCAGCTTCTCTCCTCTATTATATAATCCTATATATCACAGAGCTCAGCTTCTCTCCTCTATCATATAACCCTATATATCACAGAGCTCAGCTTCTCTCCTCTATCATATAACCCTATATATCACAGAGCTCAGCTTCTCTCCTCTATCATATAACCCTGTATATGACAGAGCTCAGCCTCTCTCCTCTATCATATAACCCTATATATCACAGAGCTCAGCTTCTCTCCTCTATCATATAACCCTATATATCACAGAGCTCAGCTTCTCTCCTCTATCATATAACCTATATATCACAGAGCTCAGCTTCTCTCCTCTATCCTATAACCCTATATATCACAGAGCTCAGCTTCTCTCCTCTATCATATAACCCTATATATCACAGAGCTCAGCTTCTCTCCTCTATCATATAACCTATATATCACAGAGCTCAGCTTCTCTCCTCTATCCTATAACTGTATATATCACAGAGCTCAGCTTCTCTCCTCCATCATATAACCCTATATATCACAGAGCTCAGCTTCTCTCCTCTATCATATAACCCTATATATCACAGAGCTCAGCTTCTCTCCTCTATCATATAACCCTATATATCGCAGAGCTCAGCTTCTCTCCTCTATCATATAACCCTATATATCACAGAGCTCAGCTTCTCTCCTCTATCATATAACCCTATATATCGCAGAGCTCAGCTTCTCTCCTCTATCATATAACCCTATATATCACAGAGCTCAGCTTCTCTCCTCTATCATATAACCCTATATATCGCAGAGATCAGCTTCTCTCCTCTATCATATAACCTTATATATCACAGAGCTCAGCTTCTCTCCCTCTAGCATAACCTGCTCTCAGATAGTGCAGCATGCATACATTTCTCTTTTTTTATTTACTTCATTTTGAAAATTGACAATAAAATATTAACCCTTCTATTTTTGAAAGCATTCTTTGCAATTTTTCCTTTATGCTTAAAACTTTTGCACGTGACTGCAAATCACCTGTTATGTTTTAAAAAAAATGTCTTCCTTAGAAATAAAGTGACACTTCTTTTACTATACCAAAAGGCACCAGCAAATTACAGAGCCAGCATACAATATTGTATTATAGCAAGTAATTTACTGATTTACAAATGGCCGCTGCACACTAGGATATGATTTATTTTCTTGACAAGTGTATATGAAACAAAAAGAATTAGGGCAAGTACATTGTCAGGGCCGCGTGTAACTAGGACACGGCTCCTAGGGAACTGTTAACTAGCTCACAGCTGGAAGACATATAACAGTGCCACGTATTATCGTCAGGTCTGTTATGGTTCAATAATGATAGGAGCAACAGTGTTAACTGGAAAATACATCAACCACTGAAAAACATGGATATATACGGGAGAATCCATTGCTCCTCTCTCTATATATATTGTATAAATTGCCATGTGCCATAGTAGTGTAAACCATAATTTGTGTTTTTAAAGAGGACCTTTCACCACCTCCACCGATTCCAGTTCTCTTCATCTGTTATTAGGCATCGCCCCACTGATTTCAGCAGAGTTGGAATTTTTTCTGTATCCCCCACCATTCCGGAGTAACAAGTACATGTAGTTTTGCTGTGTGATGTATTTAAGCACTGTAATGACAGGTGGGCGGTGTCAGGCAGGGGGCGTAACTCAGAGCTCCAATCAGAGGCAGCCAGTGTCAGAGCTCAGAGTCACACCCCCTTGCCTGCTCCTGCCTGACACCGCCCTCCTGACAGTACAGAGACTAAATAGTATATCAAGTACCAAAACCGAATGCTCAGGAACGGTAGGGGCTAGAGAAAAAATTCCAACTGGGCAGGAATCAGTGGAGCAGTGACTATTAAATAATGCAAGGAGCTGGATTGGTGGAGGTGGTGAAAGGTTCAATTGACTCCTATAGACACTGTAGACATCTAGGTACAGACCTGCCAGGACCTTCATCTTCACAGGCATGTCCTAAATAACCTGTAAAAGTTACTGGCTTACTATTCGGTCATTAATGGGGTTGTCCAGTCTCAGTAAATAAATGTAATTTCTTGTAATTACGACACACAACATAACAAAGGGCATCAGATCTCTGGTGCTGTTGATCCAAGGACTGAAACAGAATCCCAAATTTGGGGTTATTCAAATTAGAAAATAGTCATCTATGAGGACACCTAATAACAATGTACAAATACTAGAAGGGACAGCACAAGGAACTTTCTAATTGCTTTGTACTAAGGCCAGTGATGGCGACAAGGGGACATCATCCTATTAATATTATAAATGTGAAAGTTTGTGAGTTTGGATGTTTGTGGGTTTGTGTGTTCGGATGTTTGTTAGTCAATCACGCAAAACCCGCTCGACCGATTTGGCTGAAATTTTCCACAAACATAGTTAATACACCCCATTGCGCAATAGGCTACTTTTCGTCACAATAGCGCACATACGTTTTTCCCAGGACCCCCACAAACCCCAAACTCACACCACCATCTCTGCAATCTCACACACTTTGGACCATAGCAAGCCACAAAATTCATATTGCCCTCTACAGCAGAGGTCAGCAACCCCACACAATCACATATACATATACTTTACCACTTTGCTCCTCACCTTAACGATACTCCAGGAGGCTCTCTTTAACGCTCCGGAGCAGCCATGTTTGCCAACCCCCACCGCTATGACAATCCGCGACACCGCCCACCCATGTCAATACCCCTAGGCGGTCTAATAAATGCAAAAAAAAGTTTAAAAAAAGTAAAAAAAAATATTAAAAACAAAAAAAAAAAGGATTAAAAATTCAAATCACCCCCCTTTCCCTAGAATACATATAAAAGTAGTTAAAAACTGTGAAACACATACATGTTAGGTATCCCCGCGTCCAAAATCGCCTGCTCTACAAAGCTATACAAATATTTTTCCTGTTCGGTAAACGCCGTAGCGGGAAAAATGGTCAAAAGTGCCAAACCGCCGTTTTTTCACTGTTTTGATTCTGATAAAAATTTGAATAAAAAGTGATCAAAGCAATAACATTTCCCGAAAATGGTAGAACTACAAAGTACACCCAGTCCCGCAAAAAAAGACACCCTATACATCCCCGTACATGCACGTATAAAAAAGTTACGGCTGTCGGAATATGGCGACTTTTCAAAAAAAAATTTTTTAACAGTTTTGGATTTGTTTTTAAGGGGTCAAAATGTAACTAAAACCCATATAAATTTGGTATCCCCGGAATCGTAACGAAACACAGAATACAGGGGACATGTCATTTTGGTTGCACAGTGAACGCCGTAAAACCAAAGCCCGTAAGAAAGTCGCAGAAATGCATTTTTTCTTGAAATCCACCCCATTTTGAATTTTTTCCCTGCTTCCCAGTACATTATATAGAATAATTAATGGCGGCATCATGAAGAAAAATTTGTCCTGCAAAGATTAAGACCTCATATGGCTCTGGGAGCGGAGAAATAAAAAAAGTTATGGGGTTTAGAAGGAGGGGAGTCAAAAACGAAAATCAAAAAATGCCATCGGCGGGAAAGGGTTAACTTCAAATACCTCTGTCCCAAAGTCACTATGTAAAGTTTCTCACAACACCGTATATATAGCAGCTCAAATACAAAGTAACTTCAACACAAAAGTCTCACGTATTCTCAGAATTAAAGCAAAAACAAGATACAAACTTACATTTCATATCCCATACCTTATACACAGTACGAAAACCTTACCCGCACCTGTATATACCCACTGCTACAATCACCGCAGACGAAGTCGCGGGTACCAGCTAGTATATGTATAAAGGGGAGAACATATCCCCAACATCATGGGGATTCTTTACTTAAAGGGATCCTATCATTGGATACCCTTTTTACTGTGTAAGTGGCCACAAGAAAATGGGCTGCTTACACCAGCTTACTGTGTAAGTGGCCATTTCCTTGTGGCCCGGGCATGCGCAGCCAGCTCTGCCCGATGCCCGAGGCCAAGAAGATTGCAATCCTGGATGGAAAAAGACAGAAGGAGAGGGTGTTCCAGAAGAAGATGGAGGCGTCGCTGGAGAGTTCTCTCGCAGCATTGGGGACGTCCCCAGTGCTGTTTGAGTGCTGAGGACTGCCCCCAGTGCTGCGAGAGAACTCATTTGCATACCAAAGAAAACCGGGATTTCTACTGAACGGCGGCGCAGAGAAGACATCTAAAGGTAGGAGAAGAATAGCTTTCTTCAGGCTATTCCTATGTGTTATTGAGAAAAAAAGGGTATCCAATGATAGGATCCCTTTAAGAGCAGTGAAATTGTGGAACTTCTTGTCCCCGGATGTGGTCATGGTGGATTCATTGTACATGCTCAAGGAGAACCTGGATGTCTTTCTTGGAAACAAAAATATTAATGCTTATGAGTTGTTCATTGTTGGAGACGTCAAGTTGATCCAGGGTCTTATACCGATTGCTGGTTTTGGAGCCAGGAAGAAATTTTTTGGACCATATATATATATATATATATATATATATATATACACTCACCGGCCACTTTATTAGGTACACCATGCTAGTAACGGGTTGGATCCCCTTTTGCCTTCAGAACTGCCTCAATTCTTCGTGGCATAGATTCAACAAGGTGCTGGAAGCATTCCTCAGAGATTTTGGTCCATATTGACATGATGGCATCACACAGTTGCAGTCGCAGATTTGTCGGCTGCACATCCATGATGCGAATCTCCCGTTCCACCACATCCCAAAGATGCTCTATTGGATTGAGATCTGGTGACTGTGGAGGCCATTGGAGTACAGTGAACTCATTGTCATGTTCAAGAAACCAGTCTGAGATGATTCCAGCTTTATGACATGGCATTGCATTATCCTGCTGAAAGTAGCCATCAGATGTTGGGTACATTGTGGTCATAAAGGGATGGACATGGTCAGCAACAATACTCAGGTAGGCTTTGGCGTTGCAACGATGCTCAATTGGTACCAAGGGGCCCAAAGAGTGCCAAGAAAATATTCCCCACACCATGACACCACCACCACCAGCCTGAACCGTTGATACAAGGCAGGATGGATCCATGCTTTCATGTTGTTGACGCCAAATTCTGACCCTACCATCCGAATGTCGCAGCAGAAATCGAGACTCATCAGACCAGGCAACGTTTTTCCAATCTTCAATTGTCCAATTTCGATGAGCTTGTGCAAATTGTAGCCTCAGTTTCCTGTTCTTAGCTGAAAGGAGTGGCACCCGGTGTGGTCTTCTGCTGCTGTAGCCCATCTGTAGCCTCAAAGTTCGACGTACTGTGCGTTTAGAGATGCTCTTCTGGCTACCTTGGTTGTAACGGGTGGCTATTTGAGTCACTGTTGCCTTTCTATCAGCTCGAACCAGTCTGGCCATTCTCCTCTGACCTCTGGCATCAACAACGCATTTCCGCCCACAGAACTGCCGCTCACTGGATGTTTTTTCTTTTTCGGACCATTCTCTGTAAACCCTAGAGATGGTTGTGCGTGAAAATCCCAGTAGATCAGCAGTTTCTGAAATACTCAGACCAGCCCTTCTGGCACCAACAACCATGCCACGTTCAAAGGCACTCAAATCACCTTTCTTCCCCATACTGATGCTCGGTTTGAACTGCAGGAGATTGTCTTGACCATGTCTACATGCCTAAATGCAATGAGTTGCCGCCATGTGATTGGCTGATTAGAAATTAAGTGTTAACGAGCAGTTGGACAGGTGTACCTAATAAAGTGGGCGGTGAGTGTATATATATATATATTTTTTTTTTTTTTTTTTGCCTTCCTCTGGATCAACACTGTAGGGTTCTAGGTCGGACATGATGGACCTGTGTCTTCATCCAACCTCATCTACTACTATGATTTATCTTTATGGTCATCCTTGGAGCCAGAATAGAATATTTCCCCTAATATAGGGCCTACCGTCATTCCCCTGACTTCCTCTGGATCAACACAGTAGGACTGGAGGTTACACTTAATACATCTGTGTCTTTTTCCAACCATGTCAAGTTTGTAAAGTAAGTGAGCAGAATGTTGCTTTAGGGACTTCAATGCCTTAGGGAAAAGTTTATGTGTCCCTTTAGCTTATTGCTGGGTTATGACTTGTGACACATGTGTCGTGGTCTAATGACAAGTAAGTAGCAGAGTATATGACAGAAAGCATCGGAAAAGGCAGTGACCCCCGAACTTCTGTCTGATCTGCGCTCCATGTAAGTCAGCAGATATAATGCATGACCAGCTTAGCAATGGCTTCAACGAATTCTATATGTTTAGGATGGGAGTTGTAGACTTATATATATGTAGACTTATGTACAACTTGTATCGTTTGTATCATTTGATATAATATTATTATTATTATTATTATTATTATTATTATTATTAATAATAATAATAATAAATAATAATAAATAATTTAAAAGAATAATAATATTTGATATAATTATATAATCCTACTAATCCTATTAATATTATAAAGGTGAAAGTTTGTGTGTTTGTGGGTTTGTGTGTTTGGATGTTTGTTACTCAATCACACAAAAAACGCTCAACTGATTCGTGTGAAATTTTCCACATAGGTAGGATTGAAAGATAGGCTACTTTTTGGAACAATCAAACAATTGCAAACAATGGATTGCCGCAAAGAGAGGATGGGAGCGCAGGGGGGTGCTGCGGGGGTGTGGCCTGGGCCATGGGAGAGAGAGGGGGGCCAGGGGCGCTAGGACGTGAAGGAGCATGAGTGCGGGGGATGAGGGTGGGTGCCGGGAGTCAGGAGTAGCCGGTAGGTAAAAAGCCCGCGGGGACAGGCGAGTAGCGAATGGGACAGGGGCGTGCAGGAGTGGACATGGCGGCACACGGCGGATCATAACCAATGGCGAATGCCGAAATATCAGCAGCTCAGCACCAACTCCAACCCGCAGACGAAGTCGCGGGCAGATGCTAGTCCTTTATATAATTTGATCAATGATTGGACACAAATAGTAGGACCATTAGTTTTATGACGGCGCTGCCTACACATTCGGATCTGGACGGCCATTCTTGCACTCAGAGTTACAGGATCTGTCCATGTGGCTTTGTATGAAGCATTAGCCATAAGCCTTTCCATTTTACTTTCCCTCCCTTTAAGATCCCTTCTCAGCATGAAACTGTACTGTGTGTATCTGGCCTATAATTGACTCTGAAGTGATGTTTGCTCTTGACTTTTAACGCTTTTACTTAAGGAGATGTTGCAACAAAAAGCAGAGCGGATTTTTTTCTTGACCTTGATTGCTCCTCGGAGATATAGGGCAGTGATAAAATCTATCTTGGATGTCCGCCAAAAAAAAAAAAAAAAGACTCATTGCTATGAAATACACGATTTCAAGGGTCCGGGGATGGGCCATTTTTTTGCTTAATGACATACTCATGTTAGGTTCACACTAGTGCCGGTGTTCGTGGGATTAGAGATGAGCGAACAGTGTTCTATCGAACTCATGTTCGATCGGATATTAGGCTGTTCGGCATGTTCGAATCGAATCGAACACCGCGTGGTAAAGTGCGCCATTACTCGATTCCCCTCCCACCTTCCCTGGCGCCTTTTTTGCTCCAATAACAGCGCAGGGTAGGTGGGACAGGAACTACGACACCGGTGACGTTGAAAAAAGTAGGCAAAACCCATTGGCTGCCGAAAACATGTGACCTCTAATTTAAAAGAACAGCGACGCCCAGCTTCGCGTCATTCTGAGCTTGCAATTCACCGAGGACGGAGGTTTCCGTCCAGCTAGCTAGGGCTTAGATTCTGGGTAGGCAGGGACAGGCTAGGATAGGAAGGAGAAGACAACCAACAGCTCTTGTAAGAGCTAAATTCCAGGGAGAAGCTTGTCAGTGTAACGTGGCACTGACGGGCTCAATCGCCGCAACCCAGCTTTCCCAGGATCCTGAATGGAATACACTGTCAGTGTATTCCCGTATACCCGATATATACCCCGATACCCGTTCCAACGGTGTGCCCCCCCACCTTCACCCCAGAAATACCCTGCAAGTCCCCTAGCAATAGAATTGGGGCTATATACACCCACAATTTTTACTACTGGTATACAGTGCCATTGTCTGACTGGGAATTCAAAGAATATATTGGGAATACAAATACCCTCATTTCTTGCTACTGCCATATAGTGCCAGTTTCTGACTGGTAATTCAAAGAATATATTGGGGTTACGTGCACCCACAATTTTTACTACTGGTATACAGTGCCATTGTCTGACTGGGAATTCAAAGAATATATTGGGAATACAAATACCCTCATTTCTTGCTACTGCCATATAGTGCCAGTGTCTGACTGGGAATTCAAAGAATATATTGGGGTTACGTGCACCCACAATTTTTACTACTGGTATACAGTGCCATTGTCTGACTGGGAATTCAAAGAGTATATTGGGAATACAAATACCCTCATTTCTTGCTACTGCCATATAGTGCCAGTTTCTGACTGGGAATTCAAAGAATATATTGGGGTTACGTGCACCCACAATTTTTACTACTGGTATACAGTGCCATTGTCTGACTGGGAATTCAAAGAATATATTGGGGTTATAAATACCCTCATTTCTTGCTACTGCCATATAGTGCCAGTTTCTGACTGGTAATTCAAAGAATATATTGGGGTTACGTGCACCCACAATTTTTACTACTGGTATACAGTGCCATTGTCTGACTGGGAATTCAAAGAGTATATTGGGAATACAAATACCCTCATTTCTTGCTACTGCCATATAGTGCCAGTTTCTGACTGGGAATTCAAAGAATATATTGGGGTTACGTGCACCCACAATTTTTACTACTGGTATACAGTGCCATTGTCTGACTGGGAATTCAAAGAGTATATTGGGAATACAAATACCCTCATTTCTTGCTACTGCCATATAGTGCCAGTTTCTGACTGGGAATTCAAAGAATATATTGGGGTTACGTGCACCCACAATTTTTACTACTGGTATACAGTGCCATTGTCTGACTGGGAATTCAAAGAGTATATTGGGAATACAAATACCCTCATTTCTTGCTACTGCCATATAGTGCCAGTTTCTGACTGGGAATTCAAAGAATATATTGGGGTTACGTGCACCCACAATTTTTACTACTGGTATACAGTGCCATTGTCTGACTGGGAATTCAAAGAGTATATTGGGAATACAAATACCCTCATTTCTTGCTACTGCCATATAGTGCCAGTTTCTGACTGGGAATTCAAAGAATATATTGGGGTTACGTGCACCCACAATTTTTACTACTGGTATACAGTGCCATTGTCTGACTGGGAATTCAAAGAGTATATTGGGAATACAAATACCCTCATTTCTTGCTACTGCCATATAGTGCCAGTTTCTGACTGGGAATTCAAAGAATATATTGGGGTTACGTGCACCCACAATTTTTACTACTGGTATACAGTGCCATTGTCTGACTGGGAATTCAAAGAGTATATTGGGAATACAAATACCCTCATTTCTTGCTACTGCCATATAGTGCCAGTTTCTGACTGGGAATTCAAAGAATATATTGGGGTTACGTGCACCCACAATTTTTACTACTGGTATACAGTGCCATTGTCTGACTGGGAATTCAAAGAGTATATTGGGAATACAAATACCCTCATTTCTTGCTACTGCCATATAGTGCCAGTTTCTGACTGGGAATTCAAAGAATATATTGGGGTTACGTGCACCCACAATTTTTACTACTGGTATACAGTGCCATTGTCTGACTGGGAATTCAAAGAGTATATTGGGAATACAAATACCCTCATTTCTTGCTACTGCCATATAGTGCCAGTTTCTGACTGGGAATTCAAAGAATATATTGGGGTTACGTGCACCCACAATTTTTACTACTGGTATACAGTGCCAATTTCTAACTAGGAATTCAAAATGCGCAAGGCTCCCGGAAAGGGACGTGGACGAGGCCGTGGGCGAGGTCGGGGGAATGGTTCTGGGGAGCAAGGTAGCAGTGAAGCCACAGGGCGTCCCGTGCCTACTCCTGTGGGGCAGCAAGCATTGCGCCACTCCACAGTGCCAGGGTTGCTTGCCACATTAACTAAACTGCAGGGTACAAACCTTAGTAGGCCCGAGAACCAGGAACAGGTCTTGCAATGGCTGTCAGAGAACGCTTACAGCACATTGTCCAGCAGCCAGTCAGACTCTGCCTCCTCTCCTCCTATTACCCAACAGTCTTGTCTTCCTTCCTCCCAAAATTCCGAAGCTTTACAGAACAATAACCCAAACTGTCCCTGCTCCCCAGAGCTGTTCTCCGCTCCTTTCATTGTCCCTCAACCTGCCTCTCCACGTCACGATTCCACGAACCTAACAGAGGAGCATCTGTGTCCAGATGCTCAAACACTAGAGTCTCCTCCATCTCCGTTCGATTTGGTGGTGGATGACCAGCAACCCACCCTCATCGACGATGATGTGACGCAGTTGCCGTCAGGGCATCCAGTTGACCGGCGCATTGTGCGGGAGGAGGAGATGAGACAGGAGTTGGAAGAGGAAGTGGTGGATGATGAGGACACTGACCCGACCTGGACAGGGGGGATGTCAAGCGGGGAAAGTAGTGTGGATGTTGAGGCAGGTGCAGCACCAAAAAGGGTAGCTAGAGGCAGAGGCAGAGGTCAGCAGCTTAGGCGAAGCCAGGCCACACCCGGAATCTCCCAAGATGTTCCAGTTCGTACCCAGCCCCGAAAAACTCCCACCTCGAGGGCACGTTTCTCGAAGGTGTGGAGTTTTTTCAAGGAATGCGCCGAGGACAGATATAGTGTTGTCTGCACAATTTGCCTCTCGAAATTGATTAGGGGCTCTGAGAAGAGCAACCTGTCCACCACTTCAATGCGCCGTCATTTGGAATCCAAGCACTGGAATCAGTGGCAGGCAGCAACGGCAGGACAAAGGCCGCCTGCCGTTCACGCCACTGCCACTGCCTCTGCCTCTGCCACTGCCACTGCTGACTGTGCTGGCGATGCACTCCAGAGGACGAGCCAGGACACCACTTCATCTGCCTCCGCCACTTTGTTGACTTCTACCTCATCCTCCCCTGGTCCTGTCTTATCTCCTTCTCCTGCACCATCAAAGGCACCATCAGGCGTTTCTTTACAACAACCCACCATCTCTCAGACATTGGAGCGGCGGCAGAAATACACTGCTAACCACCCACACGCGCAAGCCTTGAACGCCAACATCGCTAAACTGCTGGCCCAGGAGATGTTGGCGTTCCGGCTTGTTGAAACTCCCGCCTTCCTGGACCTGATGGCAACTGCGGCACCTCGCTATGCCGTCCCTAGCCGTCACTACTTCTCCCGGTGTGCCGTCCCCGCCTTGCACCAGCACGTGTCACTCAACATCAGGCGGGCCCTTAGTTCCGCGCTTTGCACAAAGGTCCACTTGACCACCGACGCGTGGACAAGTGCATGCGGACAGGGACGCTACATTTCACTGACGGCACACTGGGTGAATGTAGTTGAGGCTGGGACTGCTTCCCAAACTGGCCCGGTGTACCTCGTCTCCCCGCCTAACATTCCTGGCAGGGACACGAGAAGAACACCCCCCTCCTCCTCTACCGCCTCCTCCTCCGCCACCGCCTCCTCCTCCGCCACCGCCTCCTCCTCCGCTGTTAGATTGACCCCAGCTACGAGTTGGAAACGTTGCAGCACTGGCGTTGGTAGACGTCAGCAGGCTGTGCTGAAGCTGATCAGCTTGGGGGACAGACAGCACACTGCCTCCGAGGTGAGGGATGCCCTCCTCGATGAGACGGCAATATGGTTTGAGCCGCTGCACCTGGGCCCAGGCATGGTCGTTTGTGATAACGGCCGGAACCTGGTAGCAGCTCTGGAGCTTGCCGGACTCCAACATGTTCCATGCCTGGCCCACGTCTTCAACCTAGTGGTGCAACGTTTCCTAAAGAGCTACCCCAATGTTCCAGAGCTACTGGTGAAAGTGCGGCGCATGTGCGCCCACTTTCGCAAGTCGACAGTAGCCGCTGCTAGCTTAAAATCTCTCCAGCAACGCCTGCATGTGCCACAACACCGGCTTTTGTGCGACGTCCCCACACGCTGGAACTCAACGTTTCAGATGTTGAATAGAGTGGTTGAGCAGCAGAGACCTTTGATGGAATACCAGCTACAAAACCCTAGGGTGCCACAAAGTCAGCTGCCTCAGTTTCACATCCATGAGTGGCCATGGATGAGAGACCTTTGTGACATCCTACGGGTCTTTGAGGAGTCCACAAGGAGGGTGAGCTCTGAGGATGCGATGGTGAGCCTTACAATCCCGCTCTTGTGTGTTCTGAGAGAATCCCTGATTGACATCAGGGATAACTCAGATCACACAGAGGAGTTAGGGATAGCATCCGATCCGTCACAGCTGGAGAGTAGGTCCACACATCTGTCCGCTTCACTGCGTTTAATGGAGGAGGAGGAGGAGGAGGAGGAGGAGGAAGAAGAGTTGTCCGATGATGTGATGGTGATACAGGAGGCTTCCGGGCAACTTCGAATCGTCCCATTGTTGCAGCGCGGATGGGTAGACATGGAGGATGAGGAGGAAATGGAGATTGAACTTTCCGGTGGGGCCAGAGGAGTCATGCCAACTAACACTGTGGCAGACATGGCTGAGTTCATGTTGGGGTGCTTTACAACCGACAAGCGTATTGTCAAAATCATGGAGGACAACCAGTACTGGATCTTTGCTATCCTTGACCCCCGGTATAAAAACAACATCTCGTCTTTTATTCCGGTAGAGGGGAGGGCCAATCGCATCAATGCTTGCCACAGGCAATTGGTGCAGAATATGATGGAGATGTTTCCAGCATGTGACGTTGGCGGCAGGGAGGGCAGTTCCTCCAGTAGGCAACCAAGTTCTCACCGGTCCACACAAACGAGGGGCACACTGTCTAAGGTCTGGGACACCTTGATGGCACCCCCTCGCCAAAGTGCCGCCACGGAGGGTCCTAGTGTCACCAGGCGTGAGAAGTATAGGCGCATGTTGCGGGAATACCTTTCCGACCACAGCCCTGTCCTCTCCGACCCCTCTGCGCCCTACACGTATTGGGTGTCGAAGTTGGACCTGTGGCTTGAACTTGCCCTATATGCCTTGGAGGTGCTGTCCTGTCCTGCCGCCAGCGTCCTATCTGAGAGGGTGTTCAGTGCAGCCGGTGGCATCATCACTGACAAGCGCACCCGTCTGTCAGCTGAGAGTGCCGACCGGCTCACTTTGATAAAAATGAACCACCACTGGATAGAGCCTTCATTTTTGTGCCCACCTGTGTAAAGCACCCCAACATGAAACTCCATGTCTGTACTCAACCTCTCCAATTCCTCCGCATCCTCATACTCATCCACCATAAGCGTTGCACAATTCTGCTAATACTAGGCTCCCTCCAACATGATTTCCCCCAACTCTGCTGGTTAGAGGCTCCCTCCACCCTGATTTCCACCAACTCTGCTGGTTAGAGGCTCCCTCCACCCTGCTTTCCCACAACTCTGCTGGTTAGAGGCTCCTTCCACCATGAATTTGCCCAAACTGGGCTGTTTAGAGGCTCCCTCCACCATGAATTGGTCCAAACTGGGTTTTTTAGAGGCTCCCTCCACCATGAATTGGTCCAAACTGGGCTGGTTAGAGGCTCCCTCCACCATGAATTGGTCCAAACTGGGCTGGTTAGAGGCTCCCTCCACCATGAATTTGCCCAAACTGGGCTGGTTAGAGGCTCCCTCCACAATTAATTGGTCCAAACTGGGCTAATTAGAGGCTCCCTCCACCATGAATTGGTCCAAACTGGGTTTTTTAGAGGCTCCCTCCACCATGAATTTGCCCAAACTGGGCTGTTTAGAGGCTCCCTCCACCATGAATTGGTCCAAACTGGGCTGGTTAGAGGCTCCCTCCACCATGAATTTCCCAAAACTTGGCTGTTTAGAGGCTCCCTCCACCATTAATTGGTCCAAACTGGGCTGGTTAGAGGCTCCCTCCACCATGAATTTGCCCAAACTGGGGTGGTTAGAGGCTCCCTCCACCATTAATTGGTCCAAACTGGGCTGGTTAGAGGCTCCCTCCACAATTAATTGGTCCAAACTGGGCTAATTAGAGGCTCCCTCCACCATGAATTGGTCCAAACTGGGTTTTTTAGAGGCTCCCTCCACCATGAATTTGCCCAAACTGGGCTGTTTAGAGGCTCCCTCCACCATGAATTGGTCCAAACTGGGCTGGTTAGAGGCTCCCTCCACCATGAATTGGTCCAAACTGGGCTGGTTAGAGGCTCCCTCCACCATGAATTTCCCAAAACTTGGCTGTTTAGAGGCTCCCTCCACCATTAATTGGTCCAAACTGGGCTGGTTAGAGGCTCCCTCCACCATGAATTTGCCCAAACTGGGCTGTTTAGAGGCTCCCTCCACCATGAATTTGCCCAAACTGGGCTGGTTAGAGGCTCCCTCCACCATGAATTGGTCCAAACTGGGCTGGTTAGAGGCTCCCTCCACCATGAATTTGCCCAAACTGGGCTGTTTAGAGGCTCCCTCCACCATGAATTTGCCCAAACTGGGCTGGTTAGAGGCTCCCTCCACCATGAATTGGTCCAAACGGGTTTTTAGAGGCTCCCTTCACCATGAATTGGTCCAAACTTGGCTGTTTAGAGGCTCCCTCCACCATGAATTTGCCCAAACTGGGCTGTTTAGAGGCTCCCTCCACCATGAATTGGTCCAAACTGGGCTGGTTAGAGGCTCCCTCCACCATGAATTTCCCAAAACTTGGCTGTTTAGAGGCTCCCTCCACCATTAATTGGTCCAAACTGGGCTGGTTAGAGGCTCCCTCCACCATGAATTTGCCCAAACTGGGCTGTTTAGAGGCTCCCTCCACCATGAATTTGCCCAAACTGGGCTGGTTAGAGGCTCCCTCCACCATGAATTGGTCCAAACTGGGCTGGTTAGAGGCTCCCTCCACAATTAATTGGTCCAAACTGGGCTAATTAGAGGCTCCCTCCACCATGAATTGGTCCAAACTGGGTTTTTTAGAGGCTCCCTCCACCATGAATTTGCCCAAACTGGGCTGTTTAGAGGCTCCCTCCACCATGAATTGGTCCAAACTGGGCTGGTTAGAGGCTCCCTCCACCATGAATTTCCCAAAACTTGGCTGTTTAGAGGCTCCCTCCACCATTAATTGGTCCAAACTGGGCTGGTTAGAGGCTCCCTCCACCATGAATTTGCCCAAACTGGGGTGGTTAGAGGCTCCCTCCACCATTAATTGGTCCAAACTGGGCTGGTTAGAGGCTCCCTCCACAATTAATTGGTCCAAACTGGGCTAATTAGAGGCTCCCTCCACCATGAATTGGTCCAAACTGGGTTTTTTAGAGGCTCCCTCCACCATGAATTTGCCCAAACTGGGCTGTTTAGAGGCTCCCTCCACCATGAATTGGTCCAAACTGGGCTGGTTAGAGGCTCCCTCCACCATGAATTGGTCCAAACTGGGCTGGTTAGAGGCTCCCTCCACCATGAATTTCCCAAAACTTGGCTGTTTAGAGGCTCCCTCCACCATTAATTGGTCCAAACTGGGCTGGTTAGAGGCTCCCTCCACCATGAATTTGCCCAAACTGGGCTGTTTAGAGGCTCCCTCCACCATGAATTTGCCCAAACTGGGCTGGTTAGAGGCTCCCTCCACCATGAATTGGTCCAAACTGGGCTGGTTAGAGGCTCCCTCCACCATGAATTTGCCCAAACTGGGCTGTTTAGAGGCTCCCTCCACCATGAATTTGCCCAAACTGGGCTGGTTAGAGGCTCCCTCCACCATGAATTGGTCCAAACGGGTTTTTAGAGGCTCCCTTCACCATGAATTGGTCCAAACTTGGCTGTTTAGAGGCTCCCTCCACCATGAATTTGCCCAAACTGGGCTGTTTAGAGGCTCCCTCCACCATGAATTGGTCCAAACTGGGCTGGTTAGAGGCTCCCTCCACCATGAATTTCCCAAAACTTGGCTGTTTAGAGGCTCCCTCCACCATTAATTGGTCCAAACTGGGCTGGTTAGAGGCTCCCTCCACCATGAATTTGCCCAAACTGGGCTGTTTAGAGGCTCCCTCCACCATGAATTTGCCCAAACTGGGCTGGTTAGAGGCTCCCTCCACCATGAATTGGTCCAAACTGGGCTGGTTAGAGGCTCCCTCCACCATGAATTTGCCCAAACTGGGCTGTTTAGAGGCTCCCTCCACCATGAATTTGCCCAAACTGGGCTGGTTAGAGGCTCCCTCCACCATTAATTGGTCCAAACTGGGCTGGTTAGAGGCTCCCTCCACCATGAATTTGCCCAAACTGGGCTGTTTAGAGGCTCCCTCCACCATGAATTTGCCCAAACTGGGCTGGTTAGAGGCTCCCTCCACCATGAATTGGTCCAAACTGGGCTGGTTAGAGGCTCCCTCCACCATGAATTTGCCCAAACTGGGCTGTTTAGAGGCTCCCTCCACCATGAATTTGCCCAAACTGGGCTGGTTAGAGGCTCCCTCCACCATGAATTGGTCCAAACGGGTTTTTAGAGGCTCCCTTCACCATGAATTGGTCCAAACTTGGCTGGTTAGAGGCTCCCTCCACCATGAATTTGCCCAAACTGGGCTGTTTAGAGGCTCCCTCCACCATGAATTGGTCCAAACTGGGCTGGTTAGAGGCTCCCTCCACCATGAATTTCCCAAAACTTGGCTGTTTAGAGGCTCCCTCCACCATTAATTGGTCCAAACTGGGCTGGTTAGAGGCTCCCTCCACCATGAATTTGCCCAAACTGGGGTGGTTAGAGGCTCCCTCCACCATTAATTGGTCCAAACTGGGCTGGTTAGAGGCTCCCTCCACAATTAATTGGTCCAAACTGGGCTAATTAGAGGCTCCCTCCACCATGAATTGGTCCAAACTGGGTTTTTTAGAGGCTCCCTCCACCATGAATTTGCCCAAACTGGGCTGTTTAGAGGCTCCCTCCACCATGAATTGGTCCAAACTGGGCTGGTTAGAGGCTCCCTCCACCATGAATTGGTCCAAACTGGGCTGGTTAGAGGCTCCCTCCACCATGAATTTCCCAAAACTTGGCTGTTTAGAGGCTCCCTCCACCATTAATTGGTCCAAACTGGGCTGGTTAGAGGCTCCCTCCACCATGAATTTGCCCAAACTGGGCTGTTTAGAGGCTCCCTCCACCATGAATTTGCCCAAACTGGGCTGGTTAGAGGCTCCCTCCACCATGAATTGGTCCAAACTGGGCTGGTTAGAGGCTCCCTCCACCATGAATTTGCCCAAACTGGGCTGTTTAGAGGCTCCCTCCACCATGAATTTGCCCAAACTGGGCTGGTTAGAGGCTCCCTCCACCATGAATTGGTCCAAACTGGGCTGGTTAGAGGCTCCCTCCACCATGAATTTGCCCAAACTGGGCTGTTTAGAGGCTCCCTCCACCATGAATTTGCCCAAACTGGGCTGGTTAGAGGCTCCCTCCACCATGAATTGGTCCAAACGGGTTTTTAGAGGCTCCCTTCACCATGAATTGGTCCAAACTTGGCTGTTTAGAGGCTCCCTCCACCATGAATTGGTCCAAACTGGGGTGGTTAGAGGCTCCCTCCACCATGAATTTGCCCAAACTGGGCTGTTTAGAGGCTCCCTCCACCATGAATTGGTCCAAACTGGGTTTTTTAGAGGCTCCCTCCACCATGAATTGGTCCAAACTGGGCTGGTTAGAGGCTCCCTCCACCATGAATTGGTCCAAACTGGGGTGGTTAGAGGCTCCCTCCACCATTAATTGGTCCAAACTGGGCTGGTTAGAGGCTCCCTCCACCATTAATTGGTCCAAACTGGGCTGGTTAGAGGCTCCCTCCACCATGAATTTGCCCAAACTGGGCTGGTTAGAGGCTCCCTCCACCATGAATTGGTCCAAACTGGGGTTTTTAGAGGCTCCCTCCACCATGAATTGGTCCAAACTGGGGTTTTTAGAGTCTCCCTCCACCATGAATTGGTCCAAACTGGGGTTTTTAGAGGCTCCCTCCACCATGAATTTGCCCAAACTCTGCTGGTTAGAGGCTCAATCCACCCTGATTTTCAAAACAAATGTTGGTGCCAACCTCAACTTACTACAAGGGCCAAATTCACTGCTGGTGACAAGCTCTCCTCACTGCAAGTGCCAAATACACATGTTTCAAGGTGTTTTCCTACTGTCAGAGAGGTGGTATTGAGTGTGTAAAGTGTGTAGTTGTTAGGCTGTGATGTTGGGGTAATAGAGGGTCTTTGGTGTGTTAGATGCCCCCAGACATGCTTCCCCTGCTGTCCCAGTGTGATTCCAGAGGTGTTGGCATCATTTCCTGGGGTGTCATAGTGGACTTGGTGACCCTCCAGACACGGATTTGGGTTTCCCCCTTAACGAGTATCTGTTCCCCATAGACTATAATGGGGTTCGAAACCCGTTCGAACACACGAACATTGAGCGGCTGTTCGAATCGAATTTCGAACCTCGAACATTTTAGTGTTCGCTCATCTCTACGTGGGATCTGAACGATGGAGAGCTGGACCGCAAAAACATTGACTGCAATGGGTCCTCCGTTTCAAAACTGAATGCAGAGTAAAATCCTTCATGCACCGATTTTTGACAGTTCTGTGGGGCTTTTTTGCAGCAGTTACCTCTTTGACATCAAGAGAAGATAACACCTCTATAGATAACACCACTATTGACAACTGATGGTGTCACAGCTCATCTCTGCCTCCCTTCAGGGTATTGACAATCATAGGTCTGTTTTAGCCAGTTAAGGCTACGTCCAGACTTCTAAATATGAAGATGAATTTAAGACATCGCCTCATATTCCTTCATTTTCAGCCCCCTACTTCCCGTGGCCGTATTCTGCCACTTATTATGTGCAGGACGCTTATTTTTTCTGCATCCTGTTCAAATCCGAATACAATGGGAGGCAGAATAGGGTGGAATCTGCAGCTGATGTTGGGGTGAAATTGGACTCAAAATTGGAACAGGGGTCAAATATTAGGATTGGCCTCACATCGTGTTAGTGCAGCTCTGTTTTATTCACTTAAATGGAGATGAACCTGCACTACCAGATATAACCAGTGTACACGTGTGGCGCTGTTTCTGAAAGAGAACAGAATGTTTTTATCATCCTGTTTAGTCCCTTTAATACCAGACTTATGAATTGAGCCTTAGCCTTAGGGTAAGTCCTCAACTGATGATTGGTGGGGTCTAACACTTAGCCCCCCCCCTTGGAAATCAGTTGTTTGATTCAGGCGAGAACAGAAAACCAAGAACAGCGCCATGTATTTACACAGTGGTTGAACTTGGTATTGCAGTTCAGGCTGTTCACTTGAATGCAACCGCGCTGGCCTTTGAAGTGGAAGGCCAGGGTACTCGAGTGTTGGACCCCCACTGATCTTCCATTGATTATCTACTCTAAGTTCATTGGGTCACAAAGTGCAGAAAATCCCTTTAATCGTATATTATTACAATAATTGTCTTTCTACAGTGGAGACAATCATTGGAAATACTAATTTCTTGATGCATTGATTCATACATTGATTTTCAGGAAAGTTGAAGAATATATAGAAACACTGTGTAGGAAAAGTTCATTAGAATAAACTTCATTTAAATGATGCAAATCTAAGAGAGCAATGTCGGAGTTATATTTCACGTCACCCATATTGTTTACCTAGCACCAATGTGTTTGCTATTTGCAATGTATTCAAGTCGGTCGTGTTATTCAAATCTTTCCATTATATGAGTCAGAGGCGTATGTGTGGTCTCTATGGATCAGGAGTTCACTTATGTATGTTTCACCTTTCACTGGAAGACAAAGTCCCATTATAATTCCTTATACCGAATGAACAAAACAGCTCCATGTAAACACGTTCCCTGCTTTGTCCTCTGCATGGGAGTCTTCTATTGTCACTAAGCTTTCCGGAGACCCTTAAAGGGGTTGTGCTGCTAATGGCTGCTTATTCCCTATCCACAAGTGTTCGATGGCTGGAGCCTGAGCTTTGGGTCCCCCAGTTATCAGGAGGACGGGGCACTAAAATCGTCTTGTGAATGGAGCACCACAGCACTAATGTGACCGGCGCTCCATACACTTCTATGGGGCTCGGGGCACATGACATTCTAAGTGGTCACAGCAGAACAACCATACAAATATTGATGTCCTATGCTAAGAATAGGCTATTAATATCAGATCAGTGGGGGTTGGGCGATCGGGAAAGAGCGGATCCCGATCGGCGATCGAGCAAATTTCATGATCGGGATCAGCTGAAAATCGGATTTAAAAACGATCCTGAAATCTCAAGATCGGCTCAACCCTAGCCAATGCTTCACTATGGGAAAAGTCACTTTTAGGGTTCAGCAATTGGGATCGGGAAAGATTGGATCCCGGAGCAAATTTCGCAATCGGGATCGGCTGGAAAATGATCTAAAATCGGATTTTAAAAACGATCCTGATCAGTTCAACCCTAGTGGCGGTCTGACACCTGGCACCCCCATCTATTAGCCACTGTCAGCAGCTGATAGACAAAGAATACAGCAGGAAGCAGACAGCACCGTTCTCTGTGTAGTGGCTGAACTGTGTCACTGCTATTTAGCTCCTATACAAGTGAAGGAGAGCTGACCTGTAGTAACCTGGTTTGGCCATTTCATAGGGAGTGGAGCTGTCTGCTTCTTCTTTCATTCTCTGTCTAACAGTGGCTGAGAACAACTAATGGACAGGGTGCTGAGTGTCAGACTTTTAACTTTGTCTTAAAACACTATTTATTGCTTCCTGATACCCATATCAGCAATGTATTGCAGACGGACAAGTCTTATATGGGACTGCATAACCCAAAACGTATATGTCTTATAAGGCCAGTACTTCATATTGTCCTGTACGTCTGTACATGAATCGTCCTATGTTACAGTCTGTACGTCTGCACATGATTTATATAAAAAACATACACAGTATCTATGTATAAAGGGTTTTCCCATCAGAAGTTTATCCCCTATCTATAGGATACTGAATAAGCGAGTATCTTATCTGGGCAAGGGACACATTGCAAAGATGGGAGAGCCATAGTTTATGATATAACGCCATGGATTATTATATATTTATCTGAGACTATGTATCCTAGCATATGTTTATGACGATCCGGAGTCTTATCTAACACCTTTAGGATTCCTGCACCATCGGGGATTGTTCTGTACTCTGCTAATGATCACCCCCTGAAGACTGCTGGAAAAAAAACATTCTCAAGCTGCCTGTCTGATCCGCACCCATTGTCCATGTGGTTATATATAACCGCCTGAGGCGTCCTCTTATGTACGTCAGAAAATCACGTAAAATCATGGATATCGCAATCCTGTGATATGAGCTGTTTCAAGTGAAAACCAATGACGGCCTCCTTACAGGTCTAATATGGTTAAACAAGGTCGAACCTGCCCTGGAATACACAATTGCTTCTTAATCATTGCATAACCAGGTAAGTATGGAATGCAGGATTCTGGGAAAGCTAGGTAAACACCCCTGGGGGGCTGGAAAATAAGTCATACCGATCACCTAACTAATAATAGTAATAATAATAATAATAATAATAATAATAATAATAGCAATAATAATAATAATAATAGGAATAATAATAATAATAATAATAATAATAATAATAATAATAATAATAAAAAATATAATAATAATAATAATAATAATAATAATAATAAAAAATATAATAATAATAATAAAAATAATAATAATAATAGGAATAATAATAATAATCGGAATAATAATAATAATAATAATAATAAAAAATAGTATTTTATTTTTGCAGGTGAGAAAAATTACAGGATTTATCACCATTAATTATAGATTGTTGATTAATCAATTCATTTACTTAACCAACTTTAGTACATGTATGTATTATACCAGTTGACCGGTGAACATCGCCAATATACATAAAGTATTCCATACACATTTCTGGGAGGCAGACCTTATCGGCATAGAGGCGTGCTAAATTAGCACTATTAATAGATCCCATAGACATGCAGCTATTGTGTCCAGGTAGGGATGGGGGGTGCTGCAGCCATGAAGGTGGAGATGGGGGGGCTGCATGGGATCTGCCAGTATCACATGAGTGTGTATTTGATCATCTGGTTTTCTGCCAATCACTGATCAGGCAGCTCGCAGAGTGTGTATGAGCGTCAAGTAGTCAATGGGAAAAACGGATACTTTTCTCATTGGCTGCAAATGGATATACATAGTATATATGTCTATACTGTATCAACTGTTGCAATTTTTACATTGATAGTAATGAGCATTTTCCTTTTTGTCTGTCTATCTATCTATCTATCTATCTATCTATCTATCTGTCTATCTAGGGTACAACAGGCGGTGAGTTCTGTGCACTATAGCATTCTCCCCCTCTCCTGTTTGTGTATATGGTACAGTCAGGAATTGCCATAAGAGTATTAGCAGTCTCCGCACACACAATGACGCTGTGGCGAGGGAGCTGACAAACAAGCGAGAACACCACACATTGCTATAGCAACACGTATATGTCAGGCAAATCCACAGAAGCCAGCCTTTTAAGACTGAGGTGGAAATAATAGGAATCTGATACTGTATGGCTCAGCTTGCTATATAGCTCGGTTTGCATTAAGGTCATTCATATATCAAGGTCTAAATGGAGCTTGTAAATAATCCGATACGATAAATAACAGATATCAAAGTGATCTGTAAACATATAACAGGAATAATAATAATATACACGATAGCCTATAACCTTGCAATTGTGACAAAATATATACAAGTGCCCTTCTGGAGTGCTCAGTGTGGATGCTTACTGGAATGCTTAATGTTCATGGTACTGCTGTCTGCAATGGAACGTAAAGGGTTAAATAGCAGCGCACACATTTGTGTTTAATGTAAATCTGCTGATTTCATATATTTCACTTTGTCAGTGTCTCTAATATGTATCAATATTGACTACGTGGTTGGGATTCCGCTCATTTACTGTATTTGCATATAAAGGAATAAGTTGTAGCATTTAGTGTATACTGCTTTATATTAGACATAGTCTATGCAAAACAAAATAAAAAAAATCAAAGGTCCGTGACTGTAAAAGCCAAGATGACCCTGAATCTATACTGGACATCTACTGTATACTGACAATGGTATCAGCCACAGTCTGGGCATTACGACTTGTCTAAGGATTAACTATACACGAATTATAGACATTACCCAGTACTGTGACATCACTGTGTGTATTATCCCTGTACTGTGACATCACTGTGTGTATTATCCCTGTACTGTGACATCACTGTGTGTATTATCTCTGTACTGTGACATCGCTGTGTGTATTATCTCTGTACTGTGACATCACTGTGTGTATTATCCCTGTACTGTGACATTACTGTGTGCATTATCCCTGTACTGTGACATCACTGTGTGTATTATCCCTGTACTGTGACATCACTGTGTGTATTATCTCTGTACTGTGACATCACTGTGTGTATTATCTCTGTACTGTGACATCACTGTGTGTATTATCTCTGTACTGTGACATCACTGTGTGTATTATCCCTGTACTGTGACATCACTGTGTGTATTATCCCTGTACTGTGACATCGCTGTGTGTATTATATCTGTACTGTGACATCACTATGTATTATCCCTGCACTGTGACATCACTGTGTGCATTACCCCTGTACTGTGACATCACTGTGTGTATTATCTCTGTACTGTGACATCACTGTGTGTATTATCTCTGTACTGTGATATCACTGTGTGTATTATCCCTGTACTGTGACATCACTGTGTGCATTACCCCTGTACTGTGACATCACTGTGTGTATTATCTCTGTACTGTGACATCACTGTGTGTATTATCCTTGTACTGTGACATCACTGTGTGTATTATCCTGTACTGTGACATCACTGTGTGTATTATCCCTGTACTGTGACATCACTGTGTGTATTATCCCTGTACTGTGACATCACTGTGTGTATTATCCTGTACTGTGACATCACTGTGTGTATTATCCCTGTACTGTGACATCACTGTGTGTATTATCCCTGTACTGTGACATCACTGTGTGTATTATCCCTGTACTGTGACATCACTGTGTGTATTACCCCTGTACTGTGACATCACTGTGTGTATTATCCCTGTACTGTGACATTACTGTGTGTATTATCTCTGTACTGTGACATCACTGTGTGTATTATCCTGTACTGTGACATTACTGTGTATTATCTCTGTACTGTGACATCACTGTGTGTATTATCCTTGTACTGTGACATCACTGTGTATTATCCCTGTACTGTGACATCACTGTGTGTATTATCCCTGTACTGTGACATCACTGTGTGTATTATCTCTGTACTGTGACATCACTGTGTGTATTATCCCTGTACTGTGACATCACTGTGTGTATTATCCCTGTACTGTGACATCACTCTGTGCATTATCCCTGTACTGTGACATCACTGTGTATTATCCCTGTACTGTGACATCACTGTGTGTATTATCCTTGTACTGTGACATCACTGTGTGTATTATCTCTGTACTGTGACATCACTGTGTGTATTATCCCTGTACTGTGACATCACTGTGTGTATTATCCCCGTACTGTGACATCACTCTGTGCATTATCCCTGTACTGAGACATCACTGTGTATTATCCCTGTACTGTGACATCACTGTGTGCATTACCACTGTACTGTGACATCACTGTGTGTATTATCTCTGTACTGTGACATCACTGTGTATTATCTCTGTACTGTGACATCACTGTGTGTATTATCCCTGTACTGTGACATCACTGTGTGTATTATCCCTGTACTGTGACATCACTGTGTGCATTACCCCTGTACTGTGACATCACTGTGTGTATTATCTCTGTACTGTGACATCACTGTGTGTATTATCCCTGTACTGTGACATCACTGTGTGTATTATCCTGTACTGTGACATCACTGTGTGTATTATCCCTGTACTGTGACATCACTGTGTGTATTATCCTGTACTGTGACATCACTGTATGTATTATCCCTGTACTGTGACATCACTGTGTGTATTATCCCTGTACTGTGACATCACTGTGTGTATTATCCTGTACTGTGACATCACTGTATGTATTATCCCTGTACTGTGACATCACTGTGTGCATTATCCCTGTACTGTGACATCACTGTGTGTATTATCCCTGTACTGTAACATCACTGTGTGTATTATCCCTGTACTGTGACATCACTGTGTGCATTACCCCTGTACTGTGACATCACTGTGTGTATTATCCTGTACTGTGACATCACTGTGTGTATTATCTCTGTACTGTGACATCACTGTGTGTATTATCCCTGTACTGTGACATCACTGTGTGTATTATCCTGTACTGTGACATCACTGTGTGTATTATCCTGTACTGTGACATCACTGTATGTATTATCCTGTACTGTGACATCACTGTATGTATTATCCTGTACTGTGACATCACTGTGTGTATTGTCCCTGTACTGTGACATCACTGTGTGTATTATCCCTGTACTGTGACATCACTGTGTGTATTATCCCTGTACTGTGACATCACTGTGTGTATTATCCTGTACTGTGACATCACTGTATGTATTATCCCTGTACTGTGACATCACTGTGTGCATTATCCCTGTACTGTGACATCACTGTGTGTATTATCCTGTACTGTGACATCACTGTGTATTATCTCTGTACTGTGACATCACTGTGTGTATTATCTCTGTACTGTGACATCACTGTGTGTATTATCCTGTACTGTGACATCACTGTGTGTATTATCTCTGTACTGTGACATCACTGTGTGTATTATCCCTGTACTGTGAAATCATTGTGTGTATTATCTCTGTACTGTGACTTCACTGTGTGTATTATCCCTGTACTGTGACATCACTGTGTATTATCTCTGTACTGTGACATCACTGTGTGTATTATCCCTGTACTGTGACATCACTGTGTGCATTACCCCTGTACTGTGACATCACTGTGTGTATTATCTCTGTACTGTGACATCACTGTGTGTATTATCCTTGTACTGTGACATCACTGTGTGTATTATCCTGTACTGTGACATCACTATGTGTATTATCCCTGTACTGTGACATCACTGTGTGTATTATCCCTGTACTGTGACATCACTGTGTGTATTATCCTGTACTGTGACATCACTGTGTGTATTATCCCTGTACTGTGACATCACTGTGTGTATTATCCCTGTACTGTGACATCACTGTGTGTATTATCCCTGTACTGTGACATCACTGTGTGTATTACCCCTGTACTGTGACATCACTGTGTGTATTATCCCTGTACTGTGACATCACTGTGTGTATTATCCCTGTACTGTGACATCACTGTGTGTATTATCCCTGTACTGTGACATCACTGTGTGTATTATCCTGTACTGTGACATCACTGTGTGTATTATCCTGTACTGTGACATCACTGTGTGTATTATCCTGTACTGTGACATTACTGTGTGTATTATCTCTGTACTGTGACATCACTGTGTGTATTATCCTGTACTGTGACATTACTGTGTATTATCTCTGTACTGTGACATCACTGTGTGTATTATCCTTGTACTGTGACATCACTGTGTATTATCCCTGTACTGTGACATCACTGTGTGTATTATCCCTGTACTGTGACATCACTGTGTGTATTATCTCTGTACTGTGACATCACTGTGTGTATTATCCCTGTACTGTGACATCACTGTGTGTATTATCCCTGTACTGTGACATCACTGTGTGTATTATCCTTGTACTGTGACATCACTGTGTGTATTATCTCTGTACTGTGACATCACTGTGTGTATTATCCCTGTACTGTGACATCACTGTGTGTATTATCCCCGTACTGTGACATCACTCTGTGCATTATCCCTGTACTGTGACATCACTGTGTATTATCCCTGTACTGTGACATCACTGTGTGCATTACCACTGTACTGTGACATCACTGTGTGTATTATCTCTGTACTGTGACATCACTGTGTATTATCTCTGTACTGTGACATCACTGTGTGTATTATCCCTGTACTGTGACATCACTGTGTGTATTATCCCTGTACTGTGACATCACTGTGTAGATTACCCCTGTACTGTGACATCACTGTGTGTATTATCTCTGTACTGTGACATCACTGTGTGTATTATCCCTGTACTGTGACATCACTGTGTGTATTATCCTGTACTGTGACATCACTGTGTGTATTATCCCTGTACTGTGACATCACTGTGTGTATTATCCTGTACTGTGACATCACTGTATGTATTATCCCTGTACTGTGACATCACTGTGTGTATTATCCCTGTACTGTGACATCACTGTGTGTATTATCCTGTACTGTGACATCACTGTATGTATTATCCCTGTACTGTGACATCACTGTGTGCATTATCCCTGTACTGTGACATCACTGTGTGTATTATCCCTGTACTGTAACATCACTGTGTGTATTATCCCTGTACTGTGACATCACTGTGTGCATTACCCCTGTACTGTGACATCACTGTGTGTATTATCTCTGTACTGTGACATCACTGTGTGTATTATCCCTGTACTGTGACATCACTGTGTGTATTATCCTGTACTGTGACATCACTGTGTGTATTATCCTGTACTGTGACATCACTGTATGTATTATCCTGTACTGTGACATCACTGTATGTATTATCCTGTACTGTGACATCACTGTGTGTATTATCCCTGTACTGTGACATCACTGTGTGTATTATCCCTGTACTGTGACATCACTGTGTGTATTATCCCTGTACTGTGACATCACTGTGTGTATTATCCTGTACTGTGACATCACTGTATGTATTATCCCTGTACTGTGACATCACTGTGTGCATTATCCCTGTACTGTGACATCACTGTGTGTATTATCCTGTACTGTGACATCACTGTGTATTATCTCTGTACTGTGACATCACTGTGTGTATTATCTCTGTACTGTGACATCACTGTGTGTATTATCCCTGTACTGTGACATCACTGTGTGTATTATCCTGTACTGTGACATCACTGTGTGTATTATCTCTGTACTGTGACATCACTGTGTGTATTATCCCTGTACTGTGACATCATTGTGTGTATTATCTCTGTACTGTGACTTCACTGTGTGTATTATCCCTGTACTGTGACATCACTGTGTATATTATCCCTGTACTGTGACATGACTGTGTATATTATCCCTGTACTGTGACATCACTGTGTGTATTATCCCTGTACTGTGACATCACCGTGTGTATTATCCCTGTACTGTGACATCACTGTGTATATTATCCCTGTACTGTGACATCACTGTGTGTATTATCCCTGTACTGTGACATCACTGTGTTTATTATCCTGTACTGTGACATCACTGTGTGTATTATCTCTGTACTGTGACATCACTGTGTGTATTATCCCTGTACTGTGACATCACTGTGTGTATTATCTCTGTACTGTGACATCACTGTGTGTATTATCCTTGTACTGTGACATCACTGTGTGTATTATCCTGTACTGTGACATCACTATGTGTATTATCCCTGTACTGTGACATCACTGTGTGTATTATCCCTGTACTGTGACATCACTGTGTGTATTATCCTGTACTGTGACATCACTGTGTGTATTATCCCTGTACTGTGACATCACTGTGTGTATTATCCCTGTACTGTGACATCACTGTGTGTATTATCCCTGTACTGTGACATCACTGTGTGTATTACCCCTGTACTGTGACATCACTGTGTGTATTATCCCTGTACTGTGACATCACTGTGTGTATTATCCCTGTACTGTGACATCACTGTGTGTATTATCCCTGTACTGTGACATCACTGTGTGTATTATCCTGTACTGTGACATCACTGTGTGTATTATCCTGTACTGTGACATCACTGTGTGTATTATCCTGTACTGTGACATTACTGTGTGTATTATCTCTGTACTGTGACATCACTGTGTGTATTATCCTGTACTGTGACATTACTGTGTATTATCTCTGTACTGTGACATCACTGTGTGTATTATCCTTGTACTGTGACATCACTGTGTATTATCCCTGTACTGTGACATCACTGTGTGTATTATCCCTGTACTGTGACATCACTGTGTGTATTATCTCTGTACTGTGACATCACTGTGTGTATTATCCCTGTACTGTGACATCACTGTGTGTATTATCCCTGTACTGTGACATCACTGTGTGCATTACCCCTGTACTGTGACATCACTGTGTGTATTATCCCTGTACTGTGACATCACTGTGTGTATTATCCTTGTACTGTGACATCACTGTGTGTATTATCTCTGTACTGTGACATCACTGTGTGTATTATCCCTGTACTGTGACATCACTGTGTGTATTATCCCCGTACTGTGACATCACTCTGTGCATTATCCCTGTACTGTGACATCACTGTGTATTATCCCTGTACTGTGACATCACTGTGTGCATTACCACTGTACTGTGACATCACTGTGTGTATTATCTCTGTACTGTGACATCACTGTGTATTATCTCTGTACTGTGACATCACTGTGTGTATTATCCCTGTACTGTGACATCACTGTGTGTATTATCCCTGTACTGTGACATCACTGTGTAGATTACCCCTGTACTGTGACATCACTGTGTGTATTATCTCTGTACTGTGACATCACTGTGTGTATTATCCCTGTACTGTGACATCACTGTGTGTATTATCCTGTACTGTGACATCACTGTGTGTATTATCCCTGTACTGTGACATCACTGTGTGTATTATCCTGTACTGTGACATCACTGTATGTATTATCCCTGTACTGTGACATCACTGTGTGTATTATCCCTGTACTGTGACATCACTGTGTGTATTATCCTGTACTGTGACATCACTGTATGTATTATCCCTGTACTGTGACATCACTGTGTGCATTATCCCTGTACTGTGACATCACTGTGTGTATTATCCCTGTACTGTAACATCACTGTGTGTATTATCCCTGTACTGTGACATCACTGTGTGCATTACCCCTGTACTGTGACATCACTGTGTGTATTATCTCTGTACTGTGACATCACTGTGTGTATTATCCCTGTACTGTGACATCACTGTGTGTATTATCCTGTACTGTGACATCACTGTGTGTATTATCCTGTACTGTGACATCACTGTATGTATTATCCTGTACTGTGACATCACTGTATGTATTATCCTGTACTGTGACATCACTGTGTGTATTATCCCTGTACTGTGACATCACTGTGTGTATTATCCCTGTACTGTGACATCACTGTGTGTATTATCCCTGTACTGTGACATCACTGTGTGTATTATCCTGTACTGTGACATCACTGTATGTATTATCCCTGTACTGTGACATCACTGTGTGCATTATCCCTGTACTGTGACATCACTGTGTGTATTATCCTGTACTGTGACATCACTGTGTATTATCTCTGTACTGTGACATCACTGTGTGTATTATCTCTGTACTGTGACATCACTGTGTGTATTATCCCTGTACTGTGACATCACTGTGTGTATTATCCTGTACTGTGACATCACTGTGTGTATTATCTCTGTACTGTGACATCACTGTGTGTATTATCCCTGTACTGTGACATCATTGTGTGTATTATCTCTGTACTGTGACTTCACTGTGTGTATTATCCCTGTACTGTGACATCACTGTGTATATTATCCCTGTACTGTGACATGACTGTGTATATTATCCCTGTACTGTGACATCACTGTGTGTATTATCCCTGTACTGTGACATCACCGTGTGTATTATCCCTGTACTGTGACATCACTGTGTATATTATCCCTGTACTGTGACATCACTGTGTGTATTATCCCTGTACTGTGACATCACTGTGTTTATTATCCTGTACTGTGACATCACTGTGTGTATTATCTCTGTACTGTGACATCACTGTGTGTATTATCCCTGTACTGTGACATCACTGTGTGTATTATCTCTGTACTGTGACATCACTGTGTGTATTATCCCTGTACTGTGACATCACTGTGTGTATTATCCCCGTACTGTGACATCACTCTGTGCATTATCCCTGTACTGTGACATCACTGTGTATTATCCCTGTACTGTGACATCACTGTGTGCATTACCACTGTACTGTGACATCACTGTGTGTATTATCTCTGTACTGTGACATCACTGTGTATTATCCTGTACTGTGACATCACTGTGTGTATTATCCCTGTACTGTGACATCACTGTGTGTATTATCTCTGTACTGTGACATCACTGTGTGTATTATCCTGTACTGTGACATCACTGTGTGTATTATCCTGTACTGTGACATCACTGTGTGTATTATCTCTGTACTGTGACATCACTGTGTGTATTATCCTGTACTGTGACATCACTGTGTGTATTATCCTGTACTGTGACATCACTGTGTGTATTATCCTGTACTGTGACATCACTGTGTGTATTATCTCTGTACTGTGACATCACTGTGTGTATTATCCTGTACTGTGACATCACTGTATGTATTATCCTGTACTGTGACATCACTGTGTGTATTATCCTGTACTGTGACATCACTGTGTGTATTATCCCTGTACTGTGACATCACTCATAATGAAAAATCGGTGTGCAAAGGAGACCTAAATAATCATAAAGTTTTCAATTTCTGCTATGCTTAAGCTGGTAATAGTAAAGTAGGGCCCCATTACAACTTTTGCTATGGGGCCCCATCAGTAGGTTTAAGTGCTGCAGTATATGTTGGTGCTATAAACATCAGACTGTTAGCAACTCATGAACTTCTGCACTTTTGGGTTAATCTTGCTATATCATCACTCAGAGCTTGTCATATTGATGTGAAATGCGTCACTTGACTCAAACCACTCCATTGTAAAGACTGAATATCTCATTTGGACAGGGATATGATGAGTCACATTGCCTATCCATGGGAGATCTGTTACACAGAGTGCAATGACTTGAAACAACGGCAACAATATAAATGTAGATAAAAAACCATCAACGCACAAATGAAACAATCTGTTATATGTTTTTATATGTTATTTATAGAGGACCTTTCACCACCTCCATCATCTCCAGCTCTTTACATCAGTTAATAGTCACTGCTCCACTGATTTTCTCTCACTCCCGCCATTCCTGAGCACTCCATGTTCTTAGTTTTGGTGCTTGATATGCTATATATGCTATTACGAACATGTGGCCGTGGCAGCCAATCTACCCACAATGCCGAGGTGCCATGCATACTTATATTCCGCTATAAAGAGATTATTTGGGACTATGATATTGACTGCTGTGGCCACTTCATTCCTTACCAAGCCACGTGCATTGTATAGTGGCTGTGCTTGGTACTGCAACTCAGCCCTATTCACTTAAATGGTATAGATTTGTAGCCATATAGCCGTGATTTGTAGCCATATAGCCATGATGTCCCCGACCTAAGAAGAGAAAGTGGAGCTTACCCATAGTATCCCTTTAGGCCACATACACACAGCAAAGCCATCTGCATCACACTGTACAGAGGTGCACAGAGTCCCTGATGGTCTGTTTGTGGAATTGACCTCTAGGAAGGGAACACAATATTTGGTTTTCTTTGTACAGGAAGCTATACATGAAAATATTGTTTGTTTTAATATGCCGCCAAATTCTGCTGGCGTCGGTGAGTGTTTACACACAACAGACATTGTCCTTTTCGTCTCCTCTTGTATGTCCATAAAGACACTATGCTGAAGACACAGAAGTGAAACGTATGTAGTCCTACATTTAAAGGAAAAACTGAAGGGCAAGGAAGAATTGTGGAAGAAGAACAGGGAGTAGGTTTTTGATGAAACTGAGAATACAATGGTAGTTCTTAATAGTATCTGCAGCTAACAGAGAGAGACCTTCTGTTTGTACAGCAATACATGCTAGAAAATCAGGTCACACAAAAAAATCAACTATGTGCAAATGTAAGAAAAATGGTCCCACAAACTGGAGAGTTCCTAACCCCAACAACAACTCAGGTTCGGAACCATATACTTGACCATTCAGTATATGTAAATTACTGTCTTAATTGAGTGTTCTTTACAATAGACATAAGATACTCTTTTCTCCAATAAAGTCTACAAAAAGTTCACAGGGTGGCCGTGTGTATATATAATGCTGGAAAGTGAACCCACAGGTGTCCAATGATTATACAGTATAAGCAAAGACTGATCCCCATAGCAAACTTTGGACTAGGGCCCTCCCACATCACACAGCATAGTGCCCCCTTTCCTGTCCCCCAGACAGTATAACGTCCTATTTACACACACTGTAATGTCCCAAAGTGGCTTCCAGTATAATATCCCATAATGGCTCCTCCACACAGTATAATGTCCTATAGTGGCCCCTCCACACAGAATAATGTCCTATAGTGTCCCTCCACACAGTATAATGTCCTATAGTGGCCCCTCCACACAGTATAATATCCTATAGTGGCCCCTCCACACAGTATAATGTCCTATAATGGCCCCTCCACACAGTATAATGTCCTATAATGGCCCCTCCACACAGTATAATGTCCTATAGTGGCCCCTCCACACAATATAATATCCTATAGTGGCCCCTCCACACAGTATAATGTCCTATAGTGGCCCCTCCACACAGTATAATGTCCCATAGTGGCCCCACCATACAGTATAATGTCCCATAGTGGCCCCTGTACACAGTATAATGTCCCATAGTGGCCCCTGTACACAGTATAATGTCCTATAGTGGCCCCTCCACACAGTAGAATGTCCCATGGCAGCATCCACACCATATCATGTGTGGAATATCTATGTCTGTGACGTCACTACAAAGACCCAAAGACAGCAGAGATTTGAGCACTTATAACAGGAAACAATATGGTGATTAAATAATGGTGCCATACTTTGGTCAAAGAACACATTTATAATTCAATTACATCTCAATTAATACCAATATACAGTGATCAGATAACAAGTCCCCATATACCTAGTAATTAAAGGGACACAGATGGTGTAATACAGGGGAGTTAGCCAAGATCAGCGTAGCTACTCTCCTGCCATGTTTTCCAGAACTGTAGTTCATGTTAAGGAGAGAGAGAGGATTGCAAGCCCCTGTACTTTGGTAGTCTCCGGTGATCTTATTGCAATGAATGGAGAGTTGCACACAGTGCACACACACCCTGACCACTTCTTCATTCAGCCCCCACTGATCTGCAAGTTCTCCCCTTAGCTTTACCAGCTCTTTTCTAATCCTAGAGCCCGTATATAGTGAATCATGTAACCTACCACTATGACATGTCTATAACTCCAGCTTTCTGCCTTTACTGGTGTTCACCCTTTCCTAGCTGCTTGTTATTTCTATGTTTGTTCCTGCCACTTTAAGAATTAGTGTTCACTTGTTTAACTTCCTCTTGCTTATCGTCTGTGTCTCTGCATATTTGTGTTGTTCAGTTCCTTGTGCTGTTCTGTTTGCTTGAGTCTGTTTTGGCTCTTCCTCATTTATTTAGAGTCCTGGTCTGTTCCTGTGGCCTTTGGGCTTATGTTTGTGATACTTCTGGGATTTCTGCAATATTCCTACTACTTGTGTTTGTCCTGTCATAATCCTTGGCTGACCTTAGCCTGTACAACTGCCCATCTGGGTTTTAGTCTATGTTCGCATTTTGTATGTTTATCCTGTTTCTGCGGTGCTCCGTACTATAGTTATGTCTGTCTCTTCTGCCGCTACCAAATCTGGGACACCTCAAGGAGAACCAATAATGACCAATGAGGAGTCTGCTAGGATAGATCCCTTTAGATGTAGCAGTTTGGTAGCACTGGGGGTCCACAATCCAGGACTCATGACAGTGTAATTTGGGTTATTTCTCGTAGAGATGGTTACTTAATTTGCTCTTAACATTATGTCTAACAATTCATGTTTCTTATGGAAAACCTGCCCTAATAGTACTGATCCCAGTGATCTATTACTAACAATACGTAGCGTCTACACCACAGATGTGTCCTACAGTGTGGGGCCAGAGATTAGCCCTCTAATTTACATAGATTTACATTCCTTACAGTATAAAACAGGCTTTTGTGGCAGGCTATTCTACAGATTTACAATCCTTACAGTATAGAACCAGCTTTTGGGTTAGGTTATGCCGTAAATTTGCAGTCCTTATAGTATAGAACCAGCTCTTGTGGCAGGCTATTCCACAAATTCATAGTCTTTTCACTATAAAAACAGCTCCTGGGGTAGGCTATTCCACAGATTTACAATTCTTACAGTATAGAATCAGCTTCTGGGGTAGGCTATTTCACAAATTCTGTATATACAGTACTACTACTTCCATCCTCTATAGACTGTGTTGTACTACATAGCCTGGTGTCATCTGTAAAAATAGAGACAGTACTACTACTCCCATCTTCTATATTATTAATAAATAAGTTACACAACAGAGGATACGGTAAACCACATAGAACAGAAGTCATCTGTAAAAATAGAGACAGTACTACTACTCCCATCTTCTATATTATTAATAAATAAGTTACACAACAGAGGATACGGTAAACCACATAGAACAGAAGACCCAGCACTGACCCCTGGGGTACACCATATATAACAGAGGACCCAGCACTGACCCCTGGGGTAAACCATATATAACAGAGGACCCAGCACTGACCCCTGGGGTAAACCATATATAACAGAGGACTCAGCACTGACCCCTGGGGTACACCACTTATAACAAAGGACCCAGCACTGACCCCTGGGGTACACCACTTATAACAGAGGACCCAGCACTGACCCCTGGGGTACACCACATATAACAGAGGACCCAGCGCTGACCCCTGGGGTACACCACTTATAACAGAGGACTCAGCACTGACCCCTGGGGTACACCACTTATAACAGAGGACCCAGCACTGACCCCTGGGGTACACCACATATAACAGAGGACCCAGCGCTGACCCCTGGGGTACACCACTTATAACAAAGGACCCAGCACTGACCCCTGGGGTACACCACTTATAACAGAGGACCCAGCACTGACCCCTGGGGTACACCACATATAACAGAGGACCCAGCGCTGACCCCTGGGGTACACCACTTATAACAAAGGACCCAGCACTGACCCCTGGGGTACACCACTTATAACAAAGGACCCAGCACTGACCCCTGGGGTACACCACTTATTACAGAGGACCCAGCACTGACCCCTGGAGTACACCACTTATAACAGAGGACCCAGCACTGACCCCTGGGGTACACCACTTATTACAGAGGACCCAGCACTGACCCCTGGAGTACACCACTTATAACAAAGGACCCAGCACTGACCCCTGGGGTACACCACATATAACAGAGGACCCAGCACTGACCCCTGGGGTACACCATTTATAACAGAGGACCCAGCACTGACCCCTGGGGTACACCACTTATAACAAAGGACCCAGCACTGACCCCTGGGGTACACCATATATAATAGAGGACCCAGCACTGACCCCTGGGGTACACCACTTATAACAGAGGACTCAGCACTGACCACTGGGGTACACGACTTATAACAGAAGATCCAGCACTGACCCCTGGGGTACACCACATATAACAGAGGACCCAGCGCTGACCCCTGGGGTACACCACTTATAACAAAGGACCCAGCACTGACCCCTGGGGTACACCACTTATAACAGAGGACCCAGCACTGACCCCTGGGGTACACCACATATAACAGAGGACCCAGCGCTGACCCCTGGGGTACACCACTTATAACAAAGGACCCAGCACTGACCCCTGGGGTACACCACTTATAACAAAGGACCCAGCACTGACCCCTGGGGTACACCACTTATTACAGAGGACCCAGCACTGACCCCTGGAGTACACCACTTATAACAGAGGACCCAGCACTGACCCCTGGGGTACACCACTTATTACAGAGGACCCAGCACTGACCCCTGGAGTACACCACTTATAACAAAGGACCCAGCACTGACCCCTGGGGTACACCACATATAACAGAGGACCCAGCACTGACCCCTGGGGTACACCACATATAACAGAGGACCCAGCACTGACCCCTGGGGTACACCACATATAACAGAGGACCCAGCACTGACCCCTGGGGTACACCATTTATAACAGAGGACCCAGCACTGACCCCTGGGGTACACCACATATAACAGAGGACCCAGCACTGACCCCTGGGGTACACGACTTATAACAGAAGATCCAGCACTGACTTCTTTGGGTATACCACATATAACAGCATGATCAATATTTTTAGCCCATAAACTCCTTAAAGAAAAACTGTCCAAAAAGGCTGCGCATTGTAATATAGAGATTACAGCCCCTTCAGCTACATAGAAGTGAATGGAGAGCTGGTCACACAAGCACCCTGGAGCTCCATTCACAAGGAGACTTTATGTAGACTTTTGTTCCACCGCTCTCCCCAATGCTGGATAGGGGATATGTGTCGTGAACAGCACAACCCCTTTAAGTCTATCATAAATGTACGGAACTTTTTGCAGGCTGAAAAAATCTGCTTCAGAAATTAGAAAACTTTTTTTGACTTTTTTTTACATGATGCGTTTTTTGTTATGTTATGTTATGCGTTATGTTTTTCGTCATGGGCTTTTGCCCCAGCACACTGTATGGTCCTGAAAAGTTCCATTTAAAAAACGGTAGAGATTTTTTGCAAAATCTGCGTCAAAAGAACGCATTGCATTTTTCCACCTCCCATTTATTTCTATGGGTTTTTCAAGCCGGAATCCGCCTGGAGATAGGTCATGTTGCTTTTTTTTTCGTCTCCAAAAAAAAAAAAAAATTCTATGTGAACATATCCTTAGATAAGTTAAAGCACTTTCATAAAAAACGGGAAAAAAACGGAAATGAAAAAATCTTTTGTTTGGTGCATTTCAGTTATCCCAATGCCCAGAGTGATGAGTCCAAACCATTTGTATGAGTACGTTTTCCATATTGTTTGCTAGGAGTGAGACCACTGTTCACACCACATCCTCTACTGGTTCTTATCACCTCGTATATAGGGACAAGACCAAATGGCCCCATAGCAGATACATGAGTTGAATCTATAGTAGATACAGTATATCCTTGGTTAGGGTTCTGAATTCTCCACCCCCATCATTTTACTCTGTCTTGTCTCCATTACTGTCCCATTAGCACCTGTAATTGCCAATTCTCCTCCTCGAACTGTCAGGACAAGATTTTATTAGGATCGTATCAATGCTGCCTTGAATTTCGCAATTGCTAACCGGTTTAGCACGACGAGCTTGCAAATGGCTAACCTAACATGAATTGTCATAGATCCTTATTGCGCATGGACCCCCAAAAAATGCTGGATTGTAGTCCAATCCTAGATAAAGTTACCGCACCACCGATGAATGATGGCCATCCTTTTAGCACAAGTCAATATGCTTTATCAAGCTCACAACCCCATTGATGGTCACCAAGGGTCAACACACTTTATTATATTGCAAATGGAAGCCCATACTAACCCTTACGCCCAAAAAAGCAAAAGCCAAATCAAAGCCAGCCACAGAAAAGTAACCAACAACACAAAATAATGTATTAGCCAATGCTGCCTCCATTTTTGGGCAATGCAAACAAATCCCTGAATATATGGTATTTGTGCCGATCTGTTGAAAACAGGGATCCAGCCCTTAAGTTCGGGTCAGACCCCTAAGTAACATTTTGGAAACCAACTGTATATCTATGGCCAGAAATTCCAAAAGTTAGAATCCCTGCTCATATCCTCTTTTTAGTACGCATATAATGGCTATGCACAAAGTGATTTCCATCCATTCTACCAGACTTTAATGTAAAAAAAAAAAATGGAATTGTCAAGGGTACATTTTTTTGGAGGACACAAAGAATTAGTAGGGTTTATTATTCCGTCCTCTCTATGGATCCCATCTCTGTGATGAGACCCTTTCCATATATAACCATAAGGGCTCATTCACACAAGCCAAGAGGGGCAGATTCTGACGCCGAATCCAATTCATAATCCGCCCCCTCACAACAGAGGTCTATGTAGACCGCTACCTTCCATTTTTCTGTGAGCGGTATGTTCCGGCTCACGGTAAAAAGAACGAGCTGCCCTTTCTTCAGCCCCGGCGTCGCCTCGCAACAGCACCCTCCGGACTAGGCCCATTCATTTGAGCCTACTCCAGAGAGGGAAGCCGCGACTGTCGGAAGCCACGACAGTTGCGGCAGGTGCATTTTGGTCCAATTCTGATAACGCTTCCCGCATCACAATCAGGACCAAAATACGCGGCCCCGTGCCCCGTGTGAAGTAGCCCTAATTCTGCTAGTGTCCGACAGCTAGTGTCCGATACATGTAGGATTTAGCTGCCCGCTTGAAAAATCGGACATCTTTGTAAACAGACACTTAAGGACACCCACAGACACTAAAGGATACTGTATGATGTCCCATTTAAAATAATGCAAATTGTAACGGACGGAGCTACTGTCCGATGCTAAAATCTTGCACGAGGGTCCACACGGTGGCTCAGTGGTTGGCACTGCAGCCTTGCAGTGCTGGGGTCCTGGTGTTCAAATTCTACTAAGGGCAAAAAACCATCTGCAAGGAGTTTGTATGTTCTCCCCGTGTTTGCATGGATTTCCATCCCATATTCCAGAAAAAACCATACTGATAGGGAAAAAAGTACATTGTTAGCTCTAAGTGGGCTCACAATCTACATAAAAATAAATAAATAAATAAATAAATCTTGCGCAGACATTAGCATCGGACACTAGCTGTCAGACACCGACGCTAGTGAGAACCCAGCCTTACTAATGCAGGTTTATGTGTCATAAAAACAATGTATCATATTAAGAAGATGTCATATAATGTTGCCGTAGTAAGTGTGGCACGTGCCAGGCTTTGCCTACTGCCCTATGACAGCCATACAGTCATTAAACATTACACAGGGCAGTGAAGCAGAACTGACCAACACGTCCAGTGCATTTTGGGAACATCCCCTGACACAGGCACAATTACAGCCACGTTAAAGCTGATGGCATGAATGATGATCAGACGCCTCCAGGCAAAACTACGAGAAATGAGAAAAAAAAGGCTGCAAACCACAGACCTCCATTATACATCCGCCCAATCAATATGGGATATGAGAAATAGCCAACTTTGTCAGTCTATTCCGACATGAAGGAACCAGTCACTAAATAATTCATTCCAGTGGATTGTAGATAATTTGTAAAAAGTAGCCTGTAAACCGCAACGTGCCGTCACGTAATAACATGTTAATCGCGCCATTTTACACAATGTATCAGTGCTGGTGTGGCTTTCCTAGAGTAATCTCTCCAATTGTAGAAGATCCTGACATGTCCGGTCTACTAAATACTTGTATTCTCCAAGTAATAACCATTCTAAAGGGACTTTTCTTAGAGATTTCTTAGATACGACCCCCACAGTTATAGCCCTGATCTCATCCTCATCCAGTCTGTCTGGGATGACATGAAGAGACAGACGGATTGGAGCAAGCCTACATCCACAGAAGATCTGGGCTTAGTTCTCCAAGATGGCGGCGGGAACAACCTCCCTGCCCAGTTCTGCCAAAAACTGTCTGTACCAAAAAGAAGGTAAATAAATTATTAACCCTTCTATTTCTGAAAACCTTATTCTTGCACTTTGCAAACATGTAATCTTGATATTCAGAGACAGATCAACTTGCTAATCTGCGAATGGCGCGCTGTCCGTGGTTGATCTATTTTTTAAAAATTTCCTATATATTATATATAGTCTCTAGTTATGTGAAAAGCGGAAGACACATGGATATCATCATTTTTTTTTTCATGGACGCACAGAGTTTCATTGGTGTGATGCAATAGTGATAGATCAGCATCAGTAAAAAAAAAGGGATCTGAGACCAACGGTCCGCAAAAAAACATACATCTGAATGGAGACATTGAAATGAATAGATATGTATGATGGCACGTGCACACATGTATACTTACGTTGCAGCATATTCCCCATACCTGGCTAAAATTTTTGCACATTACTGTATCGACCTATCTGTTAGACAAGTGTAATCACTATAGTGATTAGTCTATGCTATGCTATTTAGTCTCTGTACTGTCAGGAGGGTGGTGTCAGGCAGGAGCAGACAAGGGGTGTGATTCTGAGCTCTGCCAAAATTAACAGCATTGACTGCTCTGGAATGGCGAGGGCTAGAGGAAAAATTCAGTGGAACAGCAGCTATTAATTCATGCAAAGATCTAATTTCTAACTTACTTACTTTATCAAAAATGAATATTTGCCCAAATTGCCAGGGCAGTCAGGTGATCACCCCAAGTACTTTTTCTGATTTTCTGGTGACGTTCTGTTTCCAATAACAAAAGATCACCGATACTACCCTCTCCAACTCATCATACTCACCTGTATTCGTGCCCTGATGTTCTGGGCACGAAACGTCACTTCCTTCACTTTTACCTGCGCCTGTGCAAGACAGCCGGAGTTCTAACATGCCAACACTCTGACTCTATTGCACAGGCACCAGCAGAAGTGAAGAGGAGGACAGAAGGAAGTGATTTCCCATGCCCAGAACATCAGGTAAGTATTATGGGGTGGGCTGTTTTAAGCTAAATTCACATGGCGGATTTTGGGAGACCGTGGCACATCACTCCCTCTGGAGCCTTTGGGCCTAATCCGGAGCGGAATTTCTGCGACTGGATGCCGGTGCACTGTATGCACTGCATCGGCATCCAGTTGCGGATAGCCATTTTTTGGTCCGGAATCTGAGGCAACATCTCATTGACTTCAATGGGATCTGCTCGATTTTTTTTTCTAACTAGTAGCGGAAAAAAGAAGCAAGATGCCCTATCTTGCCCCAGATTCCGCGGCTGATTCAGCAATGGTGTCCACGGCTCCAGACATGCTCCTGTTTAGGCCCATACATTCAGGCCTAATCAGGATGCCGCGATGGGATGCCGATGGGATGTCCGCGGGCTAGCTAGGGAAACAGGGAGGGAGTGTGAGAGAGGGAGGAGGAGTGAGTGAGAGGGGAATCTGAGTGAAAAGCAATGCATCATGGTTGTTGTAGGATTAGAGAGCAGGAATCTACCCGCCTAAACAAATGCAGAGGATACCAGGAGCTCCCGGAGAATCTCAAAAATCACTCAAAACACTGCTAAAGGTATTTGGGTGCACTTATTAACCCAATAAGAGCACTAACAGACCTTTTAAAAAAAACAAAAACAAATGGATTTTTTTTTGCCTGGAAAACCCTTTTAACATATACTCCATAGTAGTAGAAAATATTGACCTTTAGTTTTTGTAGTCCGCTTTTTCTCTTGTTCTACCAAACTATCCCAGACTCCAGATATAGCTCTGTACCTGCCCTCAGTACACAGGGAAAACAGGTATACCTTATAGACCTTATAGAATATAGAACTAGGTCAGGGCCACAAGGGCACCAACCACAGTAGTTTAGCTGCTAAGATCCTGTTAGCAGATATCCCAATGCGATCTAAACAAATCTCATCCACATGCTACAGCTAAAACCATCAGCGCCAAGTAACTTCATGTTCTAATGCTGGAAAATCCACCGGGGTGACAATCCTGTCCTCTGTCTGTGGCTCTGGTCTTAAACCATGATTGTCCTATACACACTCTAAAACAGGAGACAGGTGCTTCACATAGAAAGATGCACAGAAATAATTTGGCATGTGCATGGCCCAAGTATCTACAATTTACTGTCCAGATTGCTAAAACATATATTATCCTATGCTATAATATGCTATCCACATTTTTATCCGATGCAGCGGTTTCATATTCTGTACATAAATAACCAATTCTTTGACTTCTGTTCCTTTTTTTCTATTGTAAAGGTCAAATGTTTTCTAAATCCAGTAATTGAATTAAGCTCTGTTCACGTTACCTTTATGTTTTCTTTCTTAGGCTAGAATCACACTAGTCTTCATTTGAGGGTTGCGTTCCCCATTCCCCTTGAAAATGGACGGAAACCCAGCGGACTGCATTATAGTCTATGGGGTCTGCCAGTTTCTGCAGGTAACTGCTTTTTAATCGGATTGGGTTGCCATTTTGGGGACCCGAAGTATGGTAACCCGAAGGCTAGTGTGAACCTAGCGTTAAAAATATTGGAGTAGGAACAGCATTTATCTTGTAGGTGGTTGGACTACTGAGATCTCCACTGATCACAAGAACGGGGTCCCTGAGTTCCCTTTGTGAATGGAGGGTCTTTTTTCTCATGAAATCTGTTCAATACACTATTGTGACTTGCTAGGAAAAATCCTTGACAGGCTGAAATTCACAACACAGCTCCAAGTGGCCTCAAATAGATATGCGTAGAAAGGATAGCATATTACACTAGGTTCAGGCTAACATTGCTTCCCGGGGACCCGAACAACAGAAAGGCATAATGCTATAACAGTGGTAACACAAAGAGTCTGACAGACCTCACTGACAATAATGGGGTCCATCGGGTGTCCAATGTTTTTTAACTGAGACCGGTGTAGGAAAAGTCCTCTGCCAGTTTGCAGCAGACACAGTGATGGAGTTGCCAATGGAGACTCCGGCGCAAATGTGATTGGAGCCTGACTTGAACTATAAGGAGAACACTATAATAAGGGTCTCATCCGGGGTAGAATATCACAATACACCTCAGCTGCTGCAGAACATTGCAATACAGACCTCAGCTGCTGCAGAACATTGCAATACAGACCTCAGCTGCTGCACAACATTGCAATACAGACCTCAGCTGCTGCAGAACATCGTAATTAGCTGAGGTGTAGCATCATAATGCCTCCACTTTTGAATATCATCTTAAGGCCCTGTTCCCACGAAGTAACGCGCCGCTCATGCTGACCCATTAATACAATGGACTCGTGGACTCCTGTTCTCATGATAAGTGGTTGCCCCAACGGACAGACCCCCAGCACGTCAGATGATATATTAATCATTTTCAAGCTTATCCAGGAATCACATCTCTGTAGGAGAATCCATCGCAGATTCTGCTTAAAGGGATCCTATCTTTCAAACACGTTTTTTTCTAATTAACACTTCGGAATAACCTTAAAAAAGGCTATTCGTCTCCTACCTTTCGTTGTCTTCTCTGCGCCACCGTTTGCTTGAAATCCCGGTTCTTGTTGGTATATAAATGAGCTCTTTCAAACAGCACTGGGGGCGTCCCCAATACTGCGAGAGAACTCTCGAGCGCTGCCTCCATCTTCTTCAGGAATGGGCCTTCTTCGTGTCTTCTTCCGGGGGTTGGCTTCAAACTTCTAGGCATCGGGTCTAGGGCAAAGCAGACTGTGCATGCCTGCTGGCCACAAGAAAATGGCCACTTACACAGTATTGTAGGCCCAAGGCGTAGAAGTTTGAAGCCACCGCCGGAAGAAGACTTGTGAAGATGGAATTGGCGCTGGAGAGTTCTCTCGCAGCATTGGGGACGCCCCCAGTGCTGTTTGAGCGCTCGGGCCTGCCCCCTGTGCTGCGAGATAACTCATTTGCATAACGACAAAAAACGGATTATATACCGAACGGTGGTGCGGAGAAGACATCTAAAGGTAGAAGAAGAATAGCCTTTCTTAAGGCTATTCCTACGTGTTAGGGACAAAAAATTGACTTTTAATGATAGAATCCCTTTAAAATTATCAGAAAGAAAAGTCGTGTAAAGCGGACTCCGCCGGTTTCAGTATAAATGGGGTGACGGGTCCGTAGATAACTGATTTTCAATTGGACAGGGTCTCCATCTTTAAGTTCCCCATTGGGACCTGAATGATGGAGCCCCAAACACAAGTTTGAACCTAGCGTTACACTACTATTACATGTCTGTTTTAGTAAATTCTTCTATTCCTTACAATATAAGTCAGGGGAATCTCTTCTTAGAGCTTTGTTTTATTCCTAAATTGACAACTGGGTGTTACCACAAGATGGTGTGTCCACCTCCCTACACACACTGACTGTGGGGACACACCTCTTTGACAGGTAGATGGTAACATCCTAATGTCTATTTCTTTGTGTATTTCTAGGAAGAATAATGGAGGGACAGCACAATGCAGTGTTATATGAAAAGATAGTGTAGAATCATTTTTAATGAGAAGAGAAACAATTTACTCCAATGGAGGTAGGGTGAGAGGTTCTACTTAAAGGGGATTGTCCAGGGGAAAATGGACAACCCTTTTAAGTTTTAAATCAGTCGGAGGCAGTCAAAAAAAATTCAAAAATTCATACGCACCTGTCCCCGATGTGCCGGTGCCTCCCAACGTGGTCCAGTCTTCTCTGTCCCGTGCTGATGTGTGGTGGAAATCCCAGCCTCATGTGACCACTGAGGCCAATCGGCGGCCTCAGTGAAGGGACAGGTAGTGTGCTGAGGTCACTGATTGGCCAACTTCAACGGAACTCAGCAAGAGACGCGTGAGAAGCCGCCGGAGCAGAAGGACTGGAACACATTGGGAGGACACCGGAGCATCGGGGACAGGTGAGTATGATTTTTCTTTATCATTGTCCAGGCATAAAAAAAAAAATCCCTGGACAACTCTTTAAAGGGGCTATCAACCTTTCTAATATTGATGGCCTGTCCTTAGGGTGACCCATCAGTTTTCCATCTGCAGGGGTCTGCCAGCCATCATCCCCGTCTCAGCTCCCGGTAATGTTCACATGCCAGGACCCATGTTGCCCACTCTCCATACAATGAGTAACAGGAACTGAGCTGTCCTAGAAGAACTGATCTGCAGGGTCCTAACTGTAGACCCCCCGCAGATCTGAAATAGATGGACTTATACTATGGTTAGGCCATCAATATTAGTAAGGTGGGTAAACCTATTAATTATGATTAAATTGCTAAATGAAAAAAAATCGGCACAAAAATAAAAAAAAATATATGTAAATAAGACGAATCACATGGGCTGATGGAGTTAATAACACAAGACAAAGACATTTGTTTAAAGGATGTGTACAGTCCTTACCTTGAGCTAATGTTGACATTCACATCAATGGATTTGTATGTATGATGTGTATGGTTAAACCTGCAGGCCCGTCCTGTTTATCTAGGCCTTTATAGTAAGCACTAAACCGATAGGCTTGTGTCTATATCAATTGTATGGGCATCCAAAATGCAAAAAAATAAAAATAAAACCAAAAATTTACAAAACATAAAACAATCCTAAACATATAACCCAGCTCCATCCCATAACATCTAACCCTAAAAATGCTGGCCGTATAATGGAGTGTGTTATTGGCCATGGTGGCCTGGGAAGGGTTACATTTCATCTCCGCTCCACAGATTCATGTGACACTTGTCCTAGGGATTTTCTGACATGCTTCTATGATGTCATTGAATCTTTTTTAAGTAACACCGTTTCCACACAATGTGATTCGGGGGTCAGACTGTGTCCCAGTAGTTTCCTCTACATGAAGGAGAAGGCAATAGGAGACGGTGCAGAGGTAACTCCCTAATAAATCAGTCCCTGACACCATTTTATAAACAAGGCCTAAGGATCCGATACAGAAAACCGGTCTTCGGGGGTATTTTGCATTTTGTTCTACCTTCCATTGGATTAACTACGTCATTTCGTGACGATCCACCGAAAATGAGGCCTAAATTTAGATGCTGCTCCATTAGCCGGAGACTATTGACATCCATAGAAACCTATTCCTGCTTCCTATGCATTATTTAGATGTTATGACAAAACCATGCTATATAGATCTACCTATAACCCCGCCATACCAATCGCTGCACCCAAATCACTGCCTGGAGCCGTATCCAGACCAATGGTTATTATAGATCAGTGACCCCTAAGGCATCCAGGTCTTACACCCTCCAAGCATCACCATAGATGACCTTCAAAACAATTTCTCTTATTGTTGTCCATCAGGCTGACGGATGAAGGTGCTTAAAAACCTACGAGAAAATCAATCACTCTGCAGGGTTTTCTAGATGAGTCGTTTTCTAGAAATGGTCTCTGTCCCCCATTCTAAGCACGGCACATACCGGGGGGGAGGGAGGAGTGACCATAGCATGCAATAAATGCAATTTCAATGGCAAATACAGCAGATCTTACTATATAATGGAGAGGCCTGAATGGTATTTGCAACAGCAAGCTCGGGGTTAATTCATTAAGGCGACAACATTGCTAAATCCCTATCCCCTTCTTCTCCTCTTCCCTGATACCCATCCCCCGTCACGCTCCAGATGGGTATACAGGAGTGTACGTGCATGAGTATGTATATACAGATACAAATAGATACATATATCCATATTTATAGATAACTGATACATTTCTATAAACAGTATCTATCTAAGGAACTCTCTGCAATTTGATATATTTCTGCACATTTGCAATACACATTTTCTGCAAAGGATGAATGGCAGACAAGGATTTGCTAAGATAAGGAGAAGCTGTGAATGATGGAACAGGTACCATAATGCCAGGGATCCATGCAATACTCACCAAGGCAAAGGAACAATGCTATCTCCTCCTTTGCTTTTGTCGTGACCAACCTCCCACAGGATCAGGGATCACCTCTATTCCTCTCCCATCAGGACACAGATGCCATTTAATTCCAGGGTTGGATTGTCTCTCCTCTTCTATGAGGGTCTTCTCCCTCCTATAGGGCTGAGATGCTTCTGTGTCCCCCCTGTTCCCAGGCGTGTCTCCTCTTTGGATCCTGGATGTGCAAAAGGGAGGAGGAAGAGGAGGAAGATGCTGTGCACAGAGCAGGTGCAACACAAACAGCTCAGAGACAGGAGACAGGAGACACCTTCCCAGGGGCTGCAGGGAGGACAAGGAATGGAAACAATAGCTGGGCAAGGGAGGGCAAGAGGAGAGAAGAAAGGAAGCCTCCCTGATATTGTCTATAAGCACGGGTGTGTGTGTGTGTGTGTGCAAGAAGCAGATGTGGAGAGCATCAAAGCCAATCACCAAGACCTCGTGTCAGAGCGCCCCCTGCTGCCAGCTATGCATGTATTCTGGGGAACTGCAAGGATTGGCTGGCAGCTGTAGAGACAGCGAGATCTGGCCACACACAGAACACAAGGGTGATTAGATATACATGTACACACACACACATATATATGTATATATATATATATATTCATACATGCACACAGAAGAGAAGGTTATATATATATCTTACATTGATATACATACTATACTTATACATATAGAACTAAGTATAAGTGGTAAGTATAATAAGTGGTGTAACATTTGGTCCTTCTCACCTCTCCTTTGAGATCAGAGGAGTAACATAGATTGTAAGCTCTTGCGAGCAGAGCCCTCAGTCCCATTGTGTGAAGTGACTATTTCTTTGTAATTCTTCCTTCTCTTTGTACTTGAACCCTACAAATTGTACAGTGCTGCAGAATATGTTGGCGCTATATAAATAAAATGTATTGTTATTAACATGAAGTTCCTGTGTTCATATGTAAATTCTGTGATGGGACTGTTACCTACATTGTGCTATTTACAATAGTGGTAGATTTTATGTAAAAGTGGAACCGTTGGGGCCCTCTCGAGGTTCAGGGCCCAATAGTGACTGCTACCTCTGCACCCCTTGCAGTTATACTTCTGTTTCAGGTAAAATGCCTCAAGACTTATCTTCTTCATCACGACTGACACATTGTTGTGTGTGTTATAAAGCTGCATATACTTGCTGCTGCTGCAGAACACTATAATAAGGGTCTCATCTGGGGTAGAATATCACAATACACCTCAGCTGCTGCAGAACATTGCAATACAGACCTCAGCTGCTGCAGAACATTGCAGTACAGACCTCAGCTGCTGCAGAACATTGCAATACAGACCTCAGCTGCTGCAGAACATTGTAATTAGCTCAGGTGTAGCATCATAATGCCTCCACTGCTGAACATCATCTTAAGGCCCCGTTCCCACTGAGTAACGCGCCGCTCATTTAGACACGTAAACAGATCCCATTGACTTCAATGAGTGTCGGCTTACACGCGCTACACATTGAAATCAATGGGAGGCTTTATAACCCATTGCTTTCAATGTGTAGTGCGCGTAAGATAATGAAGTCAATGGGATTTGCTTTGAAGCGCCTCGCTCTGACATGTGTATACGTGTCTAAATGAGAGGCGCGTTACTCCGTGGGAACGGAGCCTACGGCTAAGGCCTGGTTCACATCAGTGTTTGGGTTTCCGTTTGGGGAGTTCTCTTGGGGACCCCCCGAACGGAAACCTATACACATTAAAAAGTGGTTACCTGGGAATACACGCAGGCCCCATACACTATAATGGGGTCCGTGTGGTTTCCGCAAGAAACATGCGTATTGAAAAGTCCTGCTTGCTAATTTGGGCTGCGGATTTTTCTACAGATATAATAGGAGAAAAAAATGAGAGGCGGATTGCTAAAACAGCAGTTATACATGGAGCTCGACAGATCCCATTGACTATAATGGGATATGTTGGGTTTCCGTTATTTTATAATTAAGACTGGCAGATGAAAAAATCCTCCATGCAGGACTTTTTCCTCCAGAAATTTTGGCGTACACTGCAATGGAGTCTCTAAAAGAGAACAGAACTTGTATCTTTGGCTCTAAATACTGCCCCCAAATTATCATGAACTCTAACCTCAATCAGGTCTCCTGAATGACAATTCTTTCTTATAGGTTATAGTGAAATATTCCCCGCCAGACCTCATGTCAGTTCTCAGTGACTATTGCCATGGCCCATTACTACTTACCAGAGTGTAACATGTCTACAAGGCTAAGGCCTCATTCACATCTGCGTCAGTAATCCGTTCGGGGGTGTCCGCATGGGGACCCCCCGAACAGACTACATTGGCAAGCGGTGTGCAGTGAAAGCACACAGACCCCATAAACTATAATGGGGTTCATGTGCTTGCCGCCAGATCTCCGCAGGGAACATGCGGACAGGAAAGTAGTTCACAATCTACCTTCCAGTCCGCTTGACTTGTGAGGAGAGCTTGCGGCAAGCACATGGCACCTATTATAGTCTATGGGATCCATGTGCTTTCACTGCACATCGTTTGCAAATGCGTTAGGGAGTCCGTTCGGGGGGGGTCCCCATGCGGACTCCCCGAACAGATTACTAAACGCAGATGTGAACCAAGGGTTACAAAAACATTGCACTTTGGAATCGCATTCTGTCAGAAGCCTTTATGAACCCCGTATACAAATTAGTTATGCGGACCATGAAGGATAGTGAGGGTGGATACAGGATATGTAGTCAATGAGCCAATTTCAGAGAAGTGTTAGGAAGTTCCTACTGAATAATACATATAGTATGTTCTCCTTCCTGCTCTTAGTAGTCTGTACAGCATTAAAACAATGAGTAGAGTATATACTCAGCTAAGACAATATGGATTCTAGACAGTATGTTGTCAGAAAAGGCCATTATTACAGGCACATTATCAAGAGAGCCCTGAACACCCATTTACTCCGAAATAGTATGTAGGAACATTTATTGCATGTTCCCGTGGGCCATGAAAATTCTGCGGTAAAAATCTGAAAAACTGACACGCTGTGGATTTAGAATAATGCTTGCCAAGTGTCCTGAATATCCAGGAAAGAGCCAAAGTAATGGGTGAGGTCCCAAAGAGCTGGTAAATGTTCTGGCAGAATCCACCGAATATCGGCGGAGAGAAAAGTCCGGCAAGGAGGACTTTTCTCTTTGACAATTTTAAGTGGATCATAGTCTATAGGGTCCGTGGGTTTCCATGTGTAACTGAAACATCTCTGCCTGTTCGGGTCACTGCGCCACCCTCTGCTCGCATGCTGCGGTGCAGGAGGCGTGTGCAGTTTCATTCCTTGCTTAGAGTTTTTGGTTGCACTGTGTGAACATGGCTCTATTTCTGTAATTGATTTTCCACCACACCCGACTGCCTTCACCTTCATTTCCCTCTGTTCTTCTAATAGTTAAGTTTAGCCTTGCCATTTGATTGACAGCCTATCCACCTATCAACTCCAGGGCGGGTTCTTCCTATTTATTCTTGGCTCTCATTCACATTGGTGCTTGCTATTGCCTTGTGCGTGCTGGCTTTTCTCTCACTGTTTATTCTTGTATTCTATTCTTGACCTCTGGCTTTCCCTATTGACTATTCTTTTGGATATTGATTTTGACACTGCATTGCTTGACTGCTACCGAACCCTAGGCTAGCTGACCTCCATTTGTTGTTGTTTGTCTTGTCCTCGTTTTGTGTGCCACATATATAGGAAGGGATCGTCTCCAAGTTGCTGCCTATTATGTAGGATAGGACTAGGCAAGCAGGAAGGGACAGTGGGGGCTTCAGCTTAGGGCTCACTGTCTCTTGTGCCCCTTCCTAGGGTTTCCAACAGATACTGGGGAATTGCTGTCCTAGCACTTCCCTAACAGTAACTGCATACACAGTAACATTCAGTGAGAGGCTGATCTCAAAACAGAATCAAGGGAAAGAGTAAAAAATGCAGGATATCACACAAAGGAGACAAAATGTGTTAATAAAATTATTATAAAATGTATATAAAATGCCACAAATACTGCCAGAAATCACAAGTGGTCCGAAAGTTTAGCTACACTTTAACTGTCTACAAATGGTTATGTTCTTGAGCAAATTCTTTTAAGAAAAGCGGAACCATCTTGAGTTGCACAGTCTCTTCCTGCACAGTCTTATCTGGCGGCTGTAGATATTAATCACTTATCAATAATTCCTCTCTCTTTTAGAAGTCAGTAAAGCAGTTTTATCAGGGATGATGTGACATCTCTTTCATTTCTATCTGACACATCTATAACCACCTTTGTTCTAGAAACAGCCCTAAAAACTTCCTATATTGTCACAGAATTAATGCACTAGTGTTGTCATAAAATGTACCGTAACAAGATGCATGAGCCTGGATCGTACAAGGATATTTATTTGCAATTTGAAACAATTCAATTTTGAGCTTATGTCTTGTATTTGTAATCAAGAATAAAGAACGTTATGGAAATGTGATGTCTCTTTAAGAGGTCAAGTTATATTTTATCTTTTATATTCAACTTTATTTGTCAGAGAGACCCTGCAGTGTGGATGGTGGTGTTGGGGGGAAGGTTCACACCTGTGCTCGTTGTCCAGTTTGTGCAATCTGGACGGTTTCTGTATTCTGCCCCGCAAAACTGGACAGGGGACGGAAACCTGGCGGTGTGTGTCTAAAAAAAAATGGTTTCGCCGCAGACAGGCAGAAGACGCACACAGGCAGTCACTTTTGCAAACCCATTCAAGTGAATGAGTTTAAAGCTGACCGCCAGGTTTCAGTCTCCTGTCCAGTTTCGCAGGGCAGAAGACGGAAACCGTCCAGATTGCACAAACTGGACAACGAGCACAGGTATGAAAGGGGCATTCGTAGTACCCCCCCTGTAGGGATTCTCCTTGAGCCTGATGGTGGTTGGAGTGCTCTAGATGGTAGTACTGGGTTGGAGGCCTCAGTAAACAAAGATGAACAGTTGGTAACTACTGGAACTGAGACTTGATGATGGCTCTCTCAGGGGGTCAGACAGTCTCTCAAAAGGCGTTTTCTTCCCAAAAGTGCTTTCTCAAAAACACAAATATGTGCAATTTCTCAAGCAGCAAAGTGACGTCCCTAAAGGGTGCTGAACCTGGTCGGAGGCTTCTAGGTTAAAGTTAGAGTTAAAACTCATCTCTTTCTTGACTATGATATTGACTTATGTGCAAGCGAGTCAGTAATATTTCTTTGGGACCCTACCAATGTTGGACTGAGGTGCCTAGAGCCCACCAGTGGAATTCATTTTGGGGACCACTAAATGTAAATATTTTCTTCACCCCCTTATTTTCAAACTTGAACACAATTTTTTTTTTTACTTTTTTACGTCACTTTTCATGAAGAATGATGAATATAAATTAAAGTATATTAGAAAACTGTATATTATCACTGACTGTCAGAAGCCCTGTAACTCATCTGCTTTTACCTGATCTATGCAAGGGTGTAACTATAGCGTAACCCCATCAAGTAACAGGCCCTACTTTCTGATCCGCACTCCTGCTCATGGGTGTCCTGCTAACAGCGACGTGATATGGGACTCAGGAGAGCCCCCTGGAGGCCTGAAAAGGAAGCAAAGGCCATAAACAGAAGCCGGGACTGGTAATTAAGGCAGCAGTCACACAGAAAGAGTATTTGTTGGGTGCCCGAGAGAACCCAACACACTCACCTGTTCCTGGCGGTTTGGATTTCTCCATTGCTGTCTGGTCCAGCGGTGCCTGGTGGCTTGTCCTGGCAGAAGTCCTCGCTGCACATGACCACTGATTGGTCACCAGAAAGGACCTGGGAGTCACTCAGATACTTCATCTGGGTCATTCCCTGTGACCGCCGAGGCCATTGATTGACCTCAGTGGTCACGTGCAGCGAGGACTTCTGTTGGAACAAGTCCCTGGGACAGCGGTGGGAGACACCAGAGCGCCGGGGACAGCGGAGTATGGTTCTTTATGTTTCACTTAGCCCGGCCTCCTTTCCCAGTTCTGTATTTCATGGACAACCCCTTTAAGCAGTTTTTATCTTCCATTAGTTTCCTTGTTTCCGTGATTAATCTTACCAGATGTTCCAGATATTTCTTCTCTTTTTTTTTTTTTTTGTAATTGAGTTTGGCTGTATCTTCTCTATATCATTAGACATGTTACTTGGTATGATGAAAGCAGCTTTAAGCTGTCACACCTTTACAAGTTGACAGTACAGAAACTATAGCACTTAGGTTGTTATGGCAACAAGCACGAAAGAGATAAGGTAGTGCAAGCCATAGCCTATGCGGGCGCCATATAACGTTGCCTGATTGAGCATCTTCAACCTCGTGGAGTATGGTGACCAAAGGGTTAATGAGATACTATCTGCCCCCTCCTGGTCAATGCCATCTATTCCTGCCCTGTCCTCTTTATGTTATGGGGATTTAGTTAAAAGAGTACCGTGTGCCAAGCATATCTCACATATTAAGAAGTGCGAGGATTGTCAGTATTGGCCTAGTTATTAGAGGTCTGACCTGAAGCTTGTGGGCCATAAAACTAAATATATGTGTTGAAAAATAAAATGTGTCTCCTCAAATGGTCAATGTCATGTGTCTGTCCCATAGATGAAGCACTGCCTTATAGAGAGACCATCATCAGGTCTGAAAAGTGCAAAGATGTACAAGACTAGCCAAGTGAGTGGCAACAGTGCATGACATGCAGAGAAACCAAAGTGGTACCGCCTACTTGACTAGTAAACCCTCATTCACAACAACACTAACAGGGCTTATATCTAGGGAATGTCTAAATACCAAAATGCTCATGGTGACAGCGCCGATAAGATGATGAGATGATGTGTGTCTTTGGACTGTTCACACCTGGTGACAGCGCTGATCAGATGATGTATGTCATTGGGATTCTCACACCTGGTGACATCTCCGATCAGATGATGTATGTCATTGGGATTAACAAACCTGGTGACAGCACCGATCAGGTAATGTATGTCATTGGACTGTTCATATCTGGTGACAGTGCCGATCAGATGATGTATGTCATTGGACTGTTCATACCTGGTTACAGCACCGATCAGATGATGTATGTCATTGGGATTTTCACACCTGGTGACAGCATAGAAGTGTTGGTAGTAAGGTGCAGGGACAATGTAACACTTTTTACAATTTTAGGCTAAAGCCCCGTGTACTGTGCCGCTGTCAAAAAGCACTATGGGAAAATCTGTGGCAAATCTGTGACAACAGACTACAGCTCCCAAAGAGAGATTTGACGAAATTTGAGAAGCTACTGCTTTCAAAAACCCCTATGCTCCGGAAGACTTCAGTCCTCCTACATAGATTTATCTCCCCACCCGTGCCTTATAAGCCAGCTTACCTCACTAGTTGGGAAAGAGAACTGAATATCGACCTAACTGAGGAAGACATTGAACTTGCCTTGAAAGCCTCGCATGGATTCGCCACTTGTATACACATGCAGGAGAACAACTTTAAGCTTCTATCAAGATGGTACAGGACTCCAGAATGGCTTATACAGAAGGGTCTTTCATCTGAAGAGAGATGCTGGAGATGTTTATCGCAGAAAGGTACTTACCTCCACATTTGGTGGACATGCTCCAAGATTAGACCATTCTGGGAGGAAGTATTGGACATTATTTAGAAGATTAGAGGCTCCCCCATCCACCTGAAGCCCGAATCGCTCTTCCTCTCACTGCCGATTGAGTATTATTCCCCTTCAAAAGACCGTCTGACTTACATGTTACTAGCAGCCGCTAAACTTTTGATTCCGAGATTTTGGCTGCAAGAGTCACCTCCGTCCATCCAACTCTGGTTACACACAGTACAGGATATTGCCAGATTTGAGGAACTGCTCAGCTGGTCCAATAGAACACACGACGCTTACGTGAAAGTCTGGGGTCCGTGGACCGCATACAGAGCTTCCAAGAGTATATCATAAATCTTTACACTCGCTTTCACATATCATATCAACTCTGTCATCGAGAGTACAGCAGATCTCTTTCTCTTCCACCTCTCCAATTTTACTCCTTCTTTGTACAGCCCACTCAAGGTATAGATAGTACTATTTTCTACTCAGCTTTTATTATTTTGTACAATGTTTTCTTATTTTGCATGCCTTTTTACTTGTTCTTGTACGGACATGTTGCTTTACAGTCATAGCATTAATGATGTTTGTTCAGTTTTTTTGCTTCTTGTTTCTTTTCTTATTTCTTTTTCCTCTGTTTGTATATTGAAAATCCTTCAATAAAAAAAAAAATCTTGAATTAAAAAAAAAAGAAACCCTCATTGGAATACATCAGCATACAGCATTTCATGAAAACAAGTGATACAAAAGTTGTATAAAAATGTACAATACCTCTGTATTTGATATAATATATTACATGAAGCCCGCTGATAAATAGAGATGGGCAAATAGTATTCAAAACTCTAGGAATGAATGGAACCCATAGGAATGAATGGAAGCGGCCGAACACCAAGGGGTTAAGCGCCAGCCGCTTCCATTCATTCCTATGGAGCGAGGTATGATAAAGCCATAGTTAGAAAGTTAAAGCCAGTCTGAATAGCTCAGCTATTATAGGGTGGAGTAAATCTTGTATTCCAGAAACTAGAAAGAACCAATCCGATGTGAGGATTGTGTGTGCAGCTAAGGCGAGGATTGTCTGCCTTGAAGTCACCTGTTCCAGATTTTCCCATTGTGTTCGGAGACTGCAGCTAGAGCCATGTGACTGACATCACTTCCTCTCAGGCTGTATCCAAAGCTTAGTGACATGGAGGCAGATTCTCTACACGATCAATGTGAAATCCATAGAGAATGTTTTGTATTCCAACCAGCACCATGGACAGCACCAGACTAGGATTTGCATTTGTATTCCATGTTGTAATCCATGTTCTCATTTGACCAATTGAAGGGAAATAAAATATTATGCAGTAAAAAATAGCTAAACTGTTGAAAAACTATTAATTTTGGCAACATTTGTATCTTTATTACATTTTTATAAAATATACTTTATTAAGAGATTTGGACTCCTTTCTGTGAAACCCTGCATTTCTTTATTCTTAAGATTTGTCCCTGCTTCTCCCTTTGTACGGTTTGTGGGTTTGTGTGTAATGTACAGTAAACTAGGGCGGGGGAGGGTCACGTCAAGCAGTTAGAGTTTGTGTATTATGAAATATAGAAACATAAAGCAGATCCTCTTCCTTCACATAACACTGAGTTTTGAGATCTACCTACGTTATTTTCAGAGATATCACTGGTTGAAAACATAGTTGGGATTGGGATATTTATATGCAGCTGAACCTTCTTGTCCTATGAAAGGAGAAAATTTCCTCTTTCACATGACACCAGAAACAAGTTTCTATATTTTATAATCCATGGCTTCACAGAAAGGAGTCAAAACATGTTAACAAAGCATAATATAATGTATCAATGATGGAAATGCTACAAGAAAATCAAAAGTTACTTGAAAGTTTGGAAACAAATAAAAATCCAGCAATCCTGGAAACTTTATAAAATACAATAATGTGGAAAAGTTTTATGGGTTGTTGGAGGTGGGTCAAAGAACCTCAGATGTTTCATGTAACCAATTAGAGGTTTCTGGGTCAATGGAAGAGTGTATTGTATCAGAGGGGAGAGAATCCCTCAACATTTTCGATCAGCAGCATCAAAAAATAAAGAGAAAACCATACAGGTGCATAAGGATCATGGTCGCAGGGGTCCCGAGAGATGAGTGGCTTGCGGCTAGCTAGGATGGCCGAAGCCCCATAGAACCATGATAGCTATTTGGGAAAGCCTGGTTCTCCAATCGCTATACATGTCATTAATGGAAAGGGGTACAGAGTTATGTCATGTCAGTATATGCCACTGGGCCCCTTTCCAATAGTCACCTGTCCAGTGGAGGTGATGAAAAATAACAAATACTTATACTCATCTCACCTGGGCCTATGCCGATCTGGAGGATCATCACAGCCCCAGGTGAGGTGAGTATAAGAATTTGTTATTTTTAGCATGCTCTTTGGGGATCTTCCAGCCTGCGAATGAGTTGATGTGCCCCAGGGGTCATGTGGGGGTAAGCTGGTGCAATGATGTCAGCATGTCCCATTTGACCACTGAGGCCCACTCATAGGCCTCAGTGATGACCTCTGGAGTACATGACTTGAATGCAGAGACCATTAAATTCCTGAGCTCCAAAATAAGTAAGAGGAGAACACTCGTGCTGTTTTTTTTTTTTTTTTTTTTTTTTTACTCATTGACCCCTTTAAATAGTGATAATAATAATTGAGGATTGTTTTGTGGGCTCACTGTACATAGTTAAATGTACCTTATGTCCTGTACAGCGATGCCCCTCGTGCTTCTGGGGTTCACAGCTGGCCAGCTAATTGACAATTATTTCACCATATGCCAAACAGGATTTACTCTCTTAATTGGTGGATTTTCCCAACTGGAATATTTATCTGAAAAATGCAAAAAATATTCAGGATACAATTTATAACATCTGCTCATTTCCAGCCCCTAGGACTCCGCTATGTAGCGCTGATAACCTTGTCTCTCAGATTGGCTTCTGTGTAATTACTAATGGCTCTTCCATGAGTAGATTAATCTAGAAAGAAATCTGATGGGAAATCTTCTAGAAGCCTACTGCTTATGTCAAGTTTTGGAGGAACTTAATCTAAGTCAGTGTACTCGCTTAACCTAAGGTATCGGCTTCACATTCAGTGAATAGAAAATGCTAAGTACAGTACAGTCAAGGGGTTTTAGGGAGGTGGGAAAATCGCTACAAAGTAAGAATTCTACTAAAAATAGAAGTGTTAATATGTTTTACCAATAAAGATAATGCTAAGAGAATGAAGAAAAGAGAAATGTAAACCCATCAATATTTGGTGTGACCTTTGTCCTTTGGAGTCCTGGAAGTGATGATATGGCCCCCACCAATATAGCCCTGATCTCATCATCATACAGGCTGTCTGGGATGATATGAAGAGACAGACGGATTGGAGCAAGCCTACATCCACAGAAGATCTGTGCTCAGTTCTCCAAGATGGCGTCGGGAACATCCTCCCTTCTGAGGTCCTTCAATAACTCTCTACAAGTTTCGAGAAGAACTGATGGATGGCAAAGGATGGTTTCATTAATGCTCATCTTCCCTCTCTCTTTCAGATATCCCCTTGGTGTGTTTCTTCCTCCTCCAGGCGTGTGACATCTAAGAAGAGCGCCCGAGCTGACGTCTTCTGCTCTTCTGTGATGTTACTCTTCAAGGGTTAACACTGAGGCCTGTGATTGCGCCTAAGCAGTGACTTGGACACACCGAGCATCATGACATCATAACGCTTGGCATATCCGTGTGACCACAGAGGCCCAAATCACAGGCCTTGTCTGCAGGGCAAAGGATGGTGCATGTAAATGTAACTTTATGATTATTCAGATTGTACCTACTTTTAATCTGCACGGTAAGGGTTTTTTCACACTACATCTGCAATGAACTTTACCATATGTACCCAGAAAGCTCCTGACACATGGGTGCAATTGACCTACGTCCATTATAGAAGCAGAAACCAAAAGATATGCAGTGGTTTCAGTCCTTAATAATGCATGGAGTGCAGGAGGTTGTGTTATTCCATGTAAATGCATCCATTAAAAAGAATATCCCATACTATGTGGGCAGTGGCGTAACTAGGAATGGCGGGACCCCGTGGTGAACTTTTGACATGGGCCCCCCCCAACTGACACCGACGCCGAAGACCTCGACCGACCCCCTCCTCCGCATTCCTGCGCGCTCTATTATGTCCCTTCGTGGCCCCCTGCACACAGTATTATGTCCCTTGGTGGCCCCTGCACACACTATTATGTCCCTCAGTGGCCCCTGCACACAGTATTATCCCCCATAGTGTCCCCTACACATAGTATTATGTCCCTTACTGGCCCCAGCACACAGTATTATTCCCCATAGTGGCCCCTGCACACAGTATTATACCCCATAGTGGCCTCTGCACACAGTATTATCCCCCATAGTGACCTCTGCACACAGTATTATCCCCCATAGTGGCCCCTGCACACAGTATTATACCCCATAGTGGCCCCTGCACACAGTATTATGCCCCATAGTGTCCCCTGCATACGGTATTATGCCCTACTGTGGACACCCATAAACAATTATTATACTCTGGGGTCTTTTCAGACCCCATAGTATAATAATCGGAGAGCCGGGGGATTAAAAACATAAAAAACTACTGTTTCTTACCTGTCCCCCGGCTCCTACGCTGTCGGCCTCTGCTGCTGTCCTTCTTCAATGACGTCGGACGTTACATGACCCGGGACGCAGGCCAGGTTCATGTGATGTCAGAGACGTCAGACAAGTAGGACGGAGGCCTGGTAGGATCGTGGAGAGGTAAGTAACAGTGATTTTTAGGTTCCCTTACCTCTCCCGGTCCGCCGATCATTATACTCGGGGGTCTGCAAAGACCCCGAGTATAATGATAGTGTTTGTGGGGCCCGCGGTGTCACTTACCAATCCCGGGGCTGGTAACGGCCTATTAACCCCTTCCCGTCTATGGCATTTTTTGATTTTCGTTTTTCGTTTTTGACTCCCCTCCTTCTAAACCTCATAACTTTTTTATTTCTCCGCTCCCAGAGCCATATGAGGTCTTAATTTTTGCGGGACAAATTTTTCTTCATGATGCCACCATTAATTATTCTATATAATGTACTGGGAAGCAGGGAAAAAATTCAGAATGGGGTGGATTTGAAGAAAAAATGCATTTCTGCGACTTTCTTACGGGCTTTGGTTTTACGGCGTTCACTATGCAGCCAAAATGATATGTCCCCTGCATTCTGTGTGTCGGTACGGTTCCAGGGATACCAAATTTATATGGTTTTATTTACATTTTGACCCCTTAAAAAAATTCCAAAACTGTGTTAAATTTTTTTTTTCTAAAAGTCGCCATATTCCGATGGCCGTAACTTTTTTATACGTCCGTGTACGGAGATGCATAGGGCGTCTTTTTTTCCGGGGCCGAGTGTACTTTTTAGTTCTACCATTTTCGGGAAATGTTATTGCTTTGATCACTTTTTATTCAAATTTTTATCAGAATCAAAACAGTGAAAAAACGGCGGTTTGGCACTTTTGACTATTTTTCCCGCTACGGCGTTTACCGAACAGGAAAAGTATTTTTATAGATTTGTAGAGCGGGCGATTTCGGACGCGGGGATACCTAATATGTATTTGTTTCACAGTTTTTAACTATTTTTATATGTGTTCTAGGGAAAGGGGGGTGATTTGAACTTTCAATACTTTTTATATTTTTTTTATATATATATTTTTTTTAAACTTTTTTTTTATTTTTTTTTTTTCATTTATTAGACCCCCTAGGGGTGTTGAACCCCAGGGGGTCTGATCACTAATGCAATGCATTACAATGCTAATGCATTGCAATGCATTGCAAAAAATCATCCTCTCTTTTGCAGGCTGCATAGACCAGCCTGCAAATGAGACAATTTGCAGACAAGCCTGGGAGCCTTGTACAGGCTCCCGGCTGTCATGGCAACATGACGTAGGCCCTGGAGCATGCTCCAGGAGCCGGCGATCCCGGACAAAATGGCGGCGCCCATGCGCCGCCGAGAAAACGGCGCCTCCGGCGCCTTTGACCGTGATGCCGGAGGGGTTAATGCCTCCGATCGGTCCGAGGACCGATCGGAGGCATTAGAGCCGATTGTCTACTGCTTAAAGCAGTAGACAGCCGGCGGCTATGGCGGCCGCCCGGCTCCCAGGCGGTCGCCATGGCTAGTCATAGATAGTCAAAATCCATCTCCAAAAATGGCTCCCACTTACTTCAATAGAAACCACTCGCTTCTTTTTTCCGCTAGCTAGTAGCCATTCATTGAAGGTGCAAAGGCTGTTCTCGTACAATGTGCTTCACCCTGCTGTAACCTAAGCGTTATACCCCAGCTGTTAGAGCCAATAGTCCTTGTAAGGGAAAGGGTTAATTCTAAAATGTAATTAGTTATTGTTTAATTAATGTCGTCTGTGCACCGGCCGTACCTCCGCGGCGCCATTCATTGGGGCCAGCGAACGTAGCTGCAAAACTGTGGAAATCACGGACATGTGCATGAGCCTATAGGAATGAATGAGTTCTTTTGCTATCTGGAAAAAACACAGATAGCGCACTGTACCGGCAGGACTTTTCTCTCTGCATTTTTGGGGGTGAAACTGGGTGGACCCCATTATAGTGTATGAGGTCTGTGGGTTTCTTAAGTGGATTGTGTTTCCATTTTTTGGGTCCTGAAGAATGGAAACCCGAGCACAGGTGTGAACCTAATGCAACTCTATTGCAACAAGCTGGACAGTATGAGACTATGTAGGGACAGACACACAACTAGTAACCAATTGCCAAATTATTAATAAACGCTATAGAATTTTCTTTATGGAGAATATTACCAAAGCAGATATGTCATGAAAGGCAAATACGTCCTCTAAAGCCCATTGTGGCTCTTTCGTATCTTACGACCATTTATAACGCAGCAGATTTGCTTTGTCCGTATTATTTTACTCTTTGCTTGAAACTAAGGCTTATTACTGACCTCTAATGGTGAAAAGAATCATTACATCTTCTAGTTAGAAATATATTGAAATAAATTGCCTGTCGCTGAAAAGAGTTGTTGCTAAATCCTAAATTTGATGTATTCTGTGTGATTTTAGAGTGTTTTTTAAGAAAATGTGAATAGTTTAAATATCTGATGGCTAGATGTAGCACTACACAATTCTATGTTATATACACAGAGTATTGTATCCTTTTCCTACATTCATTTGCATTGTATACATGATCTAGGCATGGTATGGGAAGGTGCAAGACCCAACTGAGGTCATTTTTCCACTCTTAGCTTCTTGGATTATTATAGGGCTTCATAAAAGTAGTAAAAGAAGATGGAGATGATGACAATGACGACACTGATGATGATGACTTCCACTCTGGCCAAGAACACCAACCATGACCGGCTCCTTGGTTTGCACAAATGCATACCTCACAACTGTTGAAGAGCCAAAAGAGGGACAAAATATGTGGCGCGTGTGCTCGCCGCTGCAAACATAGCTCTGCCCACTTTTATGTTGACTCCGCCCATTCTCATTCATTTTTCATGTGTCCCCACACATTATAATCCTCCTATAGTCACCTGTAAATTATATTCCCCTCCTCCATCTCTCCCACAGTTTCATATAACCCCTTTATCTGCCCCCAGTTTTATGTCTCCCCCTCCATCTCTGCCCCCAGTTTCATGTCCCCCTATCTCTGCCCCCAGATTCATGTCCCCCATCTCTCCCCCCAGATTCATGCCCCCCCCTTTGTCTGCCCCAGTGTCATGCCATGCCATTCTCCCCACCTTCATCTGCCCCCAGTGACATGCCGTCCCCCCTTCATCTGCCCCAGTGTCATGCCGTCCCCCCCTTCATCTGCCCCAATGTGATGCCATTCCCCCCCCTATATGCCCCAAGTTTCTTAGGCCCCCTACATTACGTTCCCCTCAATGTTTAACACAAACACTTATACTCACCTTCCAACGCTCCCCCGCCGCTCTCTCCGCTCTCTCATTTCACTCACATAGTTGTAGGCCCAATTTGATGTAATCACATCGCACCTACACACGCCGAAGCTGGAGCACAGAGGTAAGGCAGGAGCTGAGCGGTGACAGCTCCTGCTTTACTCGCATATGTGTTCAACTCATCGGCGTCCTCCGGAAATCGGGACATACCTCCCGCTGACCGGGATCGCGGGACAGAACACTGAATTCATGAATGTCCCGTGGAAATCGGGACGGGTGGGAGGTATGCAAATGTTGGCCAGCATGGCAGGTAGTATGCTCTGCTGCTTACAAGGCGTCAAGCGTATTATAGGTATCAAGCAGAGAGATGAACGCTGGATAGCTGTACTTTTAGTCCCCTCACAGCAAAGACTAAATGGCGGAATTCTTCCTGCGTCCCAAAGAGATGAATAATTAGAATATTATGAGGACTGACTGTATAAGCAGATGCAGCATTTAGGTACGGCACTGCAATGGCCAGTTATACCTACACCCAAGTGTCCTCTGCCTAGTTCCAGTCCACCTCACTCAGCCAGCGCTCCATCTCCATCTCCAACTCCATCTCCATCTCCATCTCCTCTGCCAGTCAGATGCGATAAAATCAGCCGCAGCCAGGCCCATTATAGTATGTGGAGGATGATAAAGCAAACTTTTTTCAGCTCCAAGGGCCAACTGGAGCCACAACAGGCAATCGAAACCCCCCGGCTACGTCTAGATATGTCCTGCGACCTAGTCCATCATATTATGCCCTGCTACATATGTTGGCGCAGCTGCCGCATCTCAGTCAGACATGTCCTGTGGCCTGGTCCATCATATTTTGTCCTGTCACACATGTTGCCGCACCTGCCTAGTGCCTACCACCATTGTTACCTCTTAAGCAGGCATGTCCTGCGGCCGGGTCGATCATATTATGCCCTGCCATATTGCCACACATGTTGCCACAGCTGCCTAGTGCCTACTATCACTGCCACCACTCAGGTAGACATGTCCTGCGGCCTGGTCCATCATCACATCCACTACATCACAGCCTCTTTCTATACTGGAAGTTATGACTCTGTCAACTCCACGTAGCAAAAACCAAGGTGAGCCTGGAGAATTACCAAGTGAAAGCGGTTCCTGGAGGGCTGTACATATAAACACTAAATGACCTAGGGCTACAGGGTTGGATGAAGGTTATAATCCATAGCTATAAATATGTAACAACTCTGTAATGGAGGAGCTGAGGCTATAAATGGGTCTTCTTCATCTCTCATTGTAGGACTGATTTAGACCATAAATAGATGGAACATGTGTTCTTATGCTGCTGTCAATCTATATTTCCGTGTCTTCTCTGGGGCACTGCATTGTCCCCTAGAAGCTTTGACTACTGTACCTTCATGAAAGGGGTTATCCAGCTTTCACAAATACATGCCCAGCAGTTCTAAATCCTCACTTTCCCTTGCACAGCCTTTGCTTAGCTTTGTTTTACTTGCAGCTCCTTATACCACTATTATTTGCATGCAGTGAATCTGTGAGCAAACTACATTTCCCATGATGCCTCTCCCTCAGCGCCGCACCTCCCATGAGGCAACCTGAAGCAACCGCTTCAGGCGGCGCTATGCCAGGGCCCCAGGGAGGGCGGCATTTTTGCTTACCTAAGCCAGTGGACTGGCTTAGCACCGAGCGGTGGATTGGGGAGGCCGCTGGAGCAGCGCTGCTCCAGCGGCCTCCCCTCACGCTCAGGCAGAGAGCAGGTCCTCTCCGTGCCTGCTCTCTGCCTGCGAACGCCACTAAACCCTGCCTATTTGCTAAGCCCCACCCCCTTCGCTAAGTCCCGTCCCCCTTCACTCCGCCCCCTCCTCCCGGGGGTGTGGGGGTGTGGTGGGTTTCTGTCATTCGCCTCGGAAGGGGCAGGTTCACCCCTGCTCTCCCTGCTCTCTTTGCTGCACACAGGGGGAGGGGGACGTGAACATCTAAATGAAACGTCGCATCATCTTGTGACCGCACTTGTGGGAGTGATTTATGATTTCACTGGAGGGGAGAGCAGGGAGATGCATCCTAGGAAATGTAGTTTGTTCACAGATTCACTACATGCAAATAACAGCGGTATAAGGAGCTGTAAATAAAATGAAGCCAAGAAAAGTCTGCACAAGGGCACATTGAGGCTTTAGCATTGCTGTGGATGTATTTGTAGATAATTTTTGGAAGATGGATAACCCTGTTAAGGTTCTATTTTGTAACTTTCACTTTCTGATGTGTTCTTTGTTCTATTGCATATTATAATTTATAGGGTTACTCTCCTATGTAATCTAGGGCTCCAGCGTAGCAGTACTGCCATTATAGTAGTCCATACACATACAATGTACAAAGGCTGAGCCCAGTGATCACTTAATGTGTATGGGTTCCTTGGACTGTTCTGCAGTGTTGTTCTCAACTATCCTATTCATTGCCTATGTACTGCTCGACCAAGCCTAGAATGTGTATTGGTGAGTGGCAAAAAACATGGGTTCAGCCAACATATATGTAATCTGTCATCATAACTCACCCATCCTCTAATACAGGGGTCCAGCATGTGATTGTATGATGATATATTCCCTTTAGATGCTTACAAAAATAACAGGTCATTTTCCAGAAAGATCCCTTCAGTTCTGGCTCATTGGTAAGTTGTGGTCATTTGTTACAAGCCAATAACATTATTGTGTGAATTGCACAGAAATGCTGGTGACACGTATACCATACTTCCCAACCGTCCCAATTTCCACGGGACATTCACGATTTCGGTGTCCTGTCCCGCGGTCCCGGTTGGCGGGAGGTATGTCCCGATTTCAACTCAGACTTGCGTCCAGAGGACGCAGATCTGAGTTGAATACATATGCGACTAAAGTAAGGAGCTGTCACAGATCATCTCCTTGCTTTACCGCGGTGCTCCAACTAGTGGCTGTGTAAGCGCGATCTGATGACGTCACATCGCGCTTACAACTCTGTGAGTGAAACTGCGGAGAGAGAGGCGCGGGAGCGAGGAAAAGGTGAGTTAGTATAAGTGATTTTTTTTGTGTTAAACATTGAAGTGGAACATAATGAAGGGGGTCCATGAAACTGGGGGCAGATGAAGGGGGGAGGGGCGGCATGAATCTGGGGGAAGAGATGGGGGGACATGAATCTGGGGGCAGAGATGGCGGGACATGAATCTGGGGGCAGAGATGGGGGGCATGAATCTGGGGACAGAGATGGGGGACATGAATATGGGGGCAGATAATGGGGGACATGAATCTGGGGGCAGAAATGGGGGGACATGATTCTGGGGGCAGAGATGGGGGGACATGATTCTGGGGGAAGAGATGGGGGGACATGAATCTGGGGGCAGAGGTGGGGGGACATGATCCTAGGGGCAGAGATGGGAGGACATGAATCTGGGGGCAGAGATGAAGGGGGGCATGAAACTGGGGACAGAGATGGGGGACATGAAACTGTGGGAGAGATGGAGGGGGGACATATAATTTACGGGTGACTGTAGGAGGATTATACTATGTGGGGGCACATGAAAAATGAATGAGAATGGGCGGAGTCAACATAAAAGGGGTGGGGCTAAATTTGCCACGGCACGCTATGTGCGCCGCACACTTTCTCCCTCTTTCAGTTCTTAAAAAGTTGGGAGGTATGGTATACCCATCCCGTGGTGAGAAGGAATAAGGTTGGATGCGACCTACAGGTTTCACTCAGTGTCTAGCAGGAGATTCTCGCTGTAATGTTAGGAAATTATTGCGGTAATTTCTCTAGAGAATTGCTTGAAGACGAGAAGTGATGGTAAAGATAAATGTGAGAGCTGAACAGGGCACGGTGACAAATGTGAGACAGTTATCTCTGGATGTGATCAAAGGGAGTTTGTAAAAGTATCAAATATGACTATAAAAAAGATATAGAAATAAGAAAAGTCTGCGAAAAATGAGAAGCCTTGGTGCAATAATAAATATAATAATAATAATATTAATATGTAATAATAATGATAACAAAAATACAACAGCAATAATAATAATAATAATAACAACAACAACAACAACAACAATAATAATAATAATAATAATATAATGGTATTAATAATAATAATAATAATAATAATAATAATAATAAATAACAATAATATAAATAAATAAAAAACTGCATTAAAAAGCCATAATATTTTGAAAGTCAAGTCTCCAAGTTCATATAGTGTGCTAGAGCTAGAAAATGGCGACAAAAAACACGTAAAAAACGCATAAAAAATTGCAACATGTAAAAAAAACTTTTCCAATTCCTAAAGCAGATTAGTAAGGGTATGTTCAAACCCTCCGTATAAACATACCCTTATTACTATCTCAGTACTCAACACATTAGAGGTGACAGGAAGAGCTGGGTACCATCAGACCCAGACCATTTGCAGTAAACTCATGGCCGTGCCTTGGAGCTGGTATTTTTAGGATGGAAAGGTCCAATAATCCATTTTTTTTTTTACACAATTTATGCAGAAATTTCCTGATGTAGCAAATCCTGCTGTCCTTAGATTTATGTGCAGGAGCATACCCAGAAATTGTGTGGCCGCTAGTGTGGGGGCGAACCTCACAAGATGCATCTTACAAATATTGGCGTCAAGTCCTATTATTATACTCTGAGTTTACTCTAGACCCCGGAGCATAATAATTGATGGTCAAGGGAAGGTGCAAAAAAAAAAAAAAAAAAATACACAAGTCACTCTGACCTTTCCTCATTTGTTCTAGCCTCAGTCGCTCCCCTGAGGTCACTGACATCACCCAGGAGGATGTAAGAGGAAAAAAGAAGCTGATAAAGACGGTTGGAGGTGCCTCAATGGAGCCCTGGAGAGATGAAGAAAGGTGATTATTATTTTTCTACAACTCCTCATTGCCTCCGATTAGTAAAGAAACCCCAGAGTATAATAATGATTTGTGGGTGGCAAACCAGTCGGCATATCCCTTGTAGCCACCACTAGGTGGAGCCAACTACAAATAGATTTCTACAGCATGTATAGGACTGAGTGGGTCTATATACATCTGTATGCAGTGTACTCCCCCTAGAGGAGGTTACAGGTACATGCCATGACTGTATGATGATAAACAGGGCCCCTTCTCACCAGGGGCCCGGAAGTAGTTATATGCTATCTCTAGTAGTAGTTGTTCCCCTTCTTATATAATACAGGAATTCAATACAATTTTTTATAACAAGCTTTTCCGTTGGATTGTAAAATCATGTAAAGTTTATTTTTCCTCTAGAAGAGAAACTCTCTGTGACCTCATGACTTTGGAAGTGCAAGTTTTTTATGGTTTTGTCATGTTCACATTATATTGCTCCCTGTGGGCGAGAGTTAGCAGTACAGAAGAAACAACAGGTCCCCTTGTTCTGACTTACTTCTGATATATGTCTGCACCCGGACTAATACACTTCCTTAGCTGTGAAAGTCTTGCGCCTCATTCTTTCTAGCAACACAAACAATAATATCTGAGGTCCTTAGGACTATATCTCATGTGTGACATATACTTGGATTGTTTACTTGCTCTCATATACTCTCTTAGGGAATTCTGAATTAATAAAAGGGGTCCTCATCTCTAAGTCAAGGTAGAAAACCACTGCATAGGGCATCACTAGCTACAAAGGACCCGGCCAGTCCTGTATTACACAAAAAGTCCATGGATTTGAATGGGCACAGTGTAATACTTAGAGGCAGTTATAGATGAGCGAGTACTACTACGGTATTCGAAATATTCGTACTCGGTTGAATATTACTCACTATTCGCAGTAAATACTCGATTCAGAACCAGCGTTGATTGGCCGAATGCTATAGCATTCAGCAAATCAACACTGGTTCTGCAGCAGGCTCGTCCTTGCTAGTCGGGAGAGCTGGCAGCTTGCTGTTATGCAGGAGCTTACTTTTTCTCATAGGAATGCATTGACCAGCGTTGATTGGCCAGTGTACAGCATTAGGCCAATCAACGCTGGTTCTGCCGGAGGCTCGTCTGTGAGGAGGCGGAGTCTAAGTTCAGGCCACAGCAGTCTCCATTGTGGTCTGATCTTAGACTCCGCCTCCTCACAGACAAGCCTCCGCAGAACCAGCGTTGATTGGCCGAATGCTGTACACTGGCCAATGCATTAAACGCTGGTCAATGCATTCCTATGAGAAAAAGTCACCTCCTGCATAAGCGCAAGCTGCCAGCTCTCCCAACTAGCAAGGATGAGCCTGCTGCAGAACCAGCGTTGATTTGCCGCAGACTCGTCTTTGCTAGTCAGGAGAGCTGGCAGCTTGCTGTTACGAGGGAGCTTACTTTTTATCAGCGCAACTGCAAGTGCTGTGCAGTTAAAGCACACGGACCCCATAGACTATAATGGGGTCCGTGCGCTTTAACTGCACAGCGCTCCTCCTAAACACTCTCCTCCTGCTACTCGTGGACTTGGTGACTCTCCTTTAGTCGAATAGAGGTTTCCCCTGAAACGAGCATTTTTTCCCATAGACTATAATGGGATTCTATATTCGATCGAGTAGTCGAACATTGAGGCTCTACTCGAAACGAATATCAGATCTCGAATATTTCAGTACTCCCTCATCTCTATAGGCAGTATAAAGAAATTGAAGATTTACTGCCATGTGTCTTTGTCACTCAACTGCTCTTCCATAGAAAAACATTGAAGTTAAGGCTCCACGTTGTGAGCCGGAGCAAAAGAAAACGCAAACAGAGGAATATCTCTTAATTTTCTGTATTTGGATTTGTATGTGGGTGACTGAAGGAGCGCTTTTAATGTCCTGTCCCCAAAAGGATTTTTCACTCTTATGACCTATCAACAGGGTAAGCCATCAGTATGAGTTATTTGGGGGTCACAAACCGGGACGGGTGTGCGTCTACTTAAAGTAATAGTAGTGACACGGAAGCCCCTTCCACTGTATAGTGGTGTTTCTAGGATATTGTAGTACCTATACTCTCCATCCATTTCTGAAACCCAAATTCTGCAGAATATCTCTCCTGTGCAAGATACAGGTGTCGGACTACCACAGATCACCCTGGAAAATCCCTTTAACTAGGGATATAATCATGATTAAAACAATGTCCTGCACTATCCTTGTAGACCATATCCTAACAAGCAGCAATATTCATATATCACATTTTCAAAGTCTCTTTTTTAGGGATCCAAACCCATTAGAATATCAGCTCACAATAGTCATATTGGGATATTTTACCATTTGTATCAAACTACCTTTTCATTTCATGATCATCAGTTGGAACAAATAAACTTCACACTTTTTCCTCTGAGTTGCACAATTGTATTTGGCTTTTCTGGCACATTAATTTTGCTTTTGTTATAATTATATTTTGAATACAACACATTAAATTATGCAATTGATTCAATCTGGAGCAGTGTTGATTTCTGCCACTAGAGGGGGCACTTGTATAACTTGTATTAAAGATGCATTGGTTTGCTGAAGGCTGAATCTTCTCACCATTGTAAATATTGTAAATTATTACATTCAGAAGAGATTCTACTTTTTACCTTAAATTGCTTTGCTACATTGTGTCGGTACAGTAGCATTATTATTATGTGACTATTTGAAGGTTTTTTTTTTGCTGTTGGATGGACTGGATGGGTATCTATCTATCTATCTATCTATCTATCTATCTATCTATCTATCTATCTATCTCTCTCCTATCTATCTATCTATCTATCTATCTATCTATCTATGTCCTATCTATCTATCTATCTATCTATCTATCTCATATACATATACTATCTATCTATCTATCTATCTATCTATCATCTATCTATCTATCTATCTATCTATCATAAATTAATGTTGAAACTATGTAAGCAAAACTGCATCAAAACTTATACTGTACATATATTGGTTTCTTCACATAGTATAATTTGGATGTTTTATAGTTGTTTTATATAAAACAATACAAATTCTAAATTAGACTTAAAGGAATTCTACCATTAAAACCTTTTTTTGTAGATAAGATGTCGGAATGGCCTTTAGAAAGGCTATTCGTCTCATACCTTTAGATGTGATCTCCGCCGCGCCATTCCCTAGAAATACCGGTTTTTACAGGTATGCAAATTGGTTTTCTCACAGCGATGGGGGCGGGCACTAGCGCTGAAAATGCGACGGGGACGTCCCCACTGCTGCTCGAAAACAGGCTCCAGCGACACCTCTATCTTCTGTTGGATCCTCCCCTTCTTTCTTCGGCGTCACCTCCGACGCCTGCGCAGTTGGCTCTGCCAGTGAGATACTAGTAGAGCCGACTTCGCATGCCCACGGCCATAGTTCCGACGCCGCAATTGCGCGCTTGCGCAGTTGGCTATACTAGTGTAGTGAGATGTAGCAGCACTGTGTCAACTCTGCTAAATCTGAGATCGGACCATAATGGAGACTACTGTGGACCAATCTTAGACTCCACCTCCTCCGGCAGAACCAGCGTTGATTGGCCGAATGCTGTACACTGTATGACATTCGGCCAATCAACGCTGATCAATGCATTCCTATGAGAAAAAGTCAGCTCCTGCATAATGCAAGCTGACAGGGATCCTGACTAGCATATAATGGGCTGCCACCAGATAGAGCCCCGAAGAGCTGTTTGAGTGACTTTCCTACCTAAATAGAGCTAATTCCTAGCTAACCCTGCCTGTACATCTATCCCTGTCACATAGTTCACAGTCTCATATGAACCGAATCTGAAATCCACCATTCATATAAAGTAACGCATGTTGGGTTTTGCTGTCCGCTTGAAAAGTCAGATATCTTTGGGAATGGACAGTTAAGGACACCCACAGACTGTAAAAGAACGCACCCGATCTCCATTTAAATCAATACAAAATGTCACGGACACAGCTAGTGTCCGGTGCTAATGTCTGCACAAGATTTTGAACGGACATTAGCAGCGGAAACTAGCTGTCGGACACCAACGGTAGTGTGAACATCCCCTAAGTGGGGTAATATTGATAATGTGGACTATGGCGGGCGGCCGCCATAGTTAAACACCCGGCATCCACCGTACTAGTACGGCAGATGTTGTGAAGGGGTTACAGGGGCTTCCACTGGAAATATGATGGCATTTGGGGCCCCAATATTATATTTTGCCCAGGGCCACAGTTTGCCCCTGTGTAAAGCTACAATCTACAGGAGAGGGAGTCCTGGAATATCTCTCATGAAATGATACCGCACTGTATATTGAGTGACTGTATAGCCTGTCACCTTCCTGATATTCTGTATCCTGTGACTTTTGCATTTACTGATCCTGCTCTTATTTCATGATATACAGCAAAAAAGTTGTTAAGCCAAGTGGAGAGGAAACAACCGCTGCGACATTGTCACGGAAAACACTGCAGAAATACGCCATCCAATGAGAGGAGCGCTCCTTAATATATTCACTGAATGAGTTCCCTTCTCTTTCAGTCCATGATAATTTTTATCCAGAGGGAATAATTTATTTTTAATCAGTTTAGCCTACAAAACAGAAGTCCTGTGCGGCCGCAGCCATAGCAACCCATTGTGGGGTCCGCTGGCACTCAGACGGTTAATTCCTTTTATCGTCTTAATAGTTTTTGGCCACGAAAAGGAAAATATTTCTCCTCGTGTCATGGCATAAAGTTACCGAGTTATGGCATGTAACCAGCTAGTGGATGAAAGTTACTCCAGGTACAATAATCCCAGGTCATATTATTATAGCACGTTCTTGAGGATTTTGTCCTCCATTGATAAAAACTTTAAGACAATGAGTTTACATTGCAAGATCCAATGCGGCACATATGTGGTTCTACTACATCAGGGGTGGACACAGGCAGTAGTAGCCCCTCTGCCCAAAGAGTGTGTGAGGATCTTGCAGATGTATAACTTCAATCTTAAGGTTTGTTCACAAGACGGAATTTGCATTCCACGTGTGAACATACTGCGTGGCTAGGCGTGATGGGATGACCGTGCAGTGCTCTGGTATCCCGTTGTGGCATTACGCTCTGGATTAGGCCTGAATGAATGGGTTTAATCAGGAAGGAGCCTAGCGCTGAGGACGCCATAGCTGAGTCAGCCGTGGAATTCGCGGCAAGATAAGGCAGCTCGCTTCATTTTTCTACTACTAGCTAAACAATCCTTATAGTCATGTCTCCAGTCCTTATACTTGTCCCCATGGTGGACCCTTCACACAGTATTACGCCCCATTGTGGACACCCCTGAATAATTATTATACTCTGGGGTCTTTTCAGACCCCAGAGTATAATAATCGGAAACCCAGGGGAGGATACAAACATAAAAAACAATGTTACTTACCTCTCCTTGGCTCAGGTGCACTCCTTGGTGATGTCGGCCAGATTCAATGACGGACCAGACGTCACGTGACCCGGGGCCTGCGTTGTGATGCATAAGGATGTGATGTCTGTGACGTCACCAAGTAGGCCTGAAGCCTGCCGGAGCGTAGGAGAGGTAACTAGCAGGGTATTTTATGTTCCCTCATATCTCCTAACCCTCAGATCCTTATACTTGGGGTTCTGAAAAGGGTCTGCTACCATGGTAGTTACACCCCTGAGTCTCTTCACATTTATACTCATGTCACCCGGCCCTCTCCTGATAATGTCATGTTCCCGGGGTGACCACTAAGGCTTGTAATTGGGCCACAGAAGTCACATAGGCACACCGAGCGTATTGTGACTTCACTGTATTTACTTTATCTAAGCTCTGACTTCACTATATTTATTATTGTTGTACTATGACAGCACTGTATTTATTATACCAGTATTATGTCATCATTGTATTTACAATATCTAAGCTGTGGCATCACTACATTTATTATCCTTGTATTGTGACATCACTTTACTGACGATATCTAAACTGTGACATCGCTGTATTTATTATTCCGGTACTGTGACATCACTATATTTGGTATTCTTGTACTGTGACATCACTATATGTGGTATCCCTGTACTGTGACATCACTATATTTGATATTCTTTTACTGTGACATCACTATATTTGGTATTCTTTTACTCTGACATCACTATATTTGGTATCCCTGTACTGTGACATCACTATATTTAGTATTCTTGTACTGTGACATCACTATATGTGGTATCCCTGTACTGTGACATCACTATATTTACAATGTTATCTAAACGATGACATCACGATATTTAATAGCCATGTACTGCGTTGTATTCTTGTATTGTGAAACACTGTACCAAACCTTTTCTATCATTTGCAGTAGAACATTATGGCATACACTACAGAACCACTTTTCTCGCCAATTGTAATTCACTTTTTATTTTCAATTTGAAGATTACATTTTACAAGATGCAAGACACAGCAGCAGAATCCTTAAAAAGCCCTATGAAAAGGATCTTGAAAATGAAAAATGAAGTTGTTCTTTAGTATGGCATCCAAAATTCTTCCCAGCAGCGCGGAGCCTCGCTCAGTGTGACGGGAGCTTTGGGGATGATGTGGCATAAACACTAGAGACGCAAACATGGCATTCAAGATGTAAATGGGAAGATCACCTGGGAATCGAGAGAGGCGACTGGAAACATTAAAGACATCAAGAATTAAAGTACTGAGCGATAAATGCAGGGATATAATTCAATCCATTCATCTATAACAGGATTTGTCTTGAAGGGAATTTCAGTGTGACATTAGTTTAGCTGGTGGTGAAATAATCTGAACTGAAACGTTAACTAACGCCTTTCAGTCGCTAGAATACAAAATGTATGTTACTACTTTAGTGTGGGTTTCCACTTGAAAGACAAAAATTTAGATGGACCACTAAGATAGTTTGAGAAACTCATTAAAGGGATCCTATCACTGGATACCCTTTTTTTCTCAATAACACGTAGGAATAGCCTTAAGAAAGACTATTCTTCTCCTACCTTTAGATGTCTTCTCCGTGCCACTGATCGGTAGGAATCTGGGTTTTCTTCGGTATGCAAATGAGTTCTCTTGCAGCACTGGGGGCGGTCCTCAGCACTCAAACAGCACTGGAGGCATTCCCAATGCTGCGAGAGAACTCCCCAGCACCGCCTCCATCTTCGTCTGGAACAGCCTCTCCCTGTGTCTTCTTCCGCCCTGGGTTTCAATCTTCTAGGCCTCAGGTCTCGGGCATAGCCGACTGCACATGCCCGAGCCACAAGAACATGGCCGCTTACATATTTTTAACTAATGGTATATTGGAATAGCCTTTAAAAAGACTATTCTACTCCTACCTTTCATTTTTTGCTTCTCTCCACCGTTTCTGCAAAATTCTGTTTCTTCTCTTATGCAAATTAGGATCACTTTGCGTCCGGGCTTGCGCCAATACGCTTGTGTAGCAGACCAATGGAAAATGGCCGTCCAGATATGCGCAGTCGGCTCTACCAGGTCAGCTGATCTGATCCTAATGGCCTATTCTGTGAACAAAGGATTAATAACACGTTTAACACATTAAGGAAGGGGTTCACATCTGCGCCCCGGTCTCCGTTTTGCAGGTTTCTGTTTCCTTCCCGAAACTGGACAGAAGAAGCAAACCTGCAGGCATTTTTCAAACCCATTCAAATGAATGGGTTTGAAAAGTGTCGGGCCTTGAGCGTCGGTGAGCGTTTTGTGCACCCCGCGGCTAAACCGTTTTTTTTTTTTTACCGGACACAAAGTCAGACATATAGTACTTTGTGTCCTGTTAAAAAAAAACGGTTTCGCTGCAGAGAGCACAAAACTCTCACCGGCGCTCATGGCCGGGCACAGTCTATCAAGTTTCCGTCTTCTGTCTGCAGAAGACGGGAAACCCAACAGACGGAGATCGGCGCAGATGTGAACGAGCCGAAACAATGTTACCAAATCCGTATTCTGGGGATAGGGACTATAAATCCTATATAAATTTCACAACGGTAGATTTATCAATACTTTCATAAGTTGCATGATTTTGGTAGCGGTTGAAAATGCAACAAATACTGGCAAAATTATCAAAACCTTGTAATATGGTGGAACTTTCTAGACACATCATACACTCTTCTTTGTCATAGCCCTCATTGCTGGTGTGCATAATTAATAATGCATGTAATTAACCGGTTAAGGACCAGGCCCAAAAGTATGTTAAAGACCAGGCCTCTTTTTTCAAAACTGACATGTGTCACTTTAAATGGCAATAACTTTGAGACGCTTTAACTTACACAAATGAATTTGAGATTGTTTTCTTGTAACACATTATACTTCATGTTAGTGGTAAACACTAATCAATATTTTTGCATTTATTTATAAAAAACTAGGAAATTTGATGGAAATTTGAAAAAAATTGCAATTTTCAAAATGTGAAATTATCTGCTTTTCAGGCAGATAGTCATACCATCCAAATACATGAATAAATATTATCTCCCATATCTCTGCTTTATATTGGCATCATATTTTGATTGTCTTTTAATTTATTTTGGACGTCACAAGGCTTACAAGTGTAACAGCAATTTTCCAGATTTACAAGAAAATTCTCCAAACCAATTTTTTAGGGACCATTTCAGTTCTGAAAGTAATTATAAAGGCCTGTATAATAGAAACCCCCATAAATTACCCCATTTTCAAAACTGCACCCCTCAAATTATTCAAAACAGCATTTGGGATGTTTGTTAACCCTTTAAGCATTTCATAAGAATAAAAATAATATGGCAGTGAAATTTAGACATTTCATTTTTTTTCACTAATACATTCATTTAGACCCAAAATTAACACATTCACAAAGGGTTAAAGGAGAAAATGCATCTGACAGTTTATTGTGCAATTTCTCCCGTGCACAGAAATACCCCACATGTGGGTGTAAACTGATTTTTGGGCACACAGCAGTGCATGGAAGGGAAGGAGCGACACTGGGTGTTTGAACAGCAGATTTTGCTGGAATAATTTTCAGCGCCATGCCTTATTTGCAGAGACCCTAGAGTACCAAAACAATGGAAACCCCCCCAAAAGTGACCCCAATTTAGAATCCACACCCCTCACAGAATTCATCAAGGGGTATAGTCAGCATTTAGACCCTACAGTTGTTTCACAGATTTTACTAACATTGGGATGTGTAAATGAAAAATTACTAAAATGTCACTTTATCTCCAAAGTTTTCATTTTCACAAGGGGTTAAAGGAGTAAAAGCCCCCCACAGTTTGTTAAACAATTTCTCCTGAACACGGCAATACCCCATATGTGGCTATAATCTGCTGTATGGGAACATGGCGGGGCTCAGAATGGAAGGAGCGCTATTTTGCTTTTGGATGGCAGATTTTGCTGGAATTATTTTTAGGTGCCATGTCGCATTAGCAGAGCCCCTAGAGAACCAATACAGTGGAAACCCCCTAAAAGTGACCCCATTTGGGAAACTACACCCCCCACAGAACATATTAAAGGGTAGAGTGAGCATTTTGACCCTACAGCTGTTTCACAGATTTTATTAACATTGGGCCATGAAAATGAAAAATTACTTTTTTTCCAACAAACTGTCAATTTAGCCCCAAATTTTTAATTTTCACAAGAGGATAAAGGAGAAAAAGCTCCCTAAAGTTCGTTACACAAATTCTCCTGAACACAGAAATGCCCCATATGTGGTCATAATCTGCTGTATGGGAACATGGCGGGGCTCAGAATGGAAAGAGGGCTATTTGGCTTTTGGAGGGCAGATTTTGCTGGAATATTTTTCAGGTCCCATGTTGCATTTGCAGAGCCCCTAAAGTACCAATACAGTGGAAAAGCCCTATAAGTGACCCTATTTTGGAAACTACACCCCTCATAGAATTTGTCTAGGGGTAGAGTGAGTATTTTGGCCTCACAGGTGTTTCACAGATTTTATTAACATTGGGACGTGAAAATGAAAAATTACTTTTTTTCCCAATAAATCGTCCATTTAGCGCCATAGTTTTAATTTTGCAAATAGTTTAAGAATTAAAAGCCCCCCACAGTTTGTTACACAATTTCTTCTGAACACAGCAATACCCCATATGTGGCCATAATCTGCTGTATGGGTACATGGTGGGGCTCAGAATGGAAAGAGCGCTATTTGGATTTTGGAGGGCAGATGTTGCTGGAATAGTTTTCAGGGGCCATGTCGCATTTGCAGAGCCCCTAAAGTATCAATACAATGGAAACCCCTCAAAAGTGACCCCATTTTAGAAACTACACCTGTCAAGGAATGTATCAAGAGGTATTATCATTTTGAGCCTAAAATGCTTCCCAAAAATTTAATGTACAAAATGAAAATTGAAATTTTTAAAAATATGCCATTTCGGTGCCCAATACGTTGCACCCACTTTGTGTTGTCAGAGACCTGCACTCCTAAAACTATTAAGGGGCCATCCCGGGGGTCAAAAAATTATATATGTTGGTGTAAACTGCTGCTTGGGCACACAGCAGGGCTCAGAAGGGAAGGACCACTGTGCGTTTTAGCTTTTGGGGTACAGATTTAGAGGGACTTTCTGGGTGCCATGTTGTTTTTGCAGAGCCCTGGAGGTGCCAGTAAACTGGAATTCACCAAGAAGTGACCCCATTTTGTAGGGGCAATTTTAGGGTCTCTGCAAATGTGACATGGTGTCCAAAAACGAAGAATCTAAATCTGCACTCCAAAAGCACAAATTGCTCCTTCACATCTGCGCCCTGCTGGGTACCCAAATAGCAGTGTATGCCCACATGTATGACACTGGTGTACCCCGGATAACGGACTTAATACCAATATGTGGGTAGAATCGGCTGTTTGGGCACAGCCGGGGACAGAAGGGAAGGAGCGCTATTTTGGTTTTTGGAGCACAGTTTGGTTTTTGGACGTCATGCCACTTTTGCAAAGCCCCTGAATTGCCAATAAAGTGGAATCTGCAGACATGTCACCCTATTTTGGACACTACCCCACTGATGGGATTTATCAAGTGGTGTAGCGAGAATTTTTAACCCTTGAGTGTTGCATTTATTTAGTTTCCAGAAATGAAATCGCAACTGATAGAGAAGTTAAAAATGAAAATTTTACAGATTTGCCATTTCAGTGTGCAACATGTTGTGCCCGACTTATGTCAGCAGAGACACTCCAAAAACTGTTAAACGGGTATCCCAGGCACAACAGCTTTTAGAGCGTTCATCTCTGATACAAGGTGGACACAACATATTACGCACTGAAAGGACGTATTCCTGGAAAAATGGTCATTTTCACCTCTCACAATCCGCTTCGTATTCATTTATGGATAATAAGTTATAGCAACACTTGGGGGTTAAAAATGCTCTCTGTACCCCTGGAGAAATCCTTCAGGGGTGTAGTTTCCAAAATAACGTCTCATATCAGGGGATTCCACTTTACTAGCGTTTCAGCTCTACAAAAGTGTCATGGCATCCAAAAACCAAACCGTCTGTGCTCCAAAAACCCAATAACCCTTCTTCCCTTCTGTGTCCGGCTGTGCCCTAATATCAGTTTATACCCACATATGACATTACGTGCATTATCCGGGGTACACCAGTGTCATACATGTGTCATACATGTGTCATAAACTGCAGTTTGGACGTACAGCAGGGCGCAGAAGGGAAGGAGCGCTATGCGGCTTTTGGAGTACAGATTCAGATGTTTGGTATCTGGACGCCATGTCATGTTTGTAGAGCCTGTAAGGTACCAGAAAAGTGGATTCCATGGGGTACCAGGAGTGACCCCATTTTGAAAACTGCACCCCTCAAAGAATTTATCAGGGGGTGTAGTGAGTATTAGTATCCCGGACGTGACTGCACAGCGGATGGCGAAGAGGGAATATATAAGCTCTGCGGAGGACATTGCAAACACCAAATTCCCTACTATGTCCCAGTAGCTCCTATGATTGGGGGAGTCACTCTGGGGGTCACTCTGGGGGTCACTTCTGGTGTCTGTTCCCTCATAAGCTGTAAATCTGGGGTGTCCCCTGATATTCGCTTGCACAGCTTATATATTCCCTTCCTGACGCCGCCAGTTGTATTCTAATAATTTGGCGATTTTTGAGGGTTTTTGTCTTCACATTGTGAGATGCTATATTTTCTTTATTTTTCTGGTGACGCGGCCATATAAGGGCTTATTCTTTGCGGGATGAGATGCATTTCGTAATGACACCATTTTTGGGTGTCTACATCTTTATGAATACATTTTATTAACCCTTTTTTGCTGGATTAAAAAAAAAAAAAAATCAATCCTGGCATTGAGTTTTACTTTTTTAATTTTGCGCCATGCAGCGTACAGTATAAGTAACATGTTCCCTTTATTCTGCGGGTCGGTACGGTTACGGCGATACCTCATTTATATTATTTTTTTATGTGTTACTAGTTCTGCAGAGGAAAAACACATTTGGGGACATAAATCAATGTTTTTTGCATCGCATCTTCTAAGAGGCGTAACATTTTTATTTTTCGGTTGACAGTGTTGGTTGAGGGCTTATTTTTTGCGGGACAACCTGTGCTTTTTATTGGTACTGTTGTCGGATGCATATGACTTTTTGATCACTTTTTATAGCATATTTTGTATGGTGAGATGGCGAAAAATCATTACTTCCGGCGAGTTTTTTCCGTTTTTTTTTCCTGACGTTCACCGTGTACATTAAATATTATTTCAGTTTTATTGTACAGGTTGTTACGGACGCGGCGATACCAAATATGCATTGCTTTTTTTAATTTTTAGTGCTTTTTTTTATATAATTCATTTTGTATAGAAAAAAGGGATTTTTGGACTTTAGAACTTTATTACTTTTTTCATACACTTTTTTTTTTTTTTTTTAACTTTTTTTTTTACTTTTTCATGTGTCCCTTTAGGACACTTGAATCAGTTGATGCTTTGATGAAAGCATCAGCTGATTCAGCACAGTAGCAGACAGGACACGAGCAGGACATGAGCCTGCTCGTGTCCTGTAAGCTGCAGAGGAAGTGAGACACATCGCTCACTTCCTCCACCGCCTGGCAGGATCACCAGGTATGTGGGGCTCCGGTAGTCTGGGGTCACTGGCCAGACCCCAGACTACCTTCTACTGACATCGGCACCCCCCGATCTCGCCGCGGGGGGTGCCGATCACTTTCAAATATCGGCGGATCCCTTTCGATTGCGCCGTGATGTTTGACGGCGCGATCGAAAGGGTTAACACGTCCAGTCGGACTCAGTTCCGACTGGACGTTATGGAGGAAGGGGTTAGGTGTTAGTAAGACCTAACCCCTGTCCCCCCCGCACCCCTCCCCCCGCCAGAAAGGTACCTAAAGGCCGGACGTATTTCGGCAATAGTCCGGTCTTTAGGTACCAGCACATGAGGCCGTAAATTTACGTACGGCGGTCCTCATGTGGTTAATACAGTATGGTGGATCTAGTTACCTTACCATGTCACCTGGTACATTACATATAGGTGTAAAAAGTGCAAAAATGACCGATGCGGTCATGTAGTCGTTTAGTACATAGAGACAGGATTCATGTCTGAAGATAAGTCTATAAGCAGTGATGGTCCCTTCACTATCACACGCTGTTGGCATCTATAGATGACTTTGACAGATCGCAATAATAGATTTTTTACCGACCAGCTCCTCTGCTGATATATATTTTGTGTTGCCATTTGGAGGCGCGTTTTATTGTTCATAAAGCTAACAGAAGGACACATATGGTGGAGGTTGTACCAGCTGGCGGCTGCTTTAATTGCTTTATAAATGGATGTTGAGGCTAGAAATATGTCCGGGTGACCGGTGGTGTAAATCACTCTTTTCGGCCCCTGTTTTATACAAGATATGTTTCGAATTCCCGTTTACAAGGAAGCAAGTCCCAAACCATCACTGGTGACAATGTGATTTATATACATCTTCTGCAAGCAAAAACACAACAAATGATGAAGCATTTATTGGTATATAGGAAGTGCTGGCAGCAGTGACGTTCCGGATAGTATCCTAATGCAAGTCCTAACAAAATACTTGATACCAGAGAAACCATGTTATTCGATGAAAGGGATGCTGGAGGATGTCGTCAATGAGCTCATGTAGAATCATGGTGCCATAGCTCACCTTATGCTTGGTTCACATCTGCATTCGCTATTCCGTTCAGGGAGTCCGCATGGGCAACCCCCGAAAGGAATACCGAATGCAACTGCAAGCGGTGTGCCAGTGACAGCACATGGACCCCATAGACTGTAATGGGGTTCATGTGCTTGCCGTGCACTGCCCGCACTAATCATGCAGACAGGAAAGTAGATTGTGAACTGAACTGTCCCTGCGGAGATCTGGCGGCAAGCACACAGACCCCATTATAGTCTATGGGGTCTGTGTGCTGTCACTGGCTTGCAGTTGCGTTCGGTATTCCATTCGGGGGGGGGGGGGGGTCCTCATGTGGAGTTCCCCGGACGGAATACGAACGCTGATGTGAATGAGGCCTTACTGTGTTATCCACATCTTGTAGGTCAGCCTCTCGTTGAGAATAATGGGATGCTGATACCCATGCAATGTGCACAGTACAGGTCCTATTTGGACATGACTAAGGAGGGGCGAACCTCTAGTTTCTTCTGGTGTTTGGACGAAGTGATCCTCCGGTTTGGTTCAGTACAAACTTGTTTGGATATGTCAGCGCTGAGTCCCAATCACAGGTCTCAGCAGTGACTCCAGGTCTATGACATCACAGAAGAGCACCGGAGTGCCCAAAGGAGGAAGACACAGATCATTGGACGTCACAAGAGAGTTCGATAGAGGAGAGTATGAATGTTTTTCATTTTTTGCACCTTTCTTGGACCTCCTTATATTATAGGGGTCTGAAGAGACCCCTGAGTATATTAATTTACCGCAAATCATGTTGCGGCGTCCATTTTACTTCATCTGAGTTTATTCCCAACTTGTTTGGTTTTATTAAGAACTGAACAATTTGGAATATTCAGGTCAAATCTGGTTCACTATGAACTGTTTTGCCCTAAACTATGTAAGACCCCTGATATGTATCAAAAGATGATCAGCTAACAAAAAAAATAATATTCTCTAATACTCCGTCACGAGATGTCTACACTGTTTATCTATATCTGGCCACCCAGTGGTTGTAATGTGTATTGCAGTCTGTACAAGGTTTTGCTAGCATGTCACAATATTGTAATGGATTTGTTTCCTCGGACATTGGAGTCCTTAACTAATTTCAAGCAAGGTTAAAGGTGAGCACACAAGTATGTGACTCCGATACGGATGTGAGTAGACCCTGAAGACAGCTTTAATACTTCTCTAACTGAATAAAGGATTGAGCCTGTTGAAGTCCAACATGCCTGATCGTCATTTTAACCAGAGATAGTAGGGAGACTCGTTGGAGGAATCTGCTAGGCAACTAAAAATTCTTATTAATTACAATTATGTCTTCTAGTTTCCTGATCTTAATAATTACAATGAGATGTATAGAAAGAACCTTATATGAATATATTTCTGCTAACAGAGATAACATTGCGGAGGCGCTGTAAACCTTTAAGCCTGTCATCGCCCTGCTTAAAGTCTTCTGCCTTCAGCTTGACAGAAGTAATGAAACATTTATTTTCTGCCGTACTAATATCAAATAAATGTTCTGACAGGTGAAATCGCTCTAGATTTGTATATCTGAGCACAAACCGCGCTGTAAGAAGATATCGGAAATATCAGCTGTAAACATGTTGTTCTTATGTTTTGTCACCCTTCACCCTTTTATGGACAAATATGGGGAATGTCTCAGTGATTTTTTATTTTTTTATGTCCTAGGTTTGTTAGGTTGGAAATCTTGTATCCATTTTTTAGACTCTTCCCTGGTGGCCATACTGGAGATCTTCTACACTTCTTTCTAGTTTTGTCTCTCTGTATAGAGATTGTAGCGTGGTGTTTGCGCTTTATGGCAACTGGAATGATCAATCATCAGAAAAGTGTCCATAGACAACATAAGCGTTCAATAACTGGTGGTTGAACCATCATCGAACAAACCTCCATATACGTGCATGCTTGGCTTGGCTAAGTGTGTGTGCTCCAGTTTCACATTTTTATTGCTCCTATCATTTAAACTTGATTTTTTTGTCCCTATCACGTCGGAATAGCCTTAAGAAAGGTTATTCTTCTCCTACCTTTAGATGTCTTTTCCGTGCCGCCGTTCCGTAGAAATACCGGTTTTCATCGGTATGCAAATGAGTTCTCTCACAGCACTGGGGGTGGTCCCCAGAGTTCAAACAGCACTGGGGGCATCCCCAATGCTGCGAGAAGAATCTCCAGTGCCGCCTCCATCTTCTTCAGGAACGTCCTCTTCATGCATCTTCTTCCGGCGCAGGTGGTGAAACTTGTAGGCCTTGGGTAGAGCCGACTGCGCATGCCCACAGGCTACAAGAAAATGGCCGCTTACTGTATAAGCGGCCATTTTTCTTGTGGCCGTAGGGATGCGCAGTTGGCTCTGCTCGAGGCCCGAGGCCTTCAAGTTTCACCGCCTGTGCCGGAAGAAGATGCATAAAGAGGATGTTCCTGAAGAAAATGGAGACACTGCTGGAGAGTTCTCTGACAGCACTGGGGACGCTCTCAGTGCTCTTTGAGCGCTGGGGTCCGCCCCCAATGCTGCGAGAGAACTCATTTGCATACCGGCGAAAACCGGTATTTCTACCGAACGGCGGCACGGAGAAGACATCTAAAGGTAGGAGAAGAATATTCCGACGTGTGAGCTACAAAAAATTAAGTTTAAATGATAGGATCCCTTTAATATAGGAAAAAAGTACAGAAAATATAAGATACATCCTACAAGTTGATAAGGAGATCCATATTAACCACAAGAGTCAAAAATATTAGACTTGGTCCCTTACTTATAGAAGAAAATGACCCAATATATGTTTCCATTTTTAAGCCCATTCCTCCATACAAAAGAGATTCAGCTCTGTTACGTCGGTGAATTACCTCCCATGAACTTTGGGCTTTGTCTCCGTTCACAAAATTTCCATTGGAATTATGTTTTGATTTGACCATTTCAAAACCTTATCTGTATTTTTTATTACCTAGTCTTTGGTGGAACGACTTGTGGGCTTGGGGATGTTGTCTTGCTGTATGACCCACGTTCATCTCATGTACAATTCTCCGATATTAGAATTTTCCGATACAATTCAGAATTCATTATTCTATCAATGAGGACAAGTCATCCTAGTCCAGATGCAGCAAAACAAAGATTTTTTTTTATACTTGACTGTGGTGCTATTTCTAGAAGAAAGAAGCCATGTTTTTCTAATCTTGAAAAATATCTGTATAGAGCTGTGGTTGCTTCAGCCAGTATCCTCTCTGTGCCCTGCCATCTGGTCTTCCAGGCCACAGACTCAGTGATCCAAGGTCTACCCACAGTTGGGGTGCACTTGCCTTTTAATATATTGTTAAATCCTGCAGCAAAGTCTAGATCCCTATACAGGGGTTAAAGGGTGAAAATTTGGGGACCACTTAGACATTGCCTTGAGGACTAGGTCAATTCTATTGAGTGGCAGAGCGGGTCCGCACTCTCCGGCAGATAATTCTTACACGTAACTGGAGAAAATTTTGTCATGTAGAAATTATCGAACAGTATGTGATGAGGACCAAGCTGTGTATTGAGCCATAGTATGATAAGTTCCACGCTGTTTATTGGCCCATACAATAAAGAAGACCATGCTGTTTATTGAGCAATGTGATAAGGAGGACCATACTGTTTATTGAGCCATAAAATCATGAGTCCACACTTTTTATTGGGCTATATGATGATGAGGACCATGCAATATATTGGACCATATGGTAATAAGGACAATGCTGTTGATTGGGCTATATAAAGATGAGGACCACACTGTTTATTGGGTCATATAATTATGAGGGACACACTGTTAATTGGGCCATATAATGATAAGGACCATGCTGTTTATTGGGCCATATTAATGATGAGGACTATGCAATTTATTGGACCATATGATGAAAAGGACCATGCTGTTTTTGGGCTATATAATGATGAGGACCATGCTATTTATTGGACTATATGATGACAAGGCCATGCTGTTTATTGGGCCATATAATGATGAGGTTCATGTAATTTATTAGACCATATGATGATAAGGACCATGCTATTTATTGGGCACTATAATGATGAGGACCATGTAATTTATTACACCATATAATTACGAGGACCATGCTGTTTATTGGCCCTATAGTGATAAGTTCCATGCTGTTTATTGAGCTTTGTGTCATACAATTACAACATGGCTCACTCGCACCTCCAGCAGAATACACAGCCATCTTTTCCTTCCCTTTATTTTCTGTAACTTGAATAGCAGCTCGAGGGGAACATGAAAAAGCATCTTATTAATTACCAATACCTAATTACACACACGAAATTCACAAATGATTCTGTCACAAAGTCACAAAAGAAAAAAACCTTCCAGCAATTACCGAATTGTCATGATGCTTTGATTACCGCTAATTGTGAGAGATAATTTGTGTATTCACAAGGTACAATAATTACAGGCCGCAAAGATATACTTTTACTATTATCATAGAAACAGTAAAATCATCTCTGCCAAGTGATTGTAACGTGACGTACTGCAATAATTAGACCAGTGAAGTCTGATCACTACTGAAGATGCTGCTAGTAGATTTCACTATGGAAGAGGTAAGTAGAAGAAAACGGCTTGCAACACCCCTGGAGTTCTAAAATGTCATCTTTAATTCAGTCCATTAAAAATACAGGATTCACACGACAGAAAAAAGTGACGAAAAAAGTAATGAAGTGAGTGCGATAAAAGAAAAAGCTAATGCGTTTCGGGGTTGAAATCCCCCTTAGTCATAGCGTATAACATGAACAACAACAGGCCAATATATAGCCACTCATGAGGCGGGTGAAACCTACACACTACAGCATGAATAAAGAAAGAAGGAAGGGGGGGGACCTAACACGCCCACCCACGTCACGTGATCAGTTTCGACCAATAGCGGTCCTTATATTGCCATACTCACAACGGCATGAATGAATGGGTAGGTGCCTGACTCTTCCATCCAGAACCCGAACCTACAGCCCCAACAATGATGTATCTCTACATTTCTAGACTGAATTGACGGTACAATCAAGACCGCCCCGTCCCAGAGAAAGAACATAGAGGTAAAGGTGTTATGGTCTCGGGATCCTTGACCACGGACTGGCCCTTGACTGATAACTTCTCAGAACAGTACAGGAAAAACACACCAAAAGAAAACAAAATCGGAAGTATGAGCAGTTTGGACTCCTAGTGTGGATCCTCCTACACCCTGCCTCGCACAACTAGAAGTAGCCGTGGGCCCGACTAACTTGCCTGAAGGGGCACGAGCACAGCCGGAGAAGTAGCTAACCTACCAAGGGAAATAGAGCCCCTGTCTAGCTTCACGTTTACGAAGGAGAGACAGATACAGAACAAGCCCCCCACAGATGTCCAGACTGGACTAACGGTGAACATGAGAGCACAAAAGCATAGGAAGAGAATAAACGTGAAACACAGAATAACTGAACTAAGCAAGGGATAGGGAAAAACAGAACTTAGGATCACACACAAAAAACCCCTACCAAAATTCCAAACAGAAAAATACCTAGGGCTCGCTGCGCCCGGAACACTATGTCTGGATAGGAGCTCAATACTTAGCTAATCAGTCTTGTGTGAACAGGAGCAAGAAACTGGATGGGCCGGGATACAGATAGTAACAGCTTAGACAACAGACCATACTAGAGCACAGGTACAGACGTTTAAGACCGGCATCAGATAGCATGTGCAACAACCTTATATAGTAAGGAGAAGGCCTCGCCCATGGCCTGTAAAGTATTCAGCACTGCAGAGAACTTAACCCCTTCAGAGGCCAAGACACACCAGGCACTGATCCATCAGGCCACTCACCACGTGATCCACGCCCGAGTGCCAGAGCAGAAACTGCATGTCTGGTGTGAACATTCCCCTGCCGTGCATCAAGTGGTTCACGCGCTGAATGCCGTCCGGACACTCTGCGCCTGAACCTAACAGGCCGAGACTGCTGAGACCGGGTCATAACAAAAGGTAAGTAATACATAAATAACCAGATTGCTGTATTTATTTTGGAAACTGGAAATATCATTCTCATCCTATTCTGATAAACTTAATACCCCTGTACACAAATGGTACTTTATTTGTGAAAAGGACGACGGCATAATAATTAGAGATGAGCGAGTACTGTTCGGATCAGCCGATCCAAACAGCACGCTCCATAGAAATGAATGGATGTACCTGGTACTTCCGCTTTGATGGCAGCCGGCCGCTTAACCCCCCGTGTGCCGGCTACGTCCATTCATTTCTATGCGAGCGTGCTGTTTGGATCAGCTGATCTGAACAGTACTCGCTCATCTCTAATAATAATAAAAAGTAGAAAACATGTGTAAACCACTTTGATATCTCTTCTCCATCTAATAAATATGCAAAATATCTGTTCTAATATTCATGCCACACGGAGCTCTACTGTGAAATTTCAAGGCGTACCAAGCTTCCCTTTTGAGGAGCTTAGCTTATAAGTCTCCCCCTTTAGATGGTAAAATAACCTGTTCTAAGCCAAAAAAGCGCAACGTCTGAACGTTGCCTTGATGATGTGTTGCAAAATGCCTAGAGGTACCTGACATATTGGCTGCTAGATCTTTACCGCAGTCTCTAATATTTTCATGGCTGCGTGTTTTTAGTCTCCTGGAAATACATCCAATTTCAAACCAAAAGGATTACTGTGCAGAAACTGAATAAACTCTGGTATGGGTGCTACATCTTTGAACCACACGATAAGTATGTCGTCGATGTAGCGCCCACACCAGAGCAGATTTGAAATAAATAAATTAGAATGAACAAAAATAAACTTTTCCTCCCAGAATGACAAACGGAGGTTAGCCAAGATTAGTAGATTTCACCGCTGGAACTTTCAGATAAGAATTTATTATACAGTGTCAAGTCTTTGGTTAGATTAACAATATGAATGTATCAGTAGCTTGCAGTTCTTCATTCTGGTGAACACTAGGTGTGATAACACTGTACACAGTAATGGATGGATGATCTACTCTCTATTTCACACTCACTCAGTGCCACTTTCATACAGGACATATGTTGACCTAACTAAAGTACTTGGGTTATGATAGAAACTTTTTATTTAGCTGCAGAATTATCTTTTACCTGTGTGTTAGGAGGGGCCTCGGCCTCTGCTGGGCTCTGTGTCCGGTACCTGGTGCGGCTGGTCCTGGAGGGGGGCACCCCGGAGCCTCCGCTTGAGTGTGCAGAGGTTCTGATTTCCCTTTAGTACTGGGAGTGACACTCCAGGGTTCAGGGGGTCAGCGACGGGCCAGAGGCTATATAGGTCTCATTCTGGCTCTGTCCCACCAACGGATATTCGTTACGCCCTGTCCCTGCTTTTGGATTCCCTGGATTACGTGACCTAGGCTTGTTTTACAGACCTCTCCTCTCTGATCCTCATTTGACACCTTCCTGATCTCCTTTGAATGACCTTTGGCTTCTTCCTGACCTCCTTTTTGGATTATGTTTTGGATACTCTATTGACCTCCTGTGTAGGACCTGGCTTCCCTGACTACGCTTCTGCCTCTGCCTTCTGCTACCACGTGACCTCCAGTTATCAACCCGGCTTGCTTGACCACAGATTTGCTCCTTGGGTATCTGCGTGTATCCCCTGGATTACCCTCCTGCTCACCTATGACTCCATTTCTTCCTGCTCTCTTGGAATTCACTCTAAGGTTAGTGTCTGGGTCCTTCTGGGTCCTCCTACTTGGGGCTTGCTGGGTGTGCGTCGCTCTCTGGGCAGTTGCGAATCTGGGCCTTGGACTGTTACCAAGTCCAACTCCACCATCAGTAGCTCTAGTGAAAAACTCCGGGGGCCTGGTTCCGCTCCGATTCGGAGAGCGAGGCACACTCAGGACTGTTTTTGCCTCAGCACTTGGGGATTCTAGTTGCCTAGGACTTACTGAGTTATTTGTTGCATCAGGTTCCTAAATCTGTGCTTCTGTAGCCCTCCTCCTCTCTTCAGAGACTTATGCATAATCAACCTCTCCCCCTTTTTTCATAAATTGCTCCCTTCTGCAAACCCCTTCACTGGCTACCCATTCCCCATTGAATAGAGATTAAAATATTAACGTTGACATACAAAGCCACCCACGACCTTCCCCCTCCATATATCTCTGACCTAATCTCTCGATACCTGCCCATATGTAATCTCCGATCCTTTCAAGACCTTCTACTCCACTATGGTCATATCTGCTCTTCACATAGCCGCCATAAACTTCTCCATGCATCCATCATACTCTAGAACCCACTACCATGGGAGATTGAGAAGAATTGGGACAAGGAGTGAGACGGCAAAGAAACACTGCTGAAATGTGCCGACAATTGAGAGGTCCAGGTGTGAAGGTAAACCCATATATTCCTGTTTTTATATATCTCTTATACTGCTTAAGAAATTATATTTTTCTCTATGCAAGCTTATTATACCTTATACACATTAAGATGGCACCTGTATCCAGTACTGCACCCAGATGCTGACGCACACAATTGTCATGTGATTTACAAGAAAGACAACATCATTTTCCTGGGAATCGAAACTTAAGAAGATGTTTAAAATTGAGGGCCAATGACTGACCGCCAGTGTATTCGGATACAAGACGTATATGCTTACAGCCTGCCGTTATCTTATCTTTCTTGCATTCCTGTATAAGATTTGTGCTTTTCTCAATAAACCTCAGTTCTGTGTGAATAGGCATCACGCTCATTGCATGGACTGGGATTAACCCTGATATACTTGTCAGAATTAATTCTATTCAGCGCGCACATGCATGATTAATTTGGAGCAGGTGACTGACCACTGTAAGTGACCCGTACATTGGCGGGGGTTCTCCCTCAACACAGGTAAGAGATGAGTGAATCAATTAGGGAAATTTGATCTAAATTTAGCTAAAATTCAAGCTAATCTGAAACTCTTGGGATTTCTATTGGGTTTATTTATGAAAATTGTACCGTTAATCTTGGTTATTGAAAATAAGTTATAGAATGTAGGTCAATTACCAAAATTAACGGTGCAATTTTCATAAATTCACCCAATAGGAGCCCCAAATTTTCCTGAATTTTAGCAAAATTTAGATCAAATTTGCTAAACAGATCAGGCAAATTTCAAATTTTTGGAATTCCTATTGGTTGGATTTATTAAAATTGCACTATTAATCTTTTTAATTGAAAATAGGTCATTGACCTACTTTCAATGAGCAAGAATAGCCAATTTCAGTCAACAACAGTCTGGGGGCACGAGGTGAGTTGGGGGTTCTATCACAACTTATTTAGTCCTCTTTGTTCTAGTCAAACAATCTTTGTTGCTGTTGCAGTCTCTTGTTGCTTGGTCTGGTGTTGGACCATTTGACCATTGGATTTGATTGACCAATGGAGATTAAGAGAACATTGTTTGAGAAGGGATGAAGGGAACTGGATAAGGGAAGGTATTGGAGATGGATGCCCATAGAAAATTGCCCCTCTTAAGGGGCCACACGGTGGCTCAGTGGTTAGCACTGCAGCGCTGGAGTCCTGGTGTTCAAATCCTGCCAAGGGCAGAAAACCATCTGCAAGGAGTTTGTATGTTCTCCCCGTGTTTGCATGGATTTCCATCCCATATTCCAAAGACATACTGATAGGGAAAAATGTACATTGTGAGCTCTATGTGGGGCTCACAATCTACATTTAAAAAAAAAAGAAAATTGCCCCTCTTTATCACTCCTATATATCCATAGAGGATGGTGCAGTATGGCTGTGAATCCAGCACTGCGGTGAGATAGAACACTTACTAGAAGCAGCACCATCTCTGTTCATTTGTGTGTGTCACTTTCTATATATCTATATATAATGCTCCTCCCTCTATGTGTTCAATGGTATTTCATGTAGATGGGAGATGATGTAGTGGCGCATCTAGGAACGGTGGGGCCCCGTGGCGAACTTTTGACATGGTCCCCCTCCCGACCGACGCCCGCTGAAGACCCCAACCGAACAACCCCCGCCCCCCCCACACATTCCTGCGCTCTCTATTATGCCCCATAGTGGCCCCTGTACACACTATTATGCCCCATTGTGGACGCCCATTAACAATTACTATACTCTGGGGTCTTTTCAGACCCCATAGTATAATAATCAGAGACCGAAGTGGGGTACCAATATTAAAAACAATGTTACTTACTTATCCCTCTCTCTGCTGCAGTCCTCGGTGGTGTCAGCCATCTTCAATGAAGTCCGGGACATCACATGATCCTGGAACTCACATGACCCGGGACGCAGACCTTGGTCACGTGATGTCAGGGTAAGTCACCTTACCTTGCCTGTAACTCCGATTATTATACTCGGGGGTATACCCCTGAGTATAATAATGATGTTTGTGGGGTCACTTACCAATCCTGCCCATTGCCAGGATTGGTAAGTAAATAGGGCCGGTTATTGGCTGGAGTTACTCCAGCCGGTAATGGCCCATTACAAAAAGAAAAAAAATGCAGCGGCTGTTGCCAGGCCCCTAATGTCTCGGGCCCTGTGGCAGCTGCTACCCCTGTTACCCTGGTAGTTATACCACTGCTATTATGATGGAGTCTGCCACCCCCATATATAAATGCAATACCATTGAACGCAGTGGGGAGGGGGCCAGATGCTAGTTCTAATGACTTGGTGTCAAAACCAGCCCAGAAGTCTATTGTTCAATACATAAAAAACTGGCAGGAAATAACTAAAAATAGTTCTTGGAAAGCTAAATTTGAAATAAATGATAAGATAATTAGAGATGAGCGAACACTAAAATGTTCGTGGTTCGAAATTCGATTCGAACAGCCGCTCACTGTTCGAGTGTTCGAATGGGTTTCGAACCCCATTATAGTCTATGGGGAACATAAACTCGTTAAGGGGGAAACCCAAATTCGTGTCTGGAGGGTCACCAAGTCCACTATGACACCCCAGGAAATGATACCAACACCCTGGAATGACACTGGGACAGCAGGGGAAGCATGTCTGGGGGCATAAAAGTCACTTTATTTCATGGAAATCCCTGTCAGTTTGCGATTTTCGCAAGCTAACTTTTCCCCATAGAAATGCATTGGCCAGTGCTGATTGGCCAGAGTACGGAACTCGACCAATCAGCGCTGGCTCTGCTGGAGGAGGCGGAGTCTAAGATCGCTCCACACCAGTCTCCATTCAGGTCCGACCTTAGACTCCGCCTCCTCCGGCAGAGCCAGCGCTGATTGGCCGAAGGCTGGCCAATGCATTCCTATGCGAATGCAGAGACTTAGCAGTGCTGAGTCAGTTTTGCTCAACTACACATCTGATGCACACTCGGCACTGCTACATCAGATGTAGCAATCTGATGTAGCAGAGCCGAGGGTGCACTAGAACCCCTGTGCAAACTCAGTTCACGCTAATAGAATGCATTGGCCAGCGCTGATTGGCCAATGCATTCTATTAGCCCGATGAAGTAGAGCTGAATGTGTGTGCTAAGCACACACATTCAGCACTGCTTCATCACGCCAATACAATGCATTAGCCAGTGCTGATTGGCCAGAGTACGGAATTCGGCCAATCAGCGCTGGCTCTGCTGGAGGAGGCGGAGTCTAAGATCGCTCCACACCAGTCTCCATTCAGGTCCGACCTTAGACTCCGCTTCCTCCAGCAGAGCCAGCGCTGATTGGCCGAATTCCGTACTCTGGCCAATCAGCACTGGCTAATGCATTGTATTGGCGTGATGAAGCAGTGCTGAATGTGTGTGCTTAGCACACACATTCAGCTCTACTTCATCGGGCTAATAGAATGCATTGGCCAGCGCTGATTGGCCGAATTCCGTACTCTGGCCAATCAGCACTGGCTAATGCATTGTATTGGCGTGATGAAGCAGTGCTGAATGTGTGTGCTTAGCACACACATTCAGCTCTACTTCATCGGGCTAATAGAATGCATTGGCCAATCAGCGCTGGCCAATGCATTCTATTAGCGTGAACTGAGTTTGCACAGGGGTTCTAGTGCACCCTCGGCTCTGCTACATCAGATTGCTACATCTGATGTAGCAGTGCCGAGTGTGCATCAGATGTGTAGTTGAGCAAAACTGACTCAGCACTGCTAAGTCTCTGCATTCGCATAGGAATGCATTGGCCAGCCTTCGGCCAATCAGCGCTGGCTCTGCCGGAGGAGGTGGAGTCTAAGGTCGGACCTGAATGGAGACTGGTGTGGAGCGATCTTAGACTCCGCCTCCTCCAGCAGAGCCAGCGCTGATTGGTCGAGTTCCGTACTCTGGCCAATCAGCGCTGGCCAATGCATTCTATTAGCCCGATGAAGTAGAGCTGAATGTGTGTGCTTAGCACACACATTCAGCTCTACTTCATCAGGCTAATAGAATACATTGGCCAATCAGCGCTGGCCAATGCATTCTATTAGCTTGATGAAGCAGAGTGTGCACAAGGGTTCAAGCGCACCCTCGGCTCTGATGTAGCAGAGCTGAGGGTGCACAAGGGTTCAAGTGCACCCTCGGCTCTCCTACATCAGAGTCGAGGGTGCGCTTGAACCCTTGTGCAGCCTCGGCTCTGCTACATCAGAGCCGAGGGTGCGCTTGAACCCTTGTGCACACTCTGCTTCATCAAGCTAATAGAATGCATTGGCCAGCACTGATTGGCCAGAGTACGGAATTCGGCCAATCAGCGCTGGCCAATGCATCCCTATGGGAAAAAGTTTATCTCACAAAAATCACAATTACACACCCGATAGAGCCCCAAAAAGTTATTTTTAATAACATTCCCCCCTAAATAAAGGTTATCCCTAGCTATCCCTGCCTGTACAGCTATCCCTGTCTCATAGTCACAAAGTTCACATTCTCATATGACCCGGATTTGAAATCCACTATTCGTCTAAAATGGAGGTCACCTGTTTTCGGCAGCCAATGACTTTTTCCAATTTTTTTCAATGCCCCCGGTGTCGTAGTTCCTGTCCCACCTCCCCTGCGCTGTTATTGGTGCAAAAAAGGCGCCAGGGAAGGTGGGAGGGGAATCGAATTTTGGCGCACTTTACCACGTGGTGTTCGATTCGATTCGAACATGGCGAACACCCTGATATCCGATCGAACATGTGTTCGATAGAACACTGTTCGCTCATCTCTAAAGATAATACATCGCGCCAATATTTCTGCAGATACAAAAAGAATACATTTTGTTGCTACTCTTTCCATTGGATATTATGTGTGAACTGTGTTATATGATAAATCAAAGTGCAGAATCAGGACGCAAAGCACATGGAGGATATTTCACAGTAAACCAGCCTGGATATCATTGTGCCACTAGATGGCAGTGCTTTTTCATGTAACGCCATCAGCCACAACAGAAACAATGTTTGTATACAAGATTGTAAGTCAGATGAGGTGCCAAATGCTTATTCACAGAAGAGTCTTATTATATGCTACTATATACTGTAGTATTGTATATATGTAACAGGAGGCATTCCTCTGGAGCAAGTTTTCTGATTTGTTCTAATTATACATGGGAAGAATAGGCAAAGCTGACTTCCATGATGTAATTTTACTTGTTAGATAGATAGATAGATAGATAGATAGATAGATAGATAGAAGATAGATAGATAGATAGATAGATAGATAGATAGATAGATAGATAGATAGGAGATAGATAGATAGATAGATAGATAGATATTGCATGGACAGAGGACATACGTCCTTGCACTGTCAGCATTAACACTTTGTGGCCCACACACACAGAATAATCTGCCCCACAGTGGCCCCCCCACACAGTATAATCTGCCCCGCAGTGGCCCCCACACACATTACAATCTGGCCTGCAGGAGCCTCCACACAGGATTAAACCTGTATAGTCCACAGTAGCCTCTCACCACATACCATGAAAGGTCCACAGTAGCCCCCTCCCACACAGCATGAAAGGTCAACAGTAGCCCCCTCCCCAGACAGTACACACATACACAATATACTTAACTGAACAGCTCCCAGGCGTCCTCTCTTCTGCACTGGTTCAGAGGTCACACTCGCGTAACGCACGGCGTACACTGAGCTACACTGACAGCTTTAAGCTGGATTTGCACAACCAGCTGAAAACAGCGATCGCTCACTAATGGGGAATCCTGCACCGGATTCCCCGTTATTGAGCGATCAGGGCGACCGCACGTGTGCCATAGGTTCGCCATCACTGGTCTAGTGTCTATTTTATTTATTTTTTCTAGGCTTAGGTTAATTAATTTTGGGAAGTGACGCAGAGTCTGAATTCTTGTTAGGGGACTAAATTTAATTTAGTCTAGTGTTGTCTCAATTCATTAAGAGGTCAGAATTGGGGTCTGCAATTATTTAGGTGTCTGGGGTTCAGATTAATTTAGGGCTCTGAATTTATCAAAGGTTCTGGAGTATGAATTCATTTAGGGATCTAGAATCTGGATTAATTTGGGTTTCTGATCTGATGTTAGGGATAAAATGTAGATTTGGTTTGGTTTGAAGCAAGTTGTGCTAATATAAAGACTAGGGATTGTCTCATAAGTGAGGGGTTAGTCATCATAGTGGTCTGAGCTGGATAGAGAAGAAAAGGAAAAAGGAAGACACAGCATAAAGTTTTATTAAAAAAAAAAAAAAAAAAAAAAAAAACAGGCTCCAGAATTTTTTAATTTTTTTTTTTTTTTATGGATAACATAGAATATAATTGTTTCCTAAAATCGACTTACTCAATAGAGTTTTCATCCAAATACTGTATCTAATCGGTGCTACAATTGTTGCTACTACCTTTGTGGGAACCGTTGTGCGAAGGTCCTTTTTAGCAGAATATTTGAGCCATAGGTCACAATACAATACAAGATTGGTATGGAAGACTAGCCCACACCGAGACCTGATCTCAACCCCATCGTACACATTTGGGATAGAAAAGAATGAAGATTGTGAATCTATATCAGTGTCTGACCTCACAAATACTCTACTGGGCAAAAACTCCTACACACACCTCCAAAATCTTATAGCTAACCGTCATAGATGAGTAGAATGTGTTGTAACTGCAACGGGGAACAACAACATATTAATATCTACCAATATAGAATAGAATGTCATAGATGTAGGTGAAATATGTACAGTAATGGACACAATTATTTTGTCTATATAAGATAGATATCAGAGATATAGATGATAGATAGATAGATAGATAGATAGATAGATAGATAGATAGATAGATAGATAGAGAGATACAGTAGATAGATATAGATAGATAGATAGATAGATAGATAGATAAATAGATGATAGATAGATAGCTATTACATAGATAGATAGATATTACATAGATAGATAGATAGATAGATAGATAGATAGATAGATAGATAGATAGATAGATAGGAGATAGATAGATAAATAGATAGATAGATAGATAGATAGAGATAGATAGATAGATAGATAGATAGATAGATAGAAGATAGATAGATAGATAGATAGATAGATAGATAGATAGATAGATAGATAGATAGATTACAGATAGGTATAACTATATTATTTAATTTGACATATTCACAATTTATGTTCAGAAAACGTTAAGTTACGGTGACAGGTCCAATTTATACACACAGCCTGTGTTATTGTGACATTCCTGTCGCTCGGGTAAATGAGATGTGCCACACTTCCTCTGCAATACAGATGGAGACAGGATGTGGAACAGCTTGGGAAAACAGCATGACAAGTGCAAATTCAACTTTGTATGAATTTCTAGTATAGAATATTAACCGTTTCTGCGCGCAACTATGTAGCAATCTCTGATTCATATCCCACTATGGGCACCAGGGCACAAACACTATCTACATACAATGACTGGCTCACATGTGCCGACTATAGTTAAGCACATGCCAAATGCAAAATAGGCTAAAAAAGGTTTGGTAGGTGCAGTATGTATATCCATTTAGAGAATGGACGATGTGTAATACCTGGTTCACATCATAAGGGGATGGCGTGAACCTCCTGTGTGATGTCCAATTTTTCTTTTACAGGCCATCACACAGCTGCATTACACTCACGGCACATGAATGGGGGCTATTCACATGGCCGATTTTTTGACGGTCCATTTTATGTCTATGCCCTATTTTTATCTGTTCTCACTGATCCCTCACTACACTAAAATGGAAACTGAAGATGTCTGTTTTTCACTCCCATTGTCTACTCATTTGTGTGAGTCTAGGCTTAGGCTGTGTATACATGGCATTTTTTTTAACTTGAAAAACAGCATGAAGTTTTCTTATTGCAGTAATGACTAAGATATGTTACTAGAAATGAAGATGGATCATCAGACAGATCAGGATAGGTTATCAGTATGTAATGTGTCAGGATCAGACGCCAAGACCCTGCACCGATCAGCTGTTGCAGCAGCCTTCAAGTGCCAGAAGCTGCTGCAGTGAATGTTTGGCATGTGCGGCACTGCTCCTATTCAAGTAATAAGAGTGAAGCTTCACCTCCTGGGAATCACCACTATGCAGTGAACAGGGCAGTTACTTGAATAGGATCTGTTCTGCTTGTGTTTCCTGTCCATTGAAGCAGCTTCCAGCACTCCGAGGCTACTGCAACAGCTCTTATGTGCAGGCTCTGGATGTGGGACCCCATAGGTAACATGCTGAAAGATTGAAAAAACCCTTTACCACTGGTGGGGAGAGGAGAAAGATATATAGAAAGTGACACACACAAATTAACATAGATGCTGCTGCTTCTAGTAAGTGTTGTTGTCTCACCGCAGTGCTGGATTTACAGCCATACTGTGCCATCCTATTGTATAATTTCTCCCATTCTCCTACTGTTTCTGAGTATATGTGAGAGAGACTAAGGGGCTCAGGATCATCTGTTCTTTCTGTGTGTAGTCTCCACCATATAATGTTCAAGAAATACTGCTATGCCTCGTGTACTGTATACATGACTGCTTATTCAGAATAGTTATCTGAAATGGCAGGGATATGCAGAGATGGTGCTGCTTCTAGTCAGTGTTGTATCTCACCGCAATGCTGGATTCACAGCTATACCGCACCATCCTACTGAATAATGTCTTCCATTCTGCTACCGCTTCTCAGTATACGTGAGCGAGACTAAGGGGTGCAGGATCATCTGTTCTCTCTGTGTGTTGTCTCCGCCATATAATGTTCAAGAAATACTGCTATCCCTTGTGTACTGTATACATACATGACTTCTTATTCAGAATAATCTGAAATGGCAGGAATATGCAGAGATGGTGCTGCTTCTAGTCAGTGTTGTATCTCACCGCACTGCTGGATTCACAGCTATACTGCACCATCCTACTGAAAAATGTCTTCCATTCTGCTACTGCTTCTGAGTATACGTGAGAGAGACTAAGGGGTGCAGGATCATCTGTTCTCTCTGTGTATTATCTCCGCCATATAATGTTCAAGAAATACTGCTATCCCTTGTGTACTGTGTACATGCATGACTGCTTTTTTAGAATAGTCTGAAATAGCATGTACACTTTAAGTGACCCAGAAAAAAAAATCAACTAAATGAAATTTATTAAGGGTGACTATTCCTTTAAGAGAAGCCTACCTATACAACCGGCTGACGTTTCCATTTAACACATATAGAAACACTTTGTCACCTCTATGACATTCGTAATTCTTTGCATTCATAGCAATAAATGATGTTTTTCCTAAAACCGCAGCTCAGAAGAGAAATAATTGGCTTCACATTCTGCAGTTTGTTTGTTCCATGAGCGCAATGTGGGAATGAGGTTTACATAAATAGCTTTCCCGCACGTGAACGTGAAAACGCTAATTGCACGGAATAAATGTACCTTCCTGACAAGCACCACATACGGTAGACACTCGAGACCGCAGAAACACATTCAATGGCAGAAAAAGAGACAGAAAACGCTTAATATAGTGTCATATCCAGAAGAATGAACAGATTTTTGGGAGTATGATTGAATTTAGTAAATAGAGGGGCATTTGTGTATGGAACAGATGGTCGAGATCGAGAAAAAAAAAGTTGAAATTTAATAAGTGAAATCTTTAATATCCAATATGACTGCTAACATTTACTGTGGCTGTCTACTCCCCGAAGATTTCTTGGCCCCGTTACAGGTTACGAGGCATACTTGCCAGTGTTTGCCTTATTGGTTGGGAAACAGTGCATGCTTGTGAATATGGGCATGGTGTAAAACGCTATCTTGGGAATGAATTCCGATGAATAATTATATTTTTCGGATTTATTTTGAGATAGCGGAGATAGGAAGGCTCAGGAGGAGGTCACCGGAGGACTGAAGTGAACAGTTTTTAAGGACATTAGATAGCGATGACTATTGGCCTCGAAACAAATTAGTTGTCTTTCAATTGGGACGATGTAATAGAATGCAGTTTTAAGCTTTCTGACCGGGATTTAGAGTCAATTGTATTAGGACATTCAATTCTCATTGTTTGTGGGATCAGGACGACGGAATGACACTGAAACAATGTATCCAGGATTACTGGAGAGCGCCGTGTGTTGGGGAATAAGATGAGGAATCATGGAGGTGGCTGGGGAGATTTGCTCTTGAAATCCTTCAGATGACATTGTAATTTACTCTTCTTGTAAGATTCAGCAAAATAGTCCAGACGAGGATGTAAAAGATAATGTGGAGCTTTACTACTGTATACTGTCTGCTCATACAAGGCACTTTTAGTGTTAAAGGGATAGTGGAGAATTAGAAAATCATTGCTGCATTCATGTAAAAACACCGCCAAATCTGTCTATGGTTTGTTTCTGGTATTCTAGGCTGCAATACCACACACAACCTGAGGACAAATGTGGTGCTATTTTTCGAAAAAATATTCACATTAAGGAATAATTCACCTTAAAGGGGTTGTCCCATCACAAGGATCCTATCTATACTGCTTGGTAATGTGGATGTAAGACTTTTCCTAAATACACTGCTTCAGCAAAACTGCTTTGTTTGTCCACTATCTTACTTTATTCAATTCATTGTTGACACAGCCCTGACTTATCTGCTCAAAAGTCAAGTGACGTATCTGCTGCTCTCAGGGGGGAGGGAGAAGGGGCTAAGTGCACGGGAGCCAGCCTGTGTTTCTAGCTATTCCTGTGTCTGCACCATGTGACCTAGCTCCCTGCACTCAGATAGGGGAAAGGAGCTGCTTTCATTTCTGAACTCGTCTTCTGTTCTCCCAGTTATCAGGCTAGCTAATTCAATTGTGTTCATTATGGCAGAGACAGGCAGTCTCTGTATGTAATACAGAATGAAGTTGCTCCTGCCTGTACTTCATAGTCCAATATTGTGCATATAGTGTTGTTTGAGGACCTTTGATGACATCACAGGCCCTTCAGCCGCCCCATAGGATCACGCTATGTGGTGGGCGGAGCTACACAGTAATTTTGGGGCGGAGCTAAACGGCAGGTTGCACCTGAAACCCTGCCCACCAAATGACGCAAGAAACCAGGAAGAAAGAAGATTTTACAGCAGTGAAGACTGGTGAGTATGCGACGTGGGAATACCCCTTTAAAGGAATTTTCCAGCAGGATATGTTTTTCTTACAGACTCATATTGACTTGCAAAAAATAACAAAAGTTCACCAGTTGTTCAAGTTCCAATGCCCCCGGGTCCCTGCTGTTCTTTATTTCTATCTCTCTTGACATTTTGGAGATGATCACTTAGTCACCACTGTATCCAGTGACTGGATGAGCGTTCACTTCTAGATTCACTTCTAGATATCGAGATACACCAGGAAGCAAAAACTGGCAAGAGACCAGTGTAGCATCGAAACAGGATTGACTGAGGATTGGTGAAAATTTATTTTTATATTTTTTTTTAATCCATCATGACCCTGGTGGACAAACCCTTAAAGCACGGTCGGACTGTTTGTATATTTTCAGAATGATTATATAAGACACGGAGGGAGGTGAATTTATCGCAAAGGGATTTTTTTTTCCAGAGTTTGCATCTCCATAAGTTGAACCACGTTTATAAATTGTCACATGTTGCCTGAGAAATTTGATTTTTAATAGATTTTTGTTGATATTTTTTGTAAATAACAAGTTTGAGTTGATCACAACAAAAAAGCAAACAAAAGTGATGCTCATTACAGATTAGGTTCCCCATATAAGATGTACATCAGACCAATTATTGGTAGCTTCAGGAAACATTGTACAATTATGAGAAACACCCGAGACAACTGAAATGTCAAGAAAAGACAAGTACGAGAAAGGTGAAAAAAAACATCGAATGGAGTAGAGATAAAGTAAGGGTTTCCATGAAGGTTTTTGGTAGGGAGAGATGAGGGAGGTTCCAGCTCTATCCATGTCAGCGGTTCTGTCATGGTTCCCAGACCTTCTCAAATTCGTCCATTGTGTCAGGCAACTTGTGGGGAAAATGAACATTCAACATAATCCCAATACTTTGGTGGTCTAGAACAAAACAGTGGGAATGTGCCATGCTTTAGCAATTGTGACAATAGTCACAAATAAGTTGTATTGAATAACTTTTATGTTTCTGAATAGATGGTGCAGCATCCCAGAGTGCTACCATTTTTAGTGTTTGTCTTTTGTGCCTCTGGGTTGTGTTAGTATGTCCTATCCTCTGTGTTCTAAATAAATAGTTTTGCAGTTTTTCCCTTGTATTTTTTCTCCTCTGTGTTCAAACCTTCCCCTCAGCGGTGTCTGGTCCAGGAACGGGGCTGTGGTGCGTGGTTGAGTGTGCTCGGCCTAGCAGGTGACACATCATCCGCCAATAATACTCCCATCCTCCAGTTCCCTCCATCTGGCTTGCGGCAATGGCACAGTGTGATTTAGCAAGCCTGTAGGGAGATCCATCAGAGATGAGATATGTACCATCAAGTGAATGCATTTAGAAACCTCACTCTAAAATTGGATGGTCACTGGGCGGTCCCAAAACATATGGTGTAAGGATCCTGGACCTTCACACTAGGTCAAAAGTAGGGTGTATGTGAGAAAGTCTTGTTGAGAACATGTACAATCTCCAGGGTGCCTTATAACCCACTTCTGCCAAGGAGGAACTAATGTCAAGGAGCCAGGGATGCCTTCTCCTGCCGCTTTGTCTAATTCACAGCCTAGATCTCCTTCCATTGGGACACGTAGAGAAGTTTGTCTCCAGGATAAACAGGTCAGGGTATAGAGAGGAGATATATCCTCCAGAAATAGGAAGCCAACAGAAGCGTTCTAAGGTTCACATAGGAGTAATAGAATTTAAATTAAGCTGAAATACTCAGAGGGTGGTGGAGAGAGTGACCCTATAAAGAAGTCCCGGTTTATGATGGTGCTACTCTTATCATGCAAGTCTTTTATCCTGTATCATCCACAATTTGTCCATCATCTAAACTATGATTGGAAACTGTAGAGGGATTGAGCAGAGATACAAACAATAGTCATAAGGATATTTATAAGGGCTCTTTCATGAATATTGGGCATCTTCAAGATCTTTATCTTTTGTCCTGAGATGCTCTTTGACCTTCTTTGCCACTCACTTAATGGAGAGAGATTGCAAATATAATTGAGACTTTTTAAAAAGCCACCCCCAAAGTGGAATGAGTGGTCTAAAAATGCAAAATGTTGCAAAAATATTTGGGCAAATAAGCTAAAAACAAATTGCAAATCTTTTCAAACTGTGGCCATATCCCTAGTATTGTGCGCTATTGCTGTTTTCCATAAGAGGTCATTTGCCGCTACTATATACAGTAATTATTAAAGTTGTAAACTTGCTGTAAAATACAGTTTCTAAAGTTTAATGCACCAGAAGTTGCTTCAGGCAAGTTTTCCTGTTAAATAATACATGTCCCAAAAGAGGCAATAGCCAATCCTATCAAGCTTGGAGGACTTGTTGAACATCCGAGCGGCAGCTTAATCAAAGTAATGGTGGGTGCTGGTTGTCACAGGCTGCGTCTTCTTGATGGCAGATGCTTTTTCATCCCGTGTCAGTTTCAAATATAGTAGAGGAGGATTTCATCACTCAGACTGTAAAATAAAACATGGACTGTAGGAAAATGAAATCATGTAAGATGCCTGTCAGACTGACACCGGAAAATAGGACTTTCTGCACAGACTACAAATGGTATTGGAGGTGAAACAGACAGTAAACAATTGTGATGTGGCCACTGACCATTACCGCACTATAAATATCACATTAGTAATTTCCTAGAGATTGACAATTAATACAAAAGCACAAACGTACATATACAAATGATTCCATAACTAATGGGGTCAATGCATTGCTCACTGTACTTAGTGGAAGTCAATATGTATCTGTCAGGTATGTATCCCATCTTAGGACCTCAAAGGATAAAATCCTGCACTACCCCCCATACATGAGTCCTTCTACTTCATACATATATAGAAAGTTTGCTTATCCCACGCACACATAAACAGAATGCACATGAGTTCTGCTTCCGTCACCCACTTATAAAGAAAGCCTGTGATTCCATCTCCCCCATACACATACAGAAAATCTGCCTTACGCTGAGGGCCCACTGTAAGGGAATTGCCAGTTGAGTAATTCTCCATTGGCTGCTGCTGAAACCAGGGAGAAAGGGAAAGACAGAGACAGTGAGTTCTAAACTCGATCCAACCCCTGTCCCTACCTACTTGCCACAACTGTCCTAATGACAGGGACAACTGGGTGACAGTCCCTTCTCTGAATAAGTATAAATGCTATACCTGGGCAAGACAACACACAGACCAGGAGTCAGCAAGCCAAGGGTAGACAAAAGAGAGACAAAGCAGTACCAAATCACAATCCAAAAGAGTAGCCACAAAAAAAGCCAGAAGACAGTAAATACAATACAATAAGAGCAAGTAGAAAGCTTAGCAAGGACCAAGTCACAGGATAGAGTCACAATATCCAGCAAACCTGCGTGAGCTGATAACCTGTTTATAGGAAGTCCAGAACCCACCCCAAACTTGATTGGTAGATCATCTGTCAATGACACAGGTTAACTATTAGAGGAGCAGAGAGAAACCAAGGTGAAGAAGATGGGTGTGGTGTAAAATCCATTACAGAGGTGAGGGAATAGTATAGTGTTCAGACAATACCAGAAGAAACTAAAGCAAAGAATAATAACTAGAGATGAGTGAGTAGTACTCAATCGAGTAGGTATTCGATCGAATACTACAGTATTCGAAATACTCGTACTCGATTGAGTACCATTCGCTGTTCGAATGTAAAAGTTCAATGCAGAACCAGCATTGATTGGCTGAATGTTGACCAATCAACGCTGGTTCTTCTCCTACCTTTAGAAGTCTTCTCCGTGCAGCTTCCCCGCGGCGTCTTCCGGCTCTGAATTCACTCTGCCAGGCATCGGGCCTGGGCAGAGCCGACTGTGCTTGTCTGCTTGTAGTGCGGGCATGCGCAGTCGGCTCTGCCCAGGCCTGATGCCTGGCAGAGTGAATTCAGAGCCGGAAGATGCCGTGGGGACGCTGCAAGGAGAAGACTTCTCGGAGGATCCAGCCCGACCCTCACTCGTGGACTTGGTAAGTATAATTTGATCGAACGTTGCCTACCCCTGAAACGAGCATTTTCCCCCCATAGACTATAATAGGGTTCGATATTCGATTCGAGTAGTCGAATATTGAGGGGCTACTCGAAACGAATATCGAACCTCGAACATTTTACTGTTCGCTCATCTCTAATAATAACCAAACACGCCTCCTGCACCTCAGTGCATGAGCAAAGGGTGGTGCAGAGTGTTAATCCCACGCTACAGAAATGCAGCTTTTTTTGTTGCAGATTTTGCTGTGTTTTTTGAAGCCAAAGTCAAGAATGGCTCTGAAAGGAATGGGAAATATAGAGGAAGTTCTTATACTTCTCCCTACTGCTCAATCTACTCCTGGCTTTGGCTCAAAAACTACAGCAAAATCTGTAACAAAAAAGCTGCGTTTCCGCAATGTGGGGCCTCAGCTTTAAAATCGGACCTGACATGTTTTCTAGCAGATCCTTTTTTTTTTTTTACAAACCAAAAATAATGTGGGCAAAAGGTGTCGGATACAAAACATTTCAGACACTTTAGGGCAAACAGCTGTCAAATTTTTTGCTGTAGGAAACATCATAGTTAAAACCAGGGTTGTAAAAAATGCATAGGGAAGCAACAGTAGTAATTCTCCGAGAGACTGCAAGGAAGCACTTAAAAGAAAAGTTGTAAAAGCTTCTTGGAGTATTGGGAGGGTGAATGTCTTCAGTGAAATATTTAATAACAATGTTTTCTTTGGACTGTGTAATGATACATTGTATTGCCTGAGTGCAACATGGACTTTGGAAGTAGATAGCGTGTTGGTGGATCTGTATATTACTTGTCTGCTTGTCTGAACTTTTGAAGTTGCCATAGTATTATGAAGGGCCCTCGCACACGACTGTGTACAATTCAGTGTACTATCTGAGTTTGTCATGGATAGCACAGTGGCCCATTCATTTATTTCAGCCAACACGCACACTAGTGTATTACAATTAGCCTAAGAATAATATGTGATTATATTATTATTATATTATTATACAATATATTATATTATTATACAGTGGTGAACCTAGCCCCTCTGCTGCCAGAGGTGGACAATCAAAAGACATCCCCCCCTACTGAAGACCGGGAGGGGGGGGCTTGTTGGGGGTGGGGCGATATGGTTTTTATTGTGATCGTCTGCATCAGGTAGTGGACTGATCGGACTAAGAAAACTCCTTAAGGAGAGAGCACCTTTGCAGGCGTATGGAGACTTACAAGCCATTTTCGCTCCACTGGGAGATTCTGGGGAATGTGCAAATCTGTTTTCCAGGATATAATGTAACTCTCCTTAAGGATGTGCACTCTCCTTAACAAGATTTCTTAGTCCCTGGGGGCCACACGGTGGCTCAGTGGTTAGCACTGCAGCCTTGCAGCGCTGGAGTCCTGGTGTTCAAATCCCGCCAAGGGCAAAAAACCCCCCAAAAACATCTGCAAGGAGTTTGTATGTTCTCCCCTTGTTTGCATGAATTTCCATCCCATGTTCCAAAAAGACATACTGATAAGGAAAAATGTACATTGTGAGCTCTATGTGGTCTCAGAATCTACATTAAAAAAAGGGTCCCTGACCCTTTTCTATAGTCTCTCACCCAGCCAAACTAGTTTCCCTACACTATGCTGATGAGATCCAACCAGAACGAAACAGCGTTGTCCACAACTGGGAGTCTCTTCTTTTTGGAATAGATATACTAGTTTGGCAATAATCTCACATCATGTTATTACGCTATCTGAAAAATCCATGCCTGATGTTTAAGGGGGCTGTCCTAGAGGCAGCAAACAGAGGCTTTGTTTACCTAATTACATCCTGGAAAACAGATTTGCATATTCCCCAGAATCCCCCAGTGGAGCAAAAATGGCTTTAAAAATCTCCATACGCCTGCTAAGGTGTTCTCTCCTAAAGGAGTTTTCTTAGTCCTTGACCATAGGATAACTCATCAATCAAAGATTTGACTGCAGCGTTCGGATCAGTGCTGAAACCTCTTCACTCAAAACCAAGCTGAGCTGCAAACTATCCATATGACAAATCAAAATAGGCTGTAAAGCAGAAGCAACACCTGATAAATGGGAGTCCTAGGTGTCAGACCTGTGCTGATCTTTGATTGTATAGAAATAATCCCAGAACAGTGACGAGATTCTCTGTATGCTTTAAGCAGGACGTTACGCTACATGATGCGACTATGTGGTTTACTCTCAGCCATTCAAATATATAGAAAGGTGGTTTAGTATAGTATTTTATTGCCAGTAAAGGGGGGGGGGTGTCACTCTACCATTATTTAATGTTCATTGTTCTCATTTGTTGCAGGATGAAAGCCATGGACATCAGAAAACAGATGCAGCTGGAGTCCTCTCCGTCTGTCCTCATTCACCCCCATGCAAAAAACATGTTGGAATCATACACCTTCTGTTACAAGAGTAAGCAAACATACCGGAAGAAAGTGTCCGTCATATTGTTTGCATTATAGTCAAATAGAATGGACACAAATATTAATGGATATTCACATCACTTCCGCATTACACAATACAGCTCATGTCTCCTCTTTGATAAGAAACATCTCTGTAAAGAAGTATGTCAAACATTTCTGCAAATGGATCCTATTTTTAGGGCATCTGTTTTATATAGATTTTCTTTTTCCACCATGGCGGTACGGTCTGTATGCAGTATGGGCACTGTGACCTATATGTAACCCGCAGTAAACCTAATTTGTTACTACAGATGCCTATGTGATAATATTTGCACAGTCTCCTCCAGCAACCCCTGTTGTAAACTACTCTGCAGGAATTGGATCAATGCATTACAGGACTCCGGGGGTTGCCTGATATGTAATTCCCAATTGTACCCATTATTGTGGGAGAAAATATTTCCTGCAGGCATCACATGTGACAGATCTCACTTTCTCAGATCAATAATTTACTTTAATGGAAGAGATCCAGTCATAGTTTAGAATGATCCAAGGACTCTTCCATCATACTGGTGTGTGAAAATGAAATCCACAATTCCTGACCTCTGTATACCCTTTCCAATGTTAGAAATGGGAACGTCAATTCGCAAGCAGCAAGGGATAGGCTGTAATGAATTTAATCCAAAATTTTAAAACGTCATGTAAAATAAAGAATAGATCTAATGTACAGAGGTGACCATCCCGGTCTTTGATAAAACTTCCAATTTCTTCCAATTAGAATTCCAATTTCTCACAAAGCAAATCCTGAAGTTACTGAAATCCACAATACAGCCACTAGGTGGCCACTGGGCAGACATGTATAACATAGACATTTGCTTACAGTAGTGGATTAATGGACATGATGATGTCCAGTGTAAGGACCAGCGCCGCACCTCCCATGAGGCGACCTGAAGCGAGCGCTTCAGGCGGCGCTATGCCAGGGCCTCAGGGAGGGCGGCATTTTTGCTAAAGTAAGCCAGTCCAGGACAAGCTGTCCTGGACTGGCTTAGCACGGAGCGGTGGTTTGGGGAGGCCACTGGAGCAGTGCTGCTCCAGCAGCCTCCCCGCACGCTCAGGCAGAGCGCAGGCAGTCTCCGGGCCTGCTCTCTGCGCTAAGCCCCGCCCCCTCCGCTAAGCTCCGCCCCCTCCGCAAAAATGGATCCGGCGGGGGGGGGGGGGGGGGGGCGGCTTTCTGCACTTCGCCTCGGGCGGCGAAAGGGGCAGGTTCACCCCCGGTAAGGACATGGGCCAAATTGGTGTAATCTGGTTTATTATTTACATAGTCTAAGCAGTCTCAATATGAGCCAGATTTATCATAGTGGATTATGCTGTAGGATTATGCTGTAGGATATATTTGGTGCATCTTCAGAAACTTCTTCTCAAACGTTAAACCTCCTCCACATTGCAGACATGCAGCTTTTTTTGTTGCAGATTTTGCGGTGTTTTTTGAGCCAAAGCCAAGAGTGGGTTGAGCAGAAGGGAGAAGTATAAGAACTTCCTATATATTTCCCATTCCTTTTGTAGACATTCTTGGCTTTGGCTCAAAAAACCGCAGTAAAATCTGCAACAAAAAAAAGCTACATGTCTACAACGTAGGGCTTCAGCGTTAGTTGGTTGACTTAGTGCTAATACTTTGCACCAATTTTTTTTTTTTTATGTATATTGTGCACCCCATATAGAGCTCACAATGTACATTTTTCCATATCAGTATGTCTTTGGAGTATGGAAGGAAATCCATGCAAACACAAGGAGAACATACAAACTCCTTGCAGATGTTGTCCTTGGCAGGATTCAAACCCAAAACTCCAGCACTGCAAGGCTAACCCCTGAGCCACTGTGTCACTCCACATTGCACCAAATTTTGTCTCAAATTGCTTCAAGTTCTCTAATTTCAGACACCCAATAAATAACCCAGGGAGGTACCAAAAAATGCTAAACAGATCATAGTCACCTTTCCTCAACTCTCCAGGGCTTCTCCGTGACATCTGGTCTTCTTCCATTTTCCAGTATCAGTGAGTGTTACCTCTCACAGGGTCAGGTCACCACTTTGGGGCCTCCAAATATTATACTCTGGGGTCTGAAGAGACCTCAGAATATAATAACGATTCAAGGGTGGGAAACCTCAAAAATCTCAGGTTCGTTTTCGAAAGTTTGTAACGAACCAAGTTCATTTTGTGCGGGTTCACAAATCCCTACTAGATTACTATGATACTGTGAGTTGGGGTATCCGAACACAGTACAGACTGGGAAATATGGCCAATATACAATATAATGTAGACTATAGCATCTAGTCTGCCGGGATCCTTTAATGGCTTCTGTTGTGCGTTGCCGCAAGTTATCACATTAAAGTACAACTCTGCTACATCTGTAGCTTCTGCAATCTGAAATATGCAAAGAGGAAACACCGGTCTTCATAACAATGGACCTCACATCGTAGAGAATGCTGAACTAATGTAGGAAGAAACATAATTTCACATACAAAATAGGGAAAAAAAGGGAAAAGGCTCCGATTATTACCTATAAGATTAGATAAAGTAGACATCACAAACATATCCCAGCTTGCTGCGGCATGGAGGAGGATTCACACAGAAGGTATTGTATGGTTCATACAGCAAACTTAGAATAATCAGACATTGCAAGGGCTCCAAACGAATGTTCCCTCAGCATGGATTAAGTATTAAAGTAGCAGTGCTCTAATTAAATAAATGTGATGTGGCAAATTAATGTAGTGTAAAGTAATACAGAATGATAACTTCAGAGCACTTCACAGTCCAGTCTTATTTTTCATTTATAGAGCACTTCATTAAGAGCATTATCCATGGCCTATTTTCATTCAAAGCACATCAAATGCAGCCATAGCGTGCACAATCCATTTACTTATTTTATTTATTAGTTAGCTGGATTTTTTATTCTGTCTGTGCTGATGTTTAGCAGGAAAACGTTTTATTATATTCCATGACGGTGGTATTGTCAATGTGCTTAGTCCTAAATAAAGTGGTTTCACTAAGAAAATATTAAAATCGATAGACCAATCATGGTTACCTTATTGTGGATAGGTCATCAGGAGGACACTACATATATGAGAAGATAACCTGACCACAATAAGGGCATCATGTCTGGTTATCAGGAGGACACTACATGTATGAGAAGATAACCCGACCACAATAAGGACACCATGGCTGGTTATCAGGAGGACACTACATGTATGAGAAGATAATCCGACCACAATAAGGACATTATGGCTGGTTATCAGGAGGACACTACCTGTATGAGAAGATAACCTGACCACAATAAGGACATCATGGCTGGTTATCAGGAGGACACTACATGTATGAGAAGATAACCTGACCACAATAAGGAAATCATGTCTGGATATCAGGAGAGGACACTACATGTATGAGAAGATAACCTGACCACAATAAGGACATCATGGGTGGTTATCAGGAGGGACACTACATGTATGAGAAGATAACCTGACCACAATAAGGACATCATGGGTGGTTATCAGGAGGGACACTACATGTATGAGAAGATAACCTGACTACAATAAGGACATCATTCTGGTTATCAGGAGGACACTACATGTATGTGAAGACAGTGGCGTAACTAGGAATGGCGGGGCCCCGTGGCGAACCTTTGACATGGCCCCCCCCCCCCCGGCTGACGCCGAAAACCCCACACGACCCCACCCCCCGCATTCCTACGCACACTATTACGCTCCATAGTGGCCCCTGCACACATTATTATACCCCATAGTGGCCCCTGCACACAGTATTATACCCCATAGTGGCCCCTGCACACATTATTATACCCCATAGTGGCCCCTGCACACATTATTATACCCCATAGTGGCCCCTGCACACAGTATTATACCCCATAGTGGCCCCTGCACACACTATTATGCACCATAGTGGCCCCTGCACACAGTATTATCCCCCATAGTGGCCCTACACACAGTATTATCCCCCATTGTGGTCCCTTCACCCACTATTATGCCCCGTTGTGGACACCCATTAACAATTATTATACTCTGGGGTCTTTTCAGACCCCAGAGTATAATAATCGGAGACCCAGGGGAAGAACAACATAAAAATAAAAAAAACCACTGTAACTTACCTGTCTCCCGACTCCCCGCTGGTGGCCATCTTCAATGACGTCAGGGACGTCATGTGACCGGGAGCCTGCGTCGCTATGCATAAGGACGCAGGCCCCGATCATGTGACGTCTGAGACATCACACAAGTAGGCCGAAGCCTGCGCGGAGCCTGGAGAGGTAAGTAACACAGTTTTTTATGTTCAGTTACCTCTCCTGCACTTCCGATCATTATACTCGGGGGTCCGAAAAGACCCCCGAGTATAATAGTGCTTGTGGGGCCCGCAGTGTCACTTACCGATCCCGGCCCATGATATATTCGTTTGTGCTCAACTTAGTACTTATATAGTTACATAGTTACATAGTAGATGAGGTTGGATGAAGACATCAGTCCATCAAGTCCAACCTATAACCGTACAATCCCCTACAGTGTCGATCCAGGGGAAGGCAAAAAACCCCAATGAGGCTCATGCCAATTGCCCCATTTCAGGGAAAAATTCCTTCCCGACTCGAAATCTGGCGGTCAGTATAAAACCCTGGATCAACGTGTCCTTAAAATCTAGAGTCCAAAACCTGTTATATATTTTTCTCTTCAAGAAAGGCATCCAGGCCCTTTTTGCCTTTGCTTAATGAGTCCACCATCACCACTTCCTGGGGCAGAGAGTTCCATAGCCTCGCTGTTCTTACTGTGAAGAATCCCCTTCTATGTTGCTGGTGAAACTTTCTCTCCTCCAATCGTAAATGATGTCCCCTGTCACTGTCACTGGCCTTATTATTCATCATTGGGCCTGATACCATTTTTAGATGCACATGACTGCTTATTCTCCACCAAACTGAGGACCTGTACCTCCTCGACTGTTATGACGATCTTCATCCATATGATCAGATTATATGATTGGTTCCCTTCCCTTATCTACATTTATCTAATTGGGTAGGTGCTTTTCTTCATAGCTCCTCCCACAGATTGGCCCCTGTTCGTTCCTCTCCACCACCTAACGCCACCACCAAACAGCTATTTGTACAAAGCCACGAGTACATAGTTCTGTGCACTATGTAACATTTGAAGTGGTTTACCCTACTTGAATCAGAGCTGAGTTGCTGTACTGTATAACCTGTACATATGTGATATGTTGTTGGCACCCCCATTTTACTGAAATTTTTTGTTCTTTAGTCCATTAGACCTGAGTATAGTTTTATATTATGTACAGTGACCTTCTTCTTCTGATACAACCACTGCAAGAGTCCTACGTGAGGTCATGTGATCAGCAGATGGACCCACCAATTCACACGGCAGCTGGAAGTTACTTTTTCTAAGACACATCCGGCCACTATCTTGAAATCTTGTTGTTTTCTTAAAAACTGGTCATCTCATGCCAAGAAATCTCGGAATACGTTGAGTGAAGAGAAAATCTAATGAAGGAAACATCTCTACGAGCTTCTCCTTTTACTTGTAGCTCAACGGAGATCAATAAGCCTCACTGTCGAAGTGGAAAGCAAAGATGTGGGATTTTTAATAAAAAATGAGAGTAGAATTTTTGAGGTTTGGAGCAGGAATCGGCTCGAAACGGTGTTGTGCTTTGAACAGCCATATTGTATTCACTATAATGTTAGGTGTATGACTGCTACTACTTTATTTGTGAAAGTTGAGGCAAACAATTCCCATAGTGTTCCTGCTGTTTCAGCCACGGGGACCGGAGGAAAGGCTAAGTCAGAGTTCCCTTCTTACTCTTCTTGAGTTTGTCTGGCTTCACCCCACCGACTGCGAGCTGCCTGCTGATCTCACAACGCTTCTTCAATCATTCACCATAGGAAAGCTTTCACATGTCAAAAGGTATCGCTTTAAAGAACTGAAGCTTGCCGAAAAGATATCTTTTATAGAAAAAACTAGCTCGGGGAATAGATTGCCACCAGACGCTCTTGAAGTTGTGTTGTGTTGGGTTTTATTATAGTAACATTGTTGTATCAGGTCATAATAAATGTCAATTATTAAACATTAAATCAAAATCCAAGAGGATATTTTTTTCTTCTTTAGAAGGAATCCGTTTTCTTTCCTGACTTTTCTGTGTCAGTACTTGAGTGGAAAAAAAAAATTGCATGGGAGCTCCTCTTCTAAGAACTTTAGGTTGTCATGTCTCTGATATTCCTCCCGGAAATGCATGAATATATTGATGTCTTCTTCAACAATAATATACAACATTAGAGACATCAGTCATGAGTTGGGAGGCATTACACATGGAGCTCGCTCAGGAGACTTTCTGACTGCGAGCATTTAACTTTTCAGGTGTCTTGGTCAATAGAAGTCAGGCATCTGAAGAGCGGCTGCGTACAGGCATCACCATGTTGACTCAAATCGCTTTCCCTCGGAGTAAGATCCTGGGTTGGCGATCCATTACCATCACAGTCGGGAGCCTATTGAAGACTCCCAGATGTGTCAATACTGTGTATCTAGCAATGGATTTTACAATATACTGCAATACACTAGTCTTACCAGTATATTGCAAAAGAGTTTAAAAAAAATTAAAATTTACATTTCCAATCACTCCCCCTTCCCTAGATCACATAAAAATAAACACAAACATTAATACATGAAGTATCCCAAAAACGCCAGAACAATAAGCATGTTAAAATATTGTGTTCTCTGTTTGTTCCCAAGTGTCTTCCAGCCTCTTCCAACCTCCTGGGTGATATGAATGCACCCCATTGAGCACCGAGGCCTGTAATTGGGCCCCAGGGCCGCTGATGTCACCCAGTAGGCTGGAAGTGGTCGGAAGGTGAGTGGGAACAAACCCTGGATACCATAAGGGAGCTCAGGTGAGGTGAAGGAAGGTGAATATGACTCTTATTTTTATGTACCTCCTCCGGGTCTCCGATTATTACACTCTCAGGTCGGAATACACCCCAGAGTATAATAATGATATGTGGATGATGAAATCCAAAAACATCTGTTTTAGCTGAACCCGACATTTTAGAAAAAATTGTAACAATTCTAGCTCATTATGAAATGGACAGATTCAATATATGTCAATTCTCATCAGCCAGGAAAGCTGAGTTATAGTTGTAGCCAATCTCCGGACTAAACTGAGAAGACGTTGGGGATCATACTATTGACAACGGCCAAGAGCGTAGCTATAGGGGGTATAGAGGTACCAATCATTACCAGGCCATAGTTTGAGAGGACCCAATGGCTATACATACCACATGCCCAGTGGGGGCCCCGTTAGCGTTTTTTTTACTGGGCACAGGCGCTTCAAATTACGTCTTTGTCAACAGCCATTGAGCGAGAGACAGTATATTTTATTTTAAATAATTTACAACTCATGACTGAGGCCATATTATTATTAGAGATTGCTGAACGATTCTGCACGAGACTGATTTGATCCAAATATCCCACATTTGGATTTGTCTAGAACTAACTAAAATGGCCACCATTACATAAATTATGATTATACTCAGGGGGTCTCTTCAGACTCCAGACAAGGGAGTTAGGTAAAAAACAAACTATATTCACCTTCCTCTTTTGACCCTACTTCGACACTCTCCTGATGACGTCACGTTTACATGGACATACTGAGCATCATGACATCATGACGCTTTGTGTGCCCATGTCAACAGTAAGGACCAATCACAGGCATCAATGGTGACCCCAAGTACATGACCAAAAGAGAGCATTGGACGTTGCAGGCAAGTGACTGCAAAAGTTTTTTAATTTTTTACACCTCCCCTAGGAATCCACTTATTATCCTCTGGAGAGATCTGAACAAGTTCAGACTGAAACAAACCATCAAGTCTACTGAACCCAAGACAATGGGAATCTTCTTAGGTTTGCCCATCTTTAATTATTATAGAAGAGGACATCTATGGCAAGTGCCTGTAGGGGCATCTGAGTTGGCCACTGTCTTGGGGCATTGTGCCTTACTCTACGGTTATAACAAGGACTTCAGAACTCCAGTAATAGTTTTAAAGAGCAATTCCCTTACGAAGGTATCTAATGTGATTCTTAAGAATTGAAAGGCCTTTCTCTCTGCTATAAACAGATGTAATCCATTTTAATATACGGCTCCTAGCGATATAAATAAGTACGTTGAAATGAAGGCGGGAACCTTCTATAATGGCGCCGGATCTGCACTAAGATGCCTCAGCGGCGCTCACAGAGTCAATTATTTCATGGGCTGGAATCCTGGGAGTTTTGTCAGACTCTCACATAGTACTTAGTCATTAAAACAAGATAATCTGGCCGGCATTTAGAAAGTAAGGTATTTTATTGAATCTGTCACTTCTTGTTTCCCCGTGGAATCCATTAGCATAATCCTCACTTTACCATTTCTAAGAATTTGTATAAACTTTAGAAAAATGCATTTGGTAGAAAAATCTAACATTGTAACGGAGCTGAAGAAGCAAGTTTTACGCATCAGTGGGGACAGAGAATGTGCGAGACAAGCGATGGCGGCAAATAAAATATTTAGGAGTAAATACCAATTTATAAAAGAAATATAATGAGCTGGTGAAATTCACTGGGGTACGAGGAGGAAGGCGCGTTGTTCTTCTTGGGATATAAAGACAGTTATCTCGTTTCCATGTCCTCACACTCTTCAGATGGTAATACGGTTTGACAGTAAACAGATCAATCATATATTTGATCACAGGTTATTTCTCAGTGACTGTGTATTTGTTCGGCAGGAATAGTAATTTGTTCAATATTTATTCAGGAAGTGATAAAAATGTGAAATATCAACCAAAAGGACTCCCGAATACAAGATATTTCCGGCATACGGTGTTCTTGTAATGCTAAGTCAAAAGTGCCGGAACAGATGGAATGTATATAGGCGTATACAAGATCTTAAAGGGGTTGTGCCCTTATGAATACTTACCCCCTATCCACAGGACTGGAGATGTGTCCAATCACTTGGGGTCCTGACCGTAGGGTCCCCAAGGGATAAGGAGAACAGTAGACCAAAAGTCCACCTCCTTGTGAATGGAGATCCAGTGTGCTTGTGTTACTGGTGCTGCGTTCACTTCAGTGGGGTTCCGGGTGGTTTTAGAGATTACAGACCTGGCAGTTCTATAGCAGTGCATGGAGCACCGGCCATGCAAGCACAAGGAGGATGTAAGGGGCCATTGGGATCTCTAGTAGGGTTGGGCTGATCTTGAGATTTCAGGATCGATTTTAAAATCCGATTTCCGGTAATTTTTCAGCCAATCCCAGTGAAATTTGCTCAATCGCAGATCGGAATCTGATCTTTTCCAGTCCCAATCATTCAACCCACTTCTCTATGGGAAAAGTCACATTTAAGATTGAGCTGATCTTGAGATTTCAAAATCCGATTTCCATTCATTTTCCAGCCGATCCTGATCGCAATCGTGAAATTTGCTTGATCGACAATCGGGATCCGATCTTTACCGATCCCGATCCCTCAACCCTAAACTCTAGCTTGCTAGGGGACCCTGCAACCATTCCATCAGTGATCAGACACTGATTCTCTGTCCTGTGGATAGGGGATACGTGTCCTTAATAGCACAACAACTTTAAGTGGTCTGGGTTTAATGACTCTGTGGCAACCGGGTTCTTAGTTATCAGCCATAGCTTTACATTAGCATTCTTCATCCGACTGAGATATCAGAGAAGGCGCATGTATAACATGGATTATATCACAAAGGATGGGCATACATCATAATAAATGGCTGTATCACAAGCAATGGGTGTGTTTTACTGGTGCACGCCATGTTCTTATGTCCTGCACCAGTGGCAGAGCACACAATATGGTGCTTACTTGACTGCACCCAGTCCTCAGTGGCCGACATGTGCTTGCCTGGTCATCCCTCTTAGATCAGCCACATTGTAGGTTGTCGGCCAGAGGTCATAACTGACAAAGGAAAAGAGCCACAAATTGGAGAACCTGGTTAAACAGTAGTGAGCTTATCCAAGGGTCCTGGGCAACAACAACTATAATTTCACTGGTGTGAGTGATGCAACACTTGCCTTCTAGAACCTGTGTCACCATTAAACAGAGAGCGGCTAATATCTTGATTCCAGGAGCCAGCTACCTAGTCCAGGTTGCTAATATGGCTTTGTACCACAACTTGACCAGGCTGTATGTGCAAGCCACTCCGCTCTTCACAGTGACACAAGCTCAACCTCCCATCTCAGCATGGGAACAAACCCTTAAACAGCTTGCCCCTTCCTGCTTTGGGTGACCTTGGCTACCCCTGACATGAGTGTGATGGGCCACAGGAGAGAAATTAACGACAACTGCATTCTGTTTATCAAGAGCCATTGTGTGACTCCGGCTTCCGGAAATCTTCCAGAGCACAGCCATATCATGACCTGCACCAGCCATTGTGACATATAGTAATGGCTATAACTCATAGTGCAAGTTGTATCCCAACACAGAAACACAACCTGAGTAACAGCACATAGAAAAGACTTAGATTCTGTCTAAAATTGTCGGAGAGAAAAATCCTGCACGGAAGACTTCTCTCCACTGGTTTTATACTGGAGGAACACCCAGAGGACCTTATTATAGTCTATGGGGTCCACGGATGTCCACAGGTAACTGCATCTATAGCAGATGGTCTCTGTCTTTTGGGTCCCCATGTGGACAAAAGACAGAGAGACGAACACTAGTGCGAACCTATTGTAAATTAAGCAATGTCAATCTGTGCCAATGCCGTATCTACAGCTGAGTCCCTCCCCAGGCTATCCCCTACCAGATATTTAAGAATTGTGTCTGTACCACATTACATGGATCTGTATCACAAGGAATGGGTATATATTACAGGAAAGGAGCTTGTATACTTTTTCATACAATAAATGAGACCCAAGTCCAAAACCACTTGAATGGTAGGTAAAGTACAATAATACAACATGGCGACTACACAGTGTAAGGAGCTATCCTCTTCCAGCTCCATATACTGTGCAGATATCAGCTAGACAGTGGGGGTGCTGGGTGTTGAACCCCCACAATGTCACATTATCCTAGACCCTTATCATCCTAAGGATGGGTTATCAATATGTAGTCTGAAGAATAATGCCTCGTTCACATCTGCGTCGGTAATCCGTTCGGGGGAATGCGCATGGGGAACCCCCCGAACAGACTACCGAACGCATTGCCAAGCGGTGTGCAGGGAAAGCACAGAAACCCCATAGACTATAATGGTCTCCGCAGGGAACATGCGGACAGGAAAGTAATTCATGATCTACTTTCCTGGCTGCAAGACTCATGCGGAGACCGTGCGGAAAGCACACGGACCCCATTATAGTCTATGGGGTCCGTGTGCTTTCCCTGCACACCGCTTACTAATGCGTTCATTAGTCCATTCGAGGGGGTCCCCATGCGGACTCCCCTGAATGGATTACCGATGCAGATGTGAATGAGGCCTAAGGCCTTGCAGTGTGGAAAAGCTGCTTTTTTTTGGAATGAGGGGAAAGGAATGGGGGAATCTAAAGGAAGCTTCTTATACTTTGTATTCTGCCCAGTCCACCCCTGACTTTGGCTCAGCAACTTTTCCGCAACTTGGGGCCTCAGCCTAACTCTCCATCTTACAGGTGGTTTGTTAAGACAAACAGCAAAAACCTATCTGTATAATTTCTAGCAGAAATCAAGCAGTAAAAATGTTAATAATAAAAATATGCAAATGATGTTATTATCAGCTGGATAATATTTTTCAATTAAAATCAAGTTCAATTACGAAATGCGTAATGAGGTGATCGTGGAATAATTTCTCCAGATTTACCGAACGTTTATTGGAATCTAACTTTCACATCACGTCAGCGGAGCGTCTCTGCTGGGAACCGGTTGATTTTTTATTTTCTCCCCTCATCCTGGCTATACCTTGATCCCATTGTCTAGACGTTGACTAAGAGCAATCTATGCACCATGTTAATTTAATATCCAGACATAGTGTGATCCTCAGAGTTGAGGACAGTCAGAGAGCCTGAGACTGTGCAGATTAATTCTGCATGACCTCAGCGAGCAGCAAATTACTCATATCTCTGACAAAAATATCATGTAATTGAACTGTAATTACAAATTGGACTGGCGGAGAAGAGTGGAATGTTTACTTTATTAACATTATGGATAGTCGTTCTATTTGTCCTGAAATGCCAGTGGACTAATAGAACGTGCATGGCATTTACTGTCTCAAATTTACTGATCAACTAGAGATGGACAAAATGGCTTGTCAGGAACCGGAGTCAACCCAAATATTCTAAATTGTGTATTTTTTTATGAAATGGAACAAATGGTGTTTCTTTTTGGACGAACAGAAAAAAATACAAAAATAGCGACTCATTATACTCTAGACCTCAGAGTATAATAGGTGGAGGTCCAGGGGAGGTGTCAAATATAGAAAAAAAAAACATTCATGCTCAAATTCTGTTACCATATTTTGTGAGTCCAAGGCCACCTGCTCTTCTCTCTCCACATAACCCTTATTGGACAAACCATTACCGGATTTGGCTTCCGGAACCATCTTTATGTTGATGACATCCAACTATATAGCTCCTCACGCAACGTCTTCCCTGCACTAAACACCGGTGACTGTCTCTCTGCTGTCTCAGTTATCATTTCCTTGCTTTATCTGAAACTGAATCCCTCTGAGGGTGCGTTCACACGCGACGTATACGATCCTAACTCCCATTGAAATCAATGGGAGCGTATACGGCGTGCAAACTCTCACACGCTGTATACGTGCCAGATCACGCGGCACGTTACATCGTTTGATCGCACCTTAAGGGTGCATTCAGACAGAGCAAAATGGCACGAATTCCGCCTGGATTTTGGCACGAATCCGCATGGAATTAGTGCAGAATCTGCATCATATTCAGCGTGGAAAAGAACACTATGGGAGGCTTTTCTCCGCTCGGAATCTAACATGGATTTCGCTCTAATTCCACGTGAATTCGTGCCCAAATCTAAGCAGAATCCGCGCCATTTTGCACCATGTGAATGCACCCAAAGACTGACCTTCTGCTGTCTCCACCATCTAATAGACCTATCCCTGATATCTCCATTGCAGTCTCCATAACCTGTGGGGCACCTTGTGGCCACTGCAATTCCTATAGGTACACCGAAGATAATTCACATGCACATATAGCATAAATAATGTGACGGAGTAACTTTTTTTTTGACCATACCATAGCTGTCATTTCAGAATATATTGGGTCAAATTTATATATAGTATTTCCATCCCATATTCCAAAAAAAGACATACTGATAGGGAAAAATGTACATTGTGAGCTCTGTGTGGGGCTCACAATCTACATTTAAAAAAAAAAAAAAAAAAATTATATATAGTGTCTAAAAGTTAGACAGGACAAACTTGGACTAGACCAGGGGTAGGGAATGTACGACTCTCCAGCTGTTGCAAAACTACAACTCCCAGCATGCATACTTGCTCTGCTGTCCTTGGAACTCCCATGGAAGTGAATGGAGCATGTTGGGAGTTGTAGTTTCACAGCAGCTGGAGAGCCGAAGGTTCCCTATCCCTGGCCTAGACAATGCTAACCTTCATGTAACTGATGCTAGATTATTCATCTGCCGCATTATTAGACTGTCTAGTGTAGCTTTATAACGTCTATTTATTGGCTTAGTTTATGGCAAAATATGCACCAAATATGTAAATCTCCCCCTCTAAGCCGACAGGGAGGACAGATGAAGTATCTGATACTGTAGGTAATATAAACAGCTGCAATGAATGTGCCAGTAAATAAGGAAGTTTTATAAAGTAACTGTTTTATTTCCCCTGAGTTGTTGCCTCCAGAAGTTTCTTCCAACATCTTAAAGAAATGATAGCTGGCGACAATGGGTATTATTCTGATGAACAGAAGATATTAAAGCTTTACAGAGGCTGCCGACTGGTACAAGCTGTGCAGAGACTGAGCGCAGAGACTGAGCGCACCTGGGCTTGTCACTCACGTGAGGGACGCGAAACGTAATGGCAGAAAGTGTACCGACACTGTGATAGCTAATAAACATGAAGAAACATACAATTATTGATTTCATTACAAAGCCACATGTCGTAGAGAAACAATGCAAACCGCAGGGACAAATAATTTATTATGACATTATTCATAAAGGGAGATGTTAAATAATAGCGCGGTGTAGAAGGAAAAGCAAGTGCATAAATATAATATATTGTATATTATCTCCACAATATAGATAAATAAGACATAGATAGATAGATAGATAGATAGATAGATAGATAGATAGATAGGAGATAGATAGATAGGAGATAGATAGATAGAAAGATAGATAGACAGACAGACAGACAGACAGACAGACAGACAGATAGATAGATAGATAGATAGATAGGAGATAGATAGATAGATAGATAGATAGATAGATAGGAGATAGATAGATAGATAGATAGATAGATAGATAGATAGATAGTAGGGTTGAGTGATCGGGATCGGAAAAGATCAGATTCCAATCGGCAATCGAGTAAATTTCACGATTGCAATCGGAATTCCGATCCCGATCTTTTCTGTCGGGATAGAGGTCGGAGGTTATCTCAAGATCGGCTCAACCCTATTTATGTATACATCATTAATAGGGTTGAGCGATCGGGTAGGGGAAAGATAGGATCCTGATCGGCGATCGAGCAAATTTCACATTCGGGATTGGCTGGAAAATGATTGCAAATCGGATTTTAAAAACGGTCCTGAAATTTCAAGATCGGCTCAACCCCAATAGACAGATAGACAGACAGATAGCTAAATGATAGATAGCTGTAGAGAAATAGATGTTAGATAGATAGATAAATAAATAGACAGATGTAGATATAGAGATAGATAAATAGATATATAGAAGTATAGCTAGATCCATCAATTGATGTAGTTATAGAAAGATAGTTAGATGTAGATAGATAGATAAATAGATAATAGAAAGCTGTAGATAAATAGATATGAGCTAGATAGATAGATAAATACAGTAGATAGATGTAGATATATAGCAATAGATATGAGATAGATAGATAGATAGATAGATAGATAGATAGATAGATAGATAGATAGATAATCAACCTGATGTGAGCTACAATGACACACATATACAGTAAACTGAATTTATCTCATTCTAGAAGCCTCAGTAACTTTTCCATACAGAAGGAGGGAGCTGATCTTTCTGGATGCCATTTGGACGTGCCAATGTGACTGTATTATAGCGGTGTAACTGTGGCCTTATATTGTATACATTTTCTGGTCGTGTTTGGCAAGCCATGTTATTATAAGCCATAATATGATAATTCCAGACTTAATATCGCAGGCAGTAATTCACGCTAATGCAAGAAGATAAATTAGTTTGGTAAAGTCTCCAGAATAAAAATCCACTATTTAAAATCTGGAAAGCACAAGGCAAGAGCGTGTCTGATGAACGGCTTATTAGTTTTACTAAAATGATGTTTCTATCAGCAGCCATAACATCTGTCTGAGCCCATCTCATTTGTTTAGGATTTAACATTTAAGTGAATGTGATGTCCTTGTCCCATGGAAGCCATAGAGCTCCTGGAGATAATAACATTGTGTGCACTTATAAATCAATCTGCAACAAATAAGATGTATCAGTCGGGTTATTAAAATGTCTGTGCCTTGAAGAGAAGTAGGAGTTTCTAATTCTTGACCAGCAGATTTCAGGAAATTAATCTGGGGTAATACATCATAGACATGGCACTTGGGCATCTGTTTTCTATCTATGTAATTTTCTGTGCAGGCAGATGCTGTATGTGCATTGTTCTACTTTAAGGAGATGTTGAGAACCCTTCACCCTTATCTTTTACCAAATTAAAGGGAACCTGTCGCTGTGAAATGTGCAGCAATTCACCGGAAGGAACCAGGAGGCTGGGGGTAGTAGTTCTATAACTTGTACTTGGCAGGGTGGCTTACAAACTCAACAAATTCCTTCCCTCCTGGGCTGGTGCAGAGCTGAGGGGGTCCTGTTGTGTATCTGATGCTAATGGTGGTCTCTACCTTGGAGCACGTCCTTATAGTCCCTGAGCTGGGGTCAGAGGTCCATGATGCAGGAAACATAATTATAAGAATTGAGGTTGTAGGAAAATGAGTAACACATAATTTTACTTGAATGACATAGCAATGCAAACAACATTGTCCTTAGATAGGGTGGTACAGTACATCAGTTTGGGGTGAGCCGGCAGATGGAACTCCCAAGAACAACCTGTAGTTTTTTTTGTTGGGAATTCTCCTCTCCAAACAGGTGTCCGTTTCATTTCCCCCCCTTTGTTCTCAGCATGAATCCTATTCCTGCCCCATATTATTACACTCCCTCTCATTTCCATTCCACAGCAGGACTACCCCTCTCATACCTTATCCCCATAATGACAAGCCTCTCATTCCTGGTCCCCAAAATGTCTCCTCTTCTCATTCTTGGTTCCCAGCATGGCTCCTTTTCTTATTCCGGGCTCATGTCATAGTTTGCCCTCTCATTCCATACCATGGTTTCCCCTTTAATTCCTAGTACCTATCATAGGTATATACATATATTCCTTCTTCCCAGTATGGTTTCTCTTTTCCTTGCTGGTCCTCAGTATACTTCCTCCTCTCATTTCTGGCCCCAGCATGGTTCCTTTTTTGCTTGCTTGTCCTCAGTATGGTTCTTCTTTTCCTTGCTGGTACTCAGTATGGTTCTTCTCCTTGCTGGTCCCCACTATGGTTCCTCTTTTCTTTTGGTGGTCCCCACTATGGTTCCTCTTTTCTTTTGCTGGTCCCCACTAAGGTTCCTATTTTCTTTTGCTGGTCCCCACTATGGTTCTTCTTTTCCTTGCTGGTCCCCACTAAGGTTCCTATTTTCTTTTGCTGGTCCCCACTATGGTTCTTCTTTTCCTTGCTGGTCCCCACTAAGGTTCTTATTTTCTTTTGCTGGTCCCCACTATGGTTCCTCTTTTCTTTTGCTGGTCCTCAGTATATCTCCTCCTCTCATTCCTGATCCCCATCATGCCTCAATTCTCATTCCAAGTTCTCAGTACAGCTTACTTCTCCTTTTTATACAGTACAGTGTACCAGCATGGCTATGCTCATTTTTAGACACCAGTCAGACTTGCCTCTACATTTTCCTCCTCAACCCTAACCTTGACAACTCAATAGTAGTCTGTAAGCTTCCTTTTTCAGCAACCATACAAATTGTTGGCAGCGTTGTCCCATCTCTGACCACCTCTCTCCTCCTATGATGTTGCATGAGGCTGGAAATTGTATTTCTGCTCTCTCTATGTCAGTAACGTAATGATGGTAGATCCCCACATTCGACACCCCAAACAAGTTCCCTCCTCCTGTTTACTCTGGTTCAGTCACCTGGCATGATATGGATCAATATCTAGATTATTTCCAAAGCATTTAATATTTGGTATTTTCAGAGTGGCTCCCATTGAAAAATCTGTAGAAAAAAAAAGCCATTGAAATGGGATGGCCACTGGCCAGCTCCATTGGGCTATAATAGAAAGGGAAAAAAAATCATATCAAAAATTGTTGGGATGGAGAGATGTCTTAAAAGAGTGTCTGCCTGGGTTGGTCTCACTGTTATTAGATGTTGATTTCTAGACCTATTTAGATTAAGAAAACAAAATGGTGTTCGAGGTCGGACATTTTGGTAATGCTACAACTTTTCCTTACTTTTCAAAGTCTTTGTCAAGCGATGTGCAGATGCAAGTGAGAACTTAATGATTGAAATATTTGCATCGAGCATAAGGCTGTAAGGACTGTTGAAGTAGCAGAGGGATTTATCATCTTCCCCTTTGAGAGTCATTAATTGTCACATTATGACACATTGTTACCGATATAATGCGCTTTCCTTTCCATATCACGATGTGTCTTGAAACATTCAAAACTTTGCTGAAATGTAGGTTACTCTTGGAAACTGGATGGCTCTAGGCAGGAGTGGGAATAGAAATCTGGAATTTCTTTTAGTGGAAACAGTAGAGTTTCAGTAGGGGTGGCTAATACTAAAATAAATGGGACATCTTGAAATGCTTGGGGCAGTGAGGGAGGTAACTAAAAAAGTACAAGATCTTCAACATCTATATATGGGTTAAGACAACCATATGCCCTAGTCAGCTAATGAATATATGTAACATATAATGCAAATGTTTAAAGGGACTGCGCTATGTAGAAACCATATATGTATCAGTCTGCTAATAACTAATATCGTGTTCATGTCATGCATGGTCCTAAATACAGGACCTTGGTTTTTGTCACAATGTGAAATCTAAAACCATCCGAAAGGGATGAAGAAATTACAACCATTGACTTATTTATATAGTTAGAATTTCTACAAGATACAGAAGATGTGGACTCAGACGTTCCTGTCCCCAGTGGTCTTATTACACATGGATACATTAGGTTCAATTTCTAGGAAACTATTAAGTTTAGAGAAGAGTGGGGTACCTAAAGGAAACTAAGAGGAACTGGGGCAAATTCAGCTCTTGCTTAAATTGGGAAATTTTTTAGGGGGAACGTATTTTCAGATGCCAGAGTATAATAATCAGAGACTCGGGGCTCGGGGAGGATACAAAAAACACTGTTACTTACTTCTCCCTGGCTTCGGCGCACTCCTTGCAGATGTCGGACATTTTCAATTATCCACAGGACGTTGGACATCACGTGAGCAGGGGCTTGTGTCATAACACATAAGGATGCAAGCCATGGCTCATGTCATGCCTGGAACATCACCAAGTAGTCCTGAAGCCTTCCGGAGCTAGGAGACATAAGTAACTGTGTTTGTTATGTTTCGCATTCTGACACATTTACACCGGAAGTCATTTTGCAATTATTTCAGAACTGAGTTCCGGCCCAATTTCACCACTGCCTGGACGCCTTCCCATTCTGGACCTCAGTGCTATTGTTGCATTAGCTGTATTGACCTACCTATGGGGATATTTTTTTTACAGTTTGCTAAGCATACCCCATGGCGGCCCAGGGATCAAATCTAGATGTCAAAAAGTTACCATGATGTATACATGTTGCTACCCAGCTCCCATCTCCACTATGACTTGGGATACATGGTGACAGGTTGTCATATGACACAAGAGCACAATGGTCTTACTACTACATTGCAACTAAGCAATAGCAAATATGGTTATTTTGTGCCCCACAAGTTGCTGTAAACCATTCATCATTGTGACTGGCCACGCAACCATTGCAATACCATGAGCTGCCCTGTAGCCCTAGCCAAAGAGTTGGAAGCCAAATTCTAGATTGGTTTGAGTTCTAGCATTCGCTCTTGTATCCTGGTCCCCAGATAAAGACACGATATAAGACCATGAAAATACAACATAGGGAAGTTAAAAAACCTAAATCCCACAATATACACCAGTATCTCATTACATCCATTTATACATAACACAACACCAAGCGGTACATTGAAATGTCTGAGATAAATGCTGCCGATTTCTACCATAATACATTGTCTTTAATATTTCTTATTCACTCAGAAGTTCTACATGTCAAAGTAAAACAATAAGCATTATATTTATGTACCGTACACACAGCCTGGTTACCGTCATAACCCTCTTGAGATAGTCTTGACACAGGTAGTAAATAATACCGTAGACAGCTGTTTTACTTGCAGTTCTCTGATCCTCCATCCATTATATGATGTGGGTGGCATTTTTATTCCCTTACTCTGTTCTCTAAAATTCACAAGATAGTTAAGTTGAGGACTTTGGTGACGTATTGCGCCGTTGTTCGTACTTTGTGCACTGTTGTTGGAGAGCTCTCTTCTTCACCAGAGGCTATTGTGCTGGCTCTATGTAGTTACATTGTCTTGGGACAGATGATGTATTGCAAAATACAAGAAAGAGTGGCAAGAAAAGTTTGTAAAACATTGAAATAGACATGCATTAAAGGGGATTCCAAGCCCCCTTGTGTTTGGGATATTGATGACCTGTCAAAGGATAGGTCATCGGTATCTGAATGGTGGGTGTCCAATACCCTGACCCCCACACCAATCATTTAATCTAGCTTCCTGTCCATGCCAGCAGTACACCCCTTAGATGCCAACAGCACCCTAAGGACCCCTGATCCCGTTTACTTGCCAGAAGCTCCTAAAGGACTGCTGCCCCCCCCCTTAGATGCCAGAAGGATCCCAAGGACCCCTGCCGCAATTTACATGCCAGAATCACCTAAAGGACCACTGGCCCCCCAATACATGCCAGAATGACCCCCCCCCCCCCCCTTTGATGACAGAAGCACCCAAAGGACCTATGGATCTTCCTCTTTTTCCAGCGGCTCTTCAAGGACCCTACCCCCCCCCCCCTTATATGCCAGCAGCTACCCAAAGTCCCCTGCCTTCCCTCAGATGCCAGTAGCACCTCAAAGATCTCTACCCCCTCCCCCTTAGATGCCAGCAGCACCCCAAGGACCTCTGCCCCATAGATGCCAGAGATAGGCTCCGCCCCTTTCTGTGACATCAACCCTACCAGGAGCAACTCCATTCTAGACACGACCATGAGATAGGGACTGTGCACTCCTCCACCACTGTAATCAACTCATCTGCTTCCTCTCTAGACACAGATGAGTTGATTCTGGGACATACCACCTGCTGACCAGGACCACAGGACAGAACCCGGAATCTGGGACTGTCCCACAGAATCCGTGACACATGGGACCAAGAAACACCCATTATAAGTAATATAAGGCCAGATTCACACCTTGCACAAAGGCCCATCAATACTGCATCAGTGCTAAAGATGCACATATTGATCTAAAAAATAAAGCGAAGGGCAAAGCAAAGGTGAATATAGCCTAACACGTCTTAAGGAACATGAAGTGTGGTATTCAAAATGGACATTCATAATGGAAGTGGGACTAGAGCTTGTAGTTCTAACTGAATGTTGTCAAGGAAAGTCCGTCTTCAGTCTGTTAAGCATGTGGTACATGGTAACCTTCATACCTGTAGTTTACATGATTTTCACATGTAATATAACGTTAATTTAGCTTTTTATGTCTATCATAAGCTGTTGGCCCGGGTAAGGTTGACATCATTGCTTATCTCTTCCCGCTAGAAGATTGGAGACACACAGGGACAGATTAGCAGTGCAGTTTGCAATCTGTGCTAACAGCAAGACAGGGCAAGTGTAAGAAAGGTGACGAGATGTATACTTCATTGTAAAGTGATTTATATATTTCTTCTGACACTGCTTTGCTGTTAGCCCTGGTCACTAACATTACTGCGTATTTATCCTTGTGTCTCTCAAGATCTAGCTGGAAAGGTCTACAGGTATATATGGGTGGTAGGTTACCATGTAATGATAGCTGTTCCTTAACTGTATAGCAAAACATTTAACAGACTGAAGACAGAACTTACTTGACAACATTCAATTACAGCTACAAGCCCTTGACTTACCTACTTGGTGAGTACACAAGCTGTATACATGTATAGGGACTGCTCCAGGATTGTGTGGGCCCAAAGTGACCCCTATGATGAAAATTTAGGCTTCAGTAGAATCTGAAATTTTTGGGCTTCCCCATCCAAGAACTATTATTATACTCAGTGGGTTTTTTTCAGTTCCCCATTGGGAGGTGATCAAACATAAAAAAAATGTTACTTACCTGTCCTGGACTCTGGCTCAAGTCCCTGCCATCTTCAATGACATCACATGGGGGGATGTGGGTTATGTTGACATCATTATACATTGTGATGCCTGTCTGACAAATGTGAAATCTTTGAAGTCATTGAACTGGCCCAAAGACAGCCGGGAGCATCACCGAAGCCCAGGAGAGGTGAGTAGAGAGAGACACTAGAGTATAATAATAGCAGTTTCATTCAGACTTATTCAGTCCAGACGAAGCCACTTGGTGATCTCGCACGGTTTCACCCAACAAATACTCTTGCCACGCGTCCGCAGCCCTCGTTATTTAAATTGCCTCAAATAACCCCCTTACAATGTATTAAAAAATAACTAAAACTTTTCACTGTTACATAAAATATAAAAATGTGCTACAAATGTAAAAATGTAAAGTGGCGAGAAGAGGAATATTTGATGGATTAGCCATGAGATGATTTCATAGAATTTACGTAAGCGGAGGCAGAATAGCTTTTCTGCGGACACAGCTCAATGCTGCTAATAAGCAAGTTGAAGGATATTTTATTGAGACAATGGATTCTCTTTTGATTATGTGACCTGGAATTGTAGCTTTCATGTCTTAGCAGAATGGAGAGGCCACTTCACTTCATGTGTTTGATCCCTCTCTTTCAAATGTTCTAAATGAAAATGATTGTTTTACTTAATGCTTTCTGCTATTCATCCCCGTAACCTACTTCCAAAAGCGAGATACAATTATAAAGTATAGAATGTAGTCCAATGTTACCCAACTACACTTTTTAGGATTGGGTTTTCTTAGTTTTGAAGCTCTACTTCCATTGCGTTACAGAATTACATCGCTAGAACACTGGGGATGAGTCGCAACAGAGTGGATGAGATCTGAACAAATCACATCCACACACCATGGAAAGTTTCAGAGCAGAAATTGATATGTACCATGTCAATTTCTGACACAAGATGGTCAAAGATTTCGTTCAGAATTCCCCTACTGAGCTCAGATGGGATTTCAAAACCCCTAAAATAATCCAATCTGCGGAGAAATCGGAAGGAACAAACAAGTGTAAAGTAAAAATAAAATAAAACAAAAACATCATATTTAGCTTTCCAATCTTCTGTGACTCCCTTGGTAATACTAAGCTGCTCCCGGCTGGTCTTCTCTGTAGATTGGTCTCTGACATTGATTTGACCATTGCAACCATTTACAGTACTGTGCAAAGTTTCTAGGCAGGTTTGGAAAAAATGCTGCAACATGAGAATACTTTCCAAAAGTGTAAGTGGTTCTTTTTTAACAGTTAATAAAATGAAGTTCTAAATGCCATCAATATTTGGTGTAATCCCCCTTCCCCCTTCCTTTTGTCTTAATTTAATTCTTCTTGGTACATTTTTAGTTTGTTAAGGAACTGGACGGGGAGGTTGTCCCCACCACCATCTTGGAGAACTAAGCACAGATCTTCTGTGGATGTAGGCTTGATCCAATCCTTCTGTCTCTTCATGTCATAACAGACAGACTGGATGATGTTGAGATCAGTGGTGGGCATAATATCATTTCCAGGACTCCTCCTCCACAGGGCAAAGGTCACACTAAATGTTGATATGATTAACATTTATATTTTGCTTATTGTCAATTGACAAAAATATACAATTAACACTTCTATTTTTCAATAGCAAGAGTGGACTAATAGGCTGTATATAGGAAGCCTAGAATCCTCCCCAGACAAGATTGATAACTTGCCTACCAATCAAGGTGCAACAAATGTTAACCCTTAGGAAACCAGATGGAACTCAGAACTGGCCGGAATGATACACTGCAACGAACTCTCAGCTGTGCTCAAACAGATTACAACAGGAGGCCCAGCAGCAGGGGATCATAAGTGGATGCACCTCCTGCGCCATAGCCGAAGGATGGTGCAGAAGTTCGGACGCCATATTGTTTTTTCTTTTTTAATTTAAGCCGTGTACCAGTTGCTAATTTTCTCCCTGATACATGGGAATATACCCATAATGTAAACATTTCTACTAAAGTTAAACGTATTTTTCACTCTGAACACAGTAACCCAATAACCTAGAAAGTTCCCCCTTCTGCAGCTTGGCGTCCGCTATGTTAATGCAGTACATCTAGATCTACTATAGGTTACTTGCATAATGGCGTTATATTGTTGTTGTTAACTCATTGCCCATCCATATACTGTCACCTGAGGCTATGACCTATATTTGATTTAAACCTTCCAACATTTTGAAAATTCCGTTTCCAAAGTTTCCCTTGTCCTGAAACTTAAGCCATGAAGTCCGTGTATGAGTTACTATTTCGGTAGGATTGAATTCATCTTGTGTCATGACTCAGAGATATCAGGTCTTTGTCTGATCTGCTAATTGCATAAAGTACCAGGAAATCTATCGGTAATTATCACACTTATTTCTTCTTTACACATTCATAGCACAAAGTATAAGAATATAATAAGTCTGGAAATAATATGGCATAGGAATAGAGCAGAGAAGAGGGTGCTGACACATGATGTGCAGACCAGGACGTGACTGCAATGATTTCCCTTAAAGCAACACTTACTATATACTGCTGATGCTGTCATCCATGTCTAGAACCTGTCACCCAATACTGCTACCCAAGTCTAGAACCTGTCACCCAATACTGCTACCCATGTCTAGAACCTGTCACCCAATACTGCTACCCAATGCTAGAACCTGTCACCCAATACTGCTACCCATGTCTAGAACCTGTCACCCAATACTGTTACCCATGTCTAGAACCTGTCACCCAATACTGTTACCCATGTCTAGAACCTGTCACCCAATACTGCTACCCATGTCTAGAACCTGTCACCCAATACTGCTACCCATGTCTAGAACCTGTCACCCAATACTGCTACCCATGTCTAGAACCTGTCACCCAATACTGTTACCCATGTCTAGAACCTGTCACCCAATACTGCTACCCATGTCTAGAACCTGTCACCCAATACTGCTACCCATGTCTAGAACCTGTCACCCAATACTGCTACCCATGTCTAGTTCCTGTCTCTGCAAACCACTGGGAAAGGATATAGATCAGTGCCTGGATTCCTATGGAACACTACAATACATCAGTGTTAACAAATTTGTCCCGCTGTCTGGGGATAAAGCCAATTTGGAACATCTCTTACAAATGGAAGAAAAATCCAGACAACAGTTTTGGGGTTATTGCCCCTCATCTGTGTAAAGCAAGGTGTGTTTTCACTGGGTTGTTCGCACCACCATCTTGGAGAACTAAGATCTTCTGTGGATGTAGGCTTGCTCCAATCCTTCTGTCTCTTCATGACATCCCAGACAGACTGGATGACGTTGATATCAGGGCTATATCTGTATCATCACTTCCAGGACTCTTCTAAAGGGTGGTCACACCCGATATGAAAGATATCTAGGTTTAATGGTTTATGCATACTATAGATACTGTATATACTTTATGTTGAGTAAGTAGTGGTAAGTGAGGATTTGGACTTCCTACGGTAAAATTGGGGACCACTATGTTATCTTTATTAACCTAGTTGATACTGTTGTCTTATCACTAATGGGACAAATAGTGATGAGACAACTAGGTGTACAGTACTGAATATACTACCAAACAAGTCATAGATGTTTGGTGCAGATTTATCAAATTAGTAAAATTAAACAATTGCATCTAATGCAAAAGTCACATTTCTAGGCGCAAACATCTAGATTTTAGATTTTAAGGACACGTTGATCCAGGGTTTCTATACTGATTGCCAGATTGGAGTCGGGAAGGAACTTTTTACCCTGAAATGGGGCAATTGGCATGAGCCTCATGGGTTTTTTTTGCCTTCCCCTGGATCAACACTGTAGGGGGATTGTAGGTTGGACTTGATGGACGAATGTCTTCATCCAACCTCATCTACTATGTTACTATGTAACTATGACTTTGACGTGAAACTCTAAAAACTTATGCATTATACACTCATTGTGCCTAAAAAATTCACAATACTACAGAACTTACACCAACCAATGGACGATGTTGATAAGTTGTTGGTTTTAATAAGACATCCATTTCCTAAATTGAGTCAAATTCATCAAGCATTTGTGACTATTGGATTGATTATTGGGCCAATCTCACAAGATTTGTTCCATGATTATTTGTGAGGTTCACCCCCAAATTTCCATTGGGTCCAAACTGGAGGTGCTATTAGTAGACTGCAGTCAGAAAGCAAATAAATTATGGGATACAGAGTATACACAGGTCTGTCCTTTTTATTTTTCAGGTATATATATATATATATATATATATATATATATATATATTTTTTTTTATTTTTCAGGTATATATATATATATATATATATATATATATATATATATATATATGTGCATAGAACAGTCAGATTAATGTGCAATACTAGACGGGATCCATTACTATTATATCCTTGTATTTAGCAGAATATCTCCAATATATCTGTATTAATTACACTGACTGATGAGACTGACGAACTCTCTTCATACATAATGGAAGTTTATACTCACTGTCTACATTCACCCACTATCTAATGCTTGTAACACTAAGTGAACATGATGCCTAATGCTACAGAACTAGAATACATCTATATTTCTCTTGACAGCTTGAAATGAGCTGCAAAGTCTCATATTTTGGTTAATAACTGAAGACACCCAGATAATACAATAGCACCAACTCTAAAATATTCCCCTGGTAAATTGTGTTCTTGTGTTCTGCTCTTCCGTGTCTATAATGAATTGCCTTTCACAGTGTTATAAGTAAAGGGGATTGCAGAAGAATTAGTTTATTCTGTATCCCGTCATCTGGAAAGTCTGATAATTCGACACATTTCCAGCACGGAATTGTAATATAATATGGAATTTACTACGGCAAGAAGCTGAAGAATTTTAGGAGATTCCTCGGTCTAAAGTAGCATTTGCGTCTGGGACATTTATGGCATATCCACAGGATATTCCCTGAGGTGGATTATAATATGGCCTTTTTGGGGGGCCACCAAGACCTGAGGCTCTCAGGGGTGCCATGGGTGCCCTAACGTCACATCAACTTTAGTAAGTGTATGCGAAATATGGTGTGAGGTGGTTGCAGAATTTGACATATACCTGTAAATACATGCACAGCTGCAGCTAGTCTTCATATAAGATAGGTGGAAACAGCATAGTGTTGGTGCAAAATCTGACATAAGACCAAGCAAACACCTGCGTCAGATAATGGAGTGCACAAAAATTGCTCTCTTTCCTGGACAACCCCTTTAAATTTTGTGCTTTGTGGTCTTCGTCGTGATAAAATCTCATTTCTTTTGAGGATCCACCCAAGGACAGAAATGAATTTGTGCGCTTGCAGTATAAGACTTCTGAGCATCCTTATTGTATGGTAGAGTCATTTCATAAATGTCATTTCCTCATTTTCCGTCTCCGTTTTCCACAATGTGTTACAATTGATATAATACCAGCTCCAGTGTGAAATCTGGGTCACAGATATATTTCATACACTGTTCCTTTACAAATAATTGCTGAGCCCCCTTGTCTGGTTCCTGCATTGTGTGCTTGTCTAAAAGGAATCATCAATTTATCAGTCATGAACCATACCTAGTAATGAACAGCCCAAGGAGGAGAGACAATGGACCCCACAAACACAATTACGTCTTTTCTTCTCCTATATATTAACAGGCCCTGTGCGGACTCTCAGAGACCTCACCGCTGATGGAAATGTCTCACATTGGTAAATACATTTCTTTACATCTCGCTGCTCTCTTCAGTTGGTCTGATTATTCATAAGTCAGTTGTAAGGGTTCAAAAGTATAAACATCATATTTTAAAGTAAAAAGTTACATAGTAGCAAAATGTAATACAAAACAGAGATTGTTATTGTCTAACTTTAAAAAGTTTGTTCCAAACCCGAAATGCTTTGGAATAGGTCATCCTTATCTGATCGGTGGGGGTTTGAGACCAAGACCCTGTACTGATTAGCTAATCTGACTGTCTCCGGGCACCAAAAGCTGTATATATAGTATAGTGAAACCTCTCCAAACTCTGAGAACACAGTACGTACTGTCTCTTTATCAATTCAGTGAAAGTCTTCTTCTTCTGTCCTAACACTACCCTAGTGTCAGGACTCTCTATCCGTCTGCACCTTTGCAGTTTCAGAGGCTTCCTGGCTTGGTCCAGTTCGCTGCAGAGGAGGCCTATATAAGACCCTGCCCTCCTGACACAAAAGCCGACTAATTATTTTTCTAGTCCTAGTTTGGCTCTCCATTTTGTGTGTGTGTACCTGCTTGCTGATTGAGCTTTGGCTTACTCCCTACTTGCCTCCTGATTCTGCTTTGATGTGCCAGGATTTGTGACCCTTGGCTTGCTTCCCGTATATTGCTTTCATCTCCTGATTCTGCCTATGACGTCCTCTCCTGGTTTTGATCCTGCTTGTACGACTTTTCTTGTCTTTATGTAAGTATTAGTGGTCTTTGCTTTGGTTTCTGCAGTAGTGCATTTATTAATGGTACATTATCTGTCCAACTTGCCTCACGGTGAGCACTGGTGAAGGCGTCTTGGCTTGCAGAAGTGTGATAGTTGTAAATAGTTGTCTCTACTGCTAGCAGTTATCAGGCAATCTCTTGCTATTGCCTTTATTGTGACCTTGCATCTGTCCTTTCCACCTAGAACCCCAATAATGTATTATCTATGTATTATTTCCGATCTTTCTTAATCTGATTGTCTGAAACGCTATCTCTCTAATCGCTCCCCACAAAATGGGCATTTTATATTGACACTTGTGACTCTTGATCTATTGTCCTTCATGGCTGTCCCTGTCCTAAGGGATGCCTGCAAGGCATTACATGGAAGCCTGCCAGATCCGTGAGGCCATGTGATTCTTTTTCTCCGCTTGTGCCATGCTTTCTCAGGTCAACCACCATTATAGCTAGTTCATGCAAAGTTCTGGCCAAACCCGATTTCTTCATCTCCACATATGACCTGTTCCACCTGTCCTACAGTGATCTCTATCTGTATTACTGAGTACCCTATATTTACTTTTTTGAAACGCCACCTGTTCTTCATATATTATACCGCCACTACAGATACCTGTACAATGTGGGAAGGCAACTATACCAAAAAATAATGAAGCTCCTTTACTCAACATATGACTTTTTCCATCTTCCAGTAAGTCTTCTTGTTACAATTTGTATCAATTATGTGTTTTTTGAATTTTTTTTTAAGATATTGTAATTACAATTATAACTTGCAAGAATGGTATATAGGGTAGCATAGAGTAGGGTATATTAGTACAGTATATTAGTATATGTTATTTACAGCACAACTAATCTGTGGTTAAAACCTCATTATTTCTCTAACCAGATCCAGATGCGGCTCACTTATAACATGCTTGGATGATCTCAAGCTGAGAAGCAATCATCTTCTCAAAAACATCCTTCAGGAACATCCAAACTTTAGTGCAGATTATCCTGCGCATAAACATATTCATCATCCCTCAGTGAAATACAATTTGTGCAATGTTTACCGTACTCTTTATGTTTTTTTTCTATTTTTCAGCTTCTTTGCTTCACATATTAAAGGATAAATTAAAGGATTCATTAAAAAAAATAGTGTCTCTATTAATTTTTGATATGCCTTAAATCTGAGCAGCTTCATCTATTTTGTCCTCATTTCTCAGCTGTTTATTATACAGTGTCGGGCGATAGTTTCTATAGATCACTTCAATGAGCAAAGAGATTTTATAGTTCATAATAAATGTGACCCGTATTTTCTTGTCCCGGTATCGTATATTCCATAAAGCGTAAATGCACAAGAATAAAAAAAAAAAATCCAGCAGATTGGTTAAGTTTAGAACATTTGCAAATGTGTGGTCAACACTGGGGGGTAGAGCACGTGGCAAGGGTATCAAAGGGGTGCGAACAAGCTATTCTACTTGGCTTAGATAAGCCAGGTTCACACAGGGTTTTTGGTTCAGGATTTTGACATGGAATCCGTATCAAAATCTGCCCATTGAGTTCAATGGGTTCCTTTTTCCGTGATCGGGAACAAACCAAAAAAAGAAGCGACATGCTCTTTCTTGAGACGGAATCTGCGGCTGAATCAGCCGTGGACGTCCGTGGTGCGACACTCCCTCCCGACTAGGCCCATTAATTTGGGACTAACCCAGAGCAGAATGCCACGACTGGATGCCGGTGCACTGTAGGCATTGCAATGGCATCCAGTCGTGGCTAGGAATTTTTTGGAACGGATTCTGAGGCGGCCTCCATGTCAAAATCTGGCCCTAAAGACCCCCATGTGAACCCAGCTTTATTAGGTCAGGGCTAGATGAGAAAATGGGTTTGTAATGATCCAGGTTTAGTACGAAATTTCCAAAATGATAGAATTCTAAATATTTTTTTTTAAACTTGTTTTATTGAAAAGGGCGTACCAGACATAATAATAAAGCAAAAACCAATAACATATCGTACAGGAAAAAAGGCAAACATGTACACAAACAAAAGCACACCCAAAGGAAAAATGCCACCCCACCATTCTCCCTAGTCCATATTGGGCTCACAATGTAGCCCTCGAGCCTCAAATTGGCCAAAAATTGGAGTTATACAAACAGAGGGGAAAATAAGCAATACAGCATATGGTGGGTATCAAGACACATGAACAGAGAAACAGGATAATGCATAGGAACACAATAAACCAAATGAGAGGAGTCATGGATACCAAGGCGACCCCTTACCCCTCCGGTAGAAATGAATGTAGAGCCGTACGCAGAGATGGGGAGGTATACTGAGTTACAGGAGAACTGCAACATGGCCCCCACACTTTATGAAACTTCTGAGGACATCCTTTTCCTTTGTAGAACTCAAAATTTTGAGGCTCTGACGTCTCTTCAAGCTCTAGAGTATAATCGAAGGTCCAGGGGAGGTGCGGAAAACAAGTCATATTAACAAGTCATTCTGCCTTGACTTGGGTATTTGAGACAGGCTGTATCAATTCCTCAAGAAAAGGAATCCTGAGAACCTAACTACAACTCTGGGTCAGACCCAACACCTTATAATATTGATTATACAGAGATGTCCACCTACCCATATCTTAAATTTGGTTAATAGGTAATTATTAGGGGGAAAAAATACCCAGGATCCGTGCTCCTCAAGACCAAACAACTGGAGTGCCAACAGATAAGAATATTTCAGACTTTATTGGATAACGTGTTTCGGGATTTACAGCATTCAGAAGAACGTAACCCTTCATTAGATATTGGGCAGACAGTGCTTCCTGTCTCTGTGCATGTCTTTCTCCATGTTCTCAGGAAAACTGGGGGTCAACTGTATTATATGAAGAATACGTGGTTCCAATAAGGAACGCATCCTTTCCATAATTTTTTCCTCTATATGTGTTAAATTTGGTTAAGAACTCCAATTTGTCATGAAACCAATTCAATACAATATCACAACATGGTAAGAAAGCTCTCGACAACATGAAAGGCAATTCTATAACCCTTGCCAGTATGAGCTCAACCCACTGGGGTGGATGTGGGAAAAGGGCATATGGTATGGAAACCAAAGGAGTGGTACCAAGCCGCTCTACCTTGGCAAGACTGGATTAGAATGTTTACCTGTATGAAGGAAACCCTAGCAAAGACTTTGGGTCAGCCTTCAAACCCACACATATTAAAGAGATATCATTAGGGTTGAGTGATCGGGATTGGAAAAGATCGGCGATCGAGTAAATTTCACGATTGCGATCAGAATTCCGATCCCGATCTTTTTCAGCGTGATCGAGGTCTCACGTTAGTTCCCACAATGCTTGGCTACTGGCCAATCATTGTGGGAAAAGTTAACATTAGGGTTGAGCGATCGGGATGGGGAAAGATCGGATGCCGATTATGCAAGTATTGGCACATTATGAATCACTTTCTACATTGGGAGCATGGAAGGTTTATGTAAATCCTGATCCTCATAGTACTCCTCATTTTCAGCAATTCATTGCATTTTTAAAGCAGAACAAGCCATAAATCTATTAATGAAGTTAGAATTAATTTGCAGCCGAATAAATAATTAGGCTAATAAAAGCATTACACAATGCTTGCACTGCGAGTGCCACAACGTTACTGGTAACTAAGGTGACATGTCATAAAGAGCCTAGTAACATAACACAAATAAAAGCAACATAAAGGGAAAATTAGCATAAAATGAGTTGGCGCTAGCTGACCCCTAACGCAATCTGTTCTGATCTGTTTGCCATGAATATCATGGTTAAGGAAGCAGGATAATGGGATGGGGATTGTGGTAATTGAAATAATAAATTGAAATGCTACAGTAGTAAACAATCGCATCGCCTTTGGTAACATTGGCCGGGTTTGTATTCTTGCGTATACAGTATAATAAAGCGAGACTGTCACCTTATGATTAGTGACCTAGTTATAACATTACTCAATGTCTTCTTCATGTGGAAAAGGACATAAGCCATGCTCTCATTATATGAATAGTAGCGATGAGTGAGAAGTACTCGATCGAGTAGGTATTTGATCGAATACTACGGTATTCGAAATACTCGTACTCGATCGAGTACCACTCGCTATTCGAATGTAAAAGTTCGATGCAGAATCAGCATTGATTGGCCGAATGCTATACAGTCGGCCAATCAACGCTGGTTCTTCTCCTACCTTTAGAAGTCTTCTCCGCGCAGCCTCCCCGCGGTGTCTTCCGGCTCTGAATTCACTCTGCCAGGCACCGGGCCTGGGCAGACCCGACTGCGCATGTCCGCTCGTAGTGCGGGCATGCGCAGTCGGCTCTGCCCAGGCCCGATGCCTGGCAGAGTGAATTCAGAGCTGGAAGATGCCGCAGGGACGCTGCACGGAGAAGACTGCTCGGAGGATCCAGTTCGACCCTCACTCGTGAACTTGGTAAGTATAATTTGATCGAACGTTGCCTACCCCTGAAACGAGCATTTTCCCCCCATAGAATATAATAGGGTTCGATATTCAATTCGAGTAGTCGAATATTGAGGGGCTACTCGAAACAAATATCGAACCTCGAACATTTTACTGTTCGCTCATCTCTAATGAATAGCCCTATGGAAACAAAGATTCACAGCTAGCATATCAGCTATGGTTAGGTGTAGCCACCTTTTAGGGATGAAATAAGTAACTATAGGACTTCCCCTTCATCATGGTCCCAAACAGCAGGTAAATTTGGAACATGAACGCATATATTAATTTGGTTTCTGCTTTCTCTGCTATGAACTCTTATTGAGTCCCATCCTGACCTTAGCCTGGTTCCTGAATATTGCATTTGTATTCTTGCGTATACAGTATAATAAAGCGAGACTGTCAATTTATTAGTGACCTAGTTATAACATTACTCAATGTCTTCTTCAGGTGGAAGATTCACCGCTAGCAAATCTTCAGCTGTAGCCACCTTTTAGGGGTGAAATGAGTAACTATGGGACTGCCCCTTCACTATAGTCACTAACAGCAGGTAAATTTGGAACATGAGTCTATATGTTAATTTAGTTTCTGCTTTGTCCACCATGAACTCTTATTGACTCTTATCCTGACCTCAGCCTGGTTCCTGAATATTGCATTTGTCTCATCCTTTAGATTGAAATGCTACAGTAGTAAACAATCACATCACCTTTGGTAACATTGGCCAGGTTTGTATTCTTGCGTATACAGTATAATGAGGACCCTTGGCTGACTACACTGAGTCTGTGCTGCCTCCATTGTGACTATTGTGGGACTTTGACCTAATAATATTCCTGCAGCAAAGACAATACCTATTTCCCAGGGTTAAAGAGAAATTACATGGACCTTTTAGAATTGACACCTCGTAATACCAGTGCCAAATGGATTATGCTTTAGAACATCCTCTTTTTCCAGTTCCAAACACTTTGCACTGTAACACTTATCTTTATTAAAGGGGCTTTCTGGGGCTTGTATATTGATAACTAATCTCTAATAGGTGATCACTGGGATTCTAACATCTGGGAAACCTGCCGAAGGGTAATATATCTGTTAAGAGAAAAAATGCTTCTCCTCTTCTCAGACTTCATTCCTGCTCTTCCTTGTGAAACCACTCAATGACTTCTCATACAAGTCTTCAGTGAGGACAGGATACAGGTATTGTAGGTCTAAGAAGTAGGGAGGGGGAGGAAAAAGATGGGGTTGAGTGAGTGAAAGCAGATAAACACTAGAGATGAGCGAGTAGGTATTCGATCGAGTACTACGGTATTCGAAATACTCGTACTCGATCGAATACCACTCGCTATTCGAATGGAAGGGTTCGATGCAGAACCAGCATTGATTGGCCGAATGCTATACAGTCGGCCAATCAACGCTGGTTCTTCTCCTACCTTTAGATGTCTTCTCCGTGCAGCTTCCCTGCGGCGTCTTCAGGCTCTGAATTCACTCTGCCAGGCATCGGGCCTGGTCAGAGCCAACTGCACATGTCCGCTTGTAGTGCGGACATGCGCAGTCAGCTCTGCCCAGGCCCGATGCCTGGCAGAGTGAATTCAGAGCCTGAAGATGCCGCGGAGACGCTGCACGGAGAAGACTTCTCGGAGGATCCAGCCCGACCCTCACTTGTGGACTTGGTAAGTGTAATTTGATCGAACGTTGCCTACCCCTGAAACGAGCATTTTCCCCCCATAGACTATAATAGGGTTCGATATTCGATTCGAGTAGTCGAATATTGAGGGGCTACTCGAAACGAATATCGAATCTCGAACATTTTACTGTTCGCTCATCTCTAATAAACACAGATACAAACTTTCTGCTGCAGAATCAGTAAGTTTTTCTATCACCAGAGTTTTATTAAAATCAATACAGTTCAGTAGTTCTAACAACTGCTGAAACTCTTCTGAAAAACTTCTAGAAATCTGCTAAAAACTTGAGATGTTCCTATAACTTTTTTTTCCACACTCGCCCCCCTCTCCCACTTCTCTCCTTTAAATTGATCTATTTGTGAGCTCTACCCTGATCTGGGAGTGAAGTGAGCAGTTTGAGGCACAGGGAATCAGACATAAGTGAAGAAAAATACATTTTTTTTTTCTGATAAATGACTTTAGGCTGAGGCCCCAAGTTGCGGAAATGCAGCTTTTTTGTTGCAGATTTTGTTGCAGTTTTTTGAACCAAAGCCAGTAGTGGATTGAGCAGAAGGGAGAATTATAAGAGCTTCCTATATGTTTCCCATAATTTTGTAGTCATTCTTGGCGTTGGCTTAAAAAAACGCAGCAAAATCTGCAACGTGGGGCCTCAGCTTAAAGTTTCTTGTATAACATTAAACAGTGGTTGTAAGTATGTGCATTCATTCCTATGGCCACCTTATAGCGTGATGTACAATGTATCTTATGCATAAATATTCCATATCTCTGTTTGTTACATCTCATTACCTCGGCTCGGAGTCTGTTCATGTGAAATCCTTTGACGGTTTAACTCTTTAATTCCCATTCATTATTTATAAATCCCTTTGCTCTATACCGACCTCATTTGCTATATGTTGAGCGGCCAGAGGCCAGTCGTGCTTTGTAGTTGCCACTGAGCTTAAATGAGACCTATAAGCGACAGAGCTGTGAAGGAAAACTGGAATTTTATGGCTTGTTTTTCTAATTGCACGTTACATATTGATTCTTCTCTATTTCTTTACTTAAAAATACAAATCATCAAGCAACAGGAATATGTGCCGCGTCTTCACATTTTAGGATGATTTATCGGGTAAATTACCAGTTCAGCGGCTTCTTACTTTCTCCATATTTCACAGACATTGAATTAGGAGGTATAGATGCATAGAAGGAGAAGATAAGCACAAAGCGGTTTTCTAGGGATTCATTACATACAAAATTGGGAGATGATTGAATGAGGGTCGTGTCTAGGACGGGAAATACTGTCTGTGCCCGACCGATCATCGGAACTGAACTCATAGCCATATAAATCATTATTATGATCAAGTTCAGTTCAATTCAGACAAGCCATGGTCAGGTCGGTAAATGTGGCTATCGCACCGTCATGCCAACTTGTGAAATGGTTTTTAGAGTTTTTATGTATGAGTACGTTTACTGGCAACCAGTTAAACTCTATCCTTGTCCCCACCAAGGATGAGGACAAATTCTATCCTACTGCTATAGGATCAGAATTGCTTTTGATCCTATAATAATAGCAGAAGTGTAATTTGATGTTGGACCCCAGTGCAGTATATGTTATAGGACCACTACTGTCTCATGATCTAACCTCCCTATCAGTAGGTCTGTGAAACCCACACAAGACAGAAAAAGAATACAAACGCCATGCAGATGCTGTCCAAGGCCAGGCTCGACTCCAGAGTTCCAGCTGTGCAAGGCAACAGTACTAACCTCTGAGCCACGTCCTGCCCGTAGTTATAGGATGTATGGGCACCCTCGGAAATTAGCGCCCAAGTAAGAGTCGTGTGTTGAAGTCTCTCTGACATGGTGGCTATAGATAGACTGCAGAACAACTCCATTCTCTTAAAGTGAGTTGAGACTGGTTGTTGGAGACTTGCTAAAGCAACATGATCAATACAATGTTAGCATAAGATGGGCAGGGGTCCTCACAGGACTAAAAATGGGTGAGCCTTATGAGGTTTGTTTTGGCTTCTTTTGTGCCAAACTTATTTGGCACAAACCATGAGTGCTATTATTTTACTCCGGGGCTGGTCACCTGGATGTGCTGCATTAGAAAGGGCCACAGCAGGCTCTAACTGCTCAGGAGGCTGAGGGCCTTTGGAGCCAGGGGTAATTTCTTAGGGCATTTTTCAGCTGTGTAGTGGCATCAGCCATATTCTTCAGAGTGGCCTGCTGGGGGAGTAGCGGATCAAGCAGGAACAGAAATAGACTTGACAGGCGGATTAGAAGGCTCAGCCCTGTCCTGGGGAGCCCCCTGGACCCAGTACAAGTGGTGGGTGACAGAAGGATTCTGTCCATGGTGAGCTCCATGCTGAAGAACAACTCCCATCCCATGCATAAGAGGAGATCATTCCATAGAGAGAACTGAAAGATCCTTAACTTGGGGGTCACTGGTGGACACTTTGATCCAGTGTCATGATGTCGGTGCACCCCACATGAACTACTGTAGCAGTAAAATTTAGGCTAGGGTCACTCAAACACTGTAGAACCATTCAGGGATTATGTGTAGAGATGAGCGAGTACTGTTCGGATCAGCCGATTCGAACAGCACGCTCCATAGAAATGAATGGATGCACCTGGTACTTCCGCTTTGACGTCGGCCGGCCGATTAAGCCCCCGCGTGCCGGCTACGTTCATTCATTTCTATGCGAGCGTGCTGTTCGGATCGGCTGATCCCAACAGTACTCGCTCATCTCTAATTATGTGCCCCATTCTGAAAAATTTCTCATTTTTGGGGGGAAACCGGGTGGACCCATTTAGAATGTATGGGGTCCGGGGGTAGCCACTTTTGAAGTGGATTGATTTTCTGGTTTTTGGGTCCCTAAGTGGACCCGAAGAATGGAAACTCCAACGCAAGTGTAAACCTCTCTTCAAACAAATCCCATTCCCACATTGCATGAAAAAAAGCAGTGCAAAGTATTTTGTGCGTCAGGTTTGGACGCCATAGCATGTCAATTATTGCTGCAGAGTCCGTAGTCCGTATTGCTGCAATGCAAAATCCATTCGAAACCCCAGGGGTTAAGCCTGTGGCCAAACCTAGACGGTTGTTGTAGCTGTAGGGACATCCCACGACAGACCTCTGTACTTCTAATACGTAGTGTTTACATTTCTACAGTACCTTGAGATGCATTTTGTGTATGTGAAGTGTATACAGTGTCTTATAATCAAGCTTTTTCAATGACCATGTTCTTAAATGCAATAAACTAAAACCATATAATACAATATTTTTCTCATTAAAATTAATGTTCATTGTGAACGCATCCAGAGCTTGCATATGTTTAGCATTATCCAGGACTAGTAATTATTTTAGCCGGAGTATTGTAAGTCCTTAATTAACCCAAAGGAGCTTCACGTCTGCCAGGAACATTGTCACTAAATGTAGTATAATGATAAGTGACAGTAGATTTTACTTTTACCATGAGGATTATAAAATATGAACAGTGTGCCCAGAGTAATATTAATAAATGTTTTACACCAAGCTTTGCCTTAAATTACACGGATATTCACTGTCTTTCTTGAACAAGGTTCAGTGTCAAGCTCATCTGAATAAGAGGTCTCCAGATTTTTTGCTGTCAATTTTTTATCTTTGCTGGTTAAACTAGATAAGAACTCTGGGGTTCTTTGCCTCAGTACAATTCCTAAGATCTAAGCTTGGGTGAATTTTTTTATTTTCTCTGGAAATATCCATGATATGATACGATATGATCAATACGATACAATATGATCAATACATGAAGATTGTGTCGGAAATAAACAACATGCTAAATTCTGTGGATATCTTTGTCTACGCAACAGAAAAAGTCCAGTTGCGGAAAAGCCATTCGCATATATGGGATGAGGATTCTTGTTGAATTTGACAAGTATTTTTGGCATGGAATCCATACAGAAGTCTGTATTAAATCTACCACGTTTTTCATTGATGTCTACATCTGCTCATTTATATGGACAGGTTTTTAATGGACTTGTCTACAGTATATAGACAGATGGGATAGAAAACTACCATAGCATGCGCTGCCACAATAGACCTTTATCATGGGTCTCCTGGCTACCCAACCTATCCCGAGAGTCCAAGATTTAAACAACGGTCCTTGGATTACTAACAAAATACATTCTTGCCCAGTCTATATTATTGTGACGATACTGGTGATATACAGGTGGAATTCAGTAGCCTGAAAGGATGGCAGATGCTGTAGAGTAGAAGACTTGGTCGGTGGATAGCCAGGGGTTGCTACATAAGCGGGTAGTCAGACGGAGCCAAGGTCGGTACACAAGCGGGTAAGCAGATGGAGCTAAGGTCAGTACACAAGCGGGTAAGCAGATGGAGCCAAGGTCGGTATACAAGCGAGTAAGCAGACATAGCCAAGGAAATCTAAGCAAGATATACCTCAGAGCTAGAGACTGGGAATAAACACAATACACAGCTGGAATCTGGTAGCCAGGAAAGGCAGCAGATTCCGCGGAGTAGACGCCTTGGTCGGTGGATAGCCAGGGGTCGGTACTCAAGCGGGTAGTCAGACAGAGCCAAGGTCAGTACACAAGCGGGTAAGCAGATGGAGCCAAGGTCGGTATACAAGCAGGTAGTCAGACGGAGCCAAGGATGGTATACAAGCGGGTAGTCAGAAGGAACCAAGGTCGGTATACAAGCGGGTAGTCAGATGGAGCCAAAGTCGGTACACAAGCGGGTAAGCAGACGGAGCCAAGGTTGGTGCATAAGTGGGTAAGCAGATGGAGCCAAAGAAATCTGAGCAAGATATACCTCAGAGCTAGAGACTGGGAATAAACACAATACTCAAGCGTGGGTCTGAATGTGCTCTGGATTTATATAGGCCTAGAACAGGAAGCAAAATGGCCATGGTTGATCTTGATTGTGGGCAAGAGCCAAGGAACAGTGGCCTCTAGTGGTGGGAGTAAAAAACACTTGAGAACAGCGGCCACTAGTGGAGATTCTTGAAACAGCATCTCCATATGATGATTAAATAGGGCTTCTAACAATGACATAATGATGATCAAAATCAATGGGTTGTCCTCGTAATTCACAAACACATGTCCTGCAAAAACAATAAATGTGAGGACCCAACTGGGGCAGGTCCTGATAGCATATATGAAACGTCATTTTTGTAATGAGATAATATTTCATTAGGGGTTTAGTGACTCGGGATTAGGTACGACTGTAGCCCCATCAGGTACTTTGGGTTTCACCCCATGTCTAGTCAAGGAATTCTGACTTCAAAGTTCTTGACAATGGTGATGAGCCTTAAACTTACTAAATTGATTCACGTAGGTAATAAGCATATAGGTTACGTTTATGTGTCGATGTACGTACAGTATGTTACTTACACAAAATATATAACTATAGAAGCCTAAATACTCTTACCAACATGTAACAACCGGGCCATAACCTTTACAATACAATATTCAGCAAATAATATGTTAACATTTTCCCCTTCTCTGCTCGACCATAGAGATTGAGAAGATATTGAAAATTCTAATTAATGAAACCATTTGCTCTTTACTAACACGAGCTGCTGTTTACAATATTGAAGGTCAACCTGTTATTAGAGTAATTCCTAATGCTAATTTTTGTAATAAAACATGACAACCTCAATTTTCACACAGATGGAAGTTCCTAATAAATATAGGTCAAAACTGTATCTGAATTGTTATCAGCATAATCAAAGTAAATAACCATGGCAGAGGAGGTAATCCACGGCTTCCAGGGTGTCAGGGGACGGGCGGATTCAATGGAGGGAACACCAGCAGTGCTAGGACTTCACAACAAAGATAGAGCAATGTCATAGGAGGCTTCAGGTTCTGGTATTGATAATGTAATTCACAATTCAGTACATGGTACCAAGACCCAACACTGCTTCTTATGCAGGGTTTAGAGTGAAGAGGAGTTAGACTTTACCAGGATCTTTGGTCCAGTCAGTGGTTTATTTGAGATTTCAGTCAAGGAAGGTGCAAGTAACTCTAGGTTTACATCTGTGCTTGGGTTTCCATTCTTCGTGTTAACTTGGGGACCTGAAAGGAAACCCAACCCACTTAAAAAATAGTTAGCCGCGGAAACCCATGGACCCACCAAGTTTCCAACTTTTCTCTTCACATTTTTCAAGCGGATATGGGGACAGAATCCCTGAATGTAAACCAAGCGCTGGTGCGAACCTAACCTAAGCAGGCAGATGAACTGAACGGATGGCAAGCACAATAGGTCACTGTAAGCTTTCAACAGTTCAGAACCTTTTCTAGTTTGATGGCATGTCATGACTATGGTGTACATCATAAATGTCCAGGACTATTACGTATCAGGAGAATAGGCTTCTGCTTCTCTGTTGGGTATTACAAGGAAGATAAACTGGCCATACATGCACATGACTATCTTTTATAGTTTATTGATATTACATAAACAGCTATACATTTCACTAATTCCATAAACTGGTTTGTAGAGTCACTTCTTCACCTCGACTCTGTATCTCTGGAGTACTGAGACTATTAGTCTTTTATGGTATATTTCTTGGAAAGTCCATTAACATCTGAGATGGAAATATTATTGTACACGGTGATGAATGACACAGATTTAGGAAGTACCAAACAGGGAATACCAGCATAATAGAAGATTTGCCTAAATTGCTCCTTCAACCCCTTGCTGACATATGCCATATATCTGACAATCCATTGCATATATAGGACTCAGTGATTGTGCAGGCTAAAGTGATAAGGCAGTGGTAGCCGCTATCAGTTATGTTACAGCTAAGGCTAGGTTCACATCTGTATTGCAGCTCAGGCTTGGCTCACATATGTATTACAGCTAACACTAGGCTCATAGCTAAGGCTTGGCTCACATCTGTATTACAGCTAAGGCTAAGCTCATGGCTAAAGCTAGGTTCAAATCTCTGTTACAGCTAAGGCTAGGTTCACATTTTTTTTTTTTAATGTACATTGTGAGCCCCATATAGGGATTAGGCACATTTTTTCTTTTTTCCTATCAGAATGTCTTTATAGAATGGGAGAAAATCCACGCAAACACGGGGAAAACATACAAACTCCTTGCAGATGTTGTTCCTGGCAAGATTCAAACCCAGGACTCCAGAGCTGCAAGGCTGCAGTGCTAACCACTGAGCCACCATGTTCTCCCCATGACGAGGTTCACATCTATGTTACAGCTAAGGCTAGGTTCACATCCGTTTGGAAACTCCATCACAGTGTCTGTCTGAAATCGCTGGACAAAAAATCCTGCAAGCCCAATCTTTTGCTTGTCAATTTAAGGTAAGAAGTAGGGACCTGATGGACCTGTATTCTGGAAGAACGGATACCCAATGGTAGTGTGAGCCTAGCATAAAACTTACATGAGTCAAAGGAAACCATAACTGTTTAAACAAAAGGGCGAGTCTCCCTATCGGTCCCTCAATTATGGCGTGCTTGTACCAAAATTGTAAATCAATAAAAAAAAGATTCCTTCTATGCCATTGTTCTGCCCCGTAATGTGCCATAACTGCCCCCTAGGATTCCATCCCTCTGACCCTTATAATCTATAACTCTACACCCTAATATGCTATCACTGTGCCCCATCATGGGTTTTTTTGCCTTCCCCTGGATCAACACTGTAGGGATTGTAGGGTTATAGGCTGGACTTGATGGACTGATGTCTTTACCCAACCTCATCTACTATGTAACTATGTCACTATTAGGGTTGAGCCGATCCTGACTTTTCAGGATCGATTTTAAAATCCGATTTCTGATCATTTTTAGAGATGAGCGAACAGTGTTCTATCGAACTCATGTTCGATCGGATATTAGGCTGTTCGGCATGTTCGAATCGAATCGAACACCGCGTGGTAAAGTGCGCCATTACTCGATTCCCCTCCCACCTTCCCTGGCACCTTTTTTGCTCCAATAACAGCGCAGGGTAGGTGGGACAGGAACTACGACACCGGTGACGTTGAAAAAAGTAGGCAAAACCCATTGGCTGCCGAAAACATGTGACCTCTAATTTAAAAGAACAGCGACGCCCAGCTTCGCGTCATTCTGAGCTTGCAATTCACCGAGGACGGAGGTTTCCGTCCAGCTAGCTAGGGCTTAGATTCTGGGTAGGCAGGGACAGGCTAGGATAGGAAGGAGAAGACAACCAACAGCTCTTATAAGAGCTAAATTCCAGGGAGAAGCTTGTCAGTGTAACGTGGCACTGACGGGCTCAATCGCCGCAACCCAGCTTTCCCAGGATCCTGAATGGAATACACTGTCAGTGTATTCCCGTATACCCGATATATACCCCGATACCCGTTCCAACGGTGTGCCCCCCCACCTTCACCCCAGAAATACCCTGCAAGTCCCCTAGCAATAGAATTGGGGCTATATACACCCACAATTTTTACTACTGGTATACAGTGCCATTGTCTGACTGGGAATTCAAAGAATATATTGGGAATACAAATACCCTCATTTCTTGCTACTGCCATATAGTGCCAGTGTCTGACTGGGAATTCAAAGAATATATTGGGGTTACGTGCACCCACAATTTTTACTACTGGTATACAGTGCCATTGTCTGACTGGGAATTCAAAGAATATATTGGGAATACAAATACCCTCATTTCTTGCTACTGCCATATAGTGCCAGTGTCTGACTGGGAATTCAAAGAATATATTGGGGTTACGTGCACCCACAATTTTTACTACTGGTATACAGTGCCATTGTCTGACTGGGAATTCAAAGAATATATTGGGGTTACGTGCACCCACAATTTTTACTACTGGTATACAGTGCCATTGTCTGACTGGGAATTCAAAGAATATATTGGGGTTACGTGCACCCACAATTTTTACTACTGGTATACAGTGCCATTGTCTGACTGGGAATTCAAAGAGTATATTGGGAATACAAATACCCTCATTTCTTGCTACTGCCATATAGTGCCAGTTTCTGACTGGTAATTCAAAGAATATATTGGGGTTACGTGCACCCACAATTTTTACTACTGGTATACAGTGCCATTGTCTGACTGGGAATTCAAAGAATATATTGGGGTTATAAATACCCTCATTTCTTGCTACTGCCATATAGTGCCAGTTTCTGACTGGTAATTCAAAGAATATATTGGGGTTACGTGCACCCACAATTTTTACTACTGGTATACAGTGCCATTGTCTGACTGGGAATTCAAAGAGTATATTGGGAATACAAATACCCTCATTTCTTGCTACTGCCATATAGTGCCAGTTTCTGACTGGGAATTCAAAGAATATATTGGGGTTACGTGCACCCACAATTTTTACTACTGGTATACAGTGCCATTGTCTGACTGGGAATTCAAAGAATATATTGGGGTTACGTGCACCCACAATTTTTACTACTGGTATACAGTGCCATTGTCTGACTGGGAATTCAAAGAGTATATTGGGAATACAAATACCCTCATTTCTTGCTACTGCCATATAGTGCCAGTGTCTGACTGGTAATTCAAAGAATATATTGGGGTTACGTGCACCCACAATTTTTACTACTGGTATACAGTGCCATTGTCTGACTGGGAATTCAAAGAGTATATTGGGAATACAAATACCCTCATTTCTTGCTACTGCCATATAGTGCCAGTTTCTGACTGGTAATTCAAAGAATATATTGGGGTTACGTGCACCCACAATTTTTACTACTGGTATACAGTGCCATTGTCTGACTGGGAATTCAAAGAGTATATTGGGAATACAAATACCCTCATTTCTTGCTACTGCCATATAGTGCCAGTGTCTGACTGGTAATTCAAAGAATATATTGGGGTTACGTGCACCCACAATTTTTACTACTGGTATACAGTGCCATTGTCTGACTGGGAATTCAAAGAGTATATTGGGAATACAAATACCCTCATTTCTTGCTACTGCCATATAGTGCCAGTTTCTGACTGGTAATTCAAAGAATATATTGGGGTTACGTGCACCCACAATTTTTACTACTGGTATACAGTGCCATTGTCTGACTGGGAATTCAAAGAGTATATTGGGAATACAAATACCCTCATTTCTTGCTACTGCCATATAGTGCCAGTTTCTGACTGGTAATTCAAAGAATATATTGGGGTTACGTGCACCCACAATTTTTACTACTGGTATACAGTGCCATTGTCTGACTGGGAATTCAAAGAATATATTGGGGTTATAAATACCCTCATTTCTTGCTACTGCCATATAGTGCCAGTTTCTGACTGGTAATTCAAAGAATATATTGGGGTTACATGCACCCACAATTTTTACTACTGGTATACAGTGCCATTGTCTGACTGGGAATTCAAAGAATATATTGGGGTTACGTGCACCCACAATTTTTACTACTGGTATACAGTGCCATTGTCTGACTGGGAATTCAAAGAGTATATTGGGAATACAAATACCCTCATTTCTTGCTACTGCCATATAGTGCCAGTGTCTGACTGGGAATTCAAAGAATATATTGGGGTTACGTGCACCCACAATTTTTACTACTGGTATACAGTGCCAATTTCTAACTAGGAATTCAAAATGCGCAAGGCTCCCGGAAAGGGACGTGGACGAGGCCGTGGGCGAGGTCGGGGGAATGGTTCTGGGGAGCAAGGTAGCAGTGAAGCCACAGGGCGTCCCGTGCCTACTCCTGTGGGGCAGCAAGCATTGCGCCACTCCACAGTGCCAGGGTTGCTTGCCACATTAACTAAACTGCAGGGTACAAACCTTAGTAGGCCCGAGAACCAGGAACAGGTCTTGCAATGGCTGTCAGAGAACGCTTACAGCACATTGTCCAGCAGCCAGTCAGACTCTGCCTCCTCTCCTCCTATTACCCAACAGTCTTGTCTTCCTTCCTCCCAAAATTCCGAAGCTTTACAGAACAATAACCCAAACTGTCCCTGCTCCCCAGAGCTGTTCTCCGCTCCTTTCATTGTCCCTCAACCTGCCTCTCCACGTCACGATTCCACGAACCTAACAGAGGAGCATCTGTGTCCAGATGCTCAAACACTAGAGTCTCCTCCATCTCCGTTCGATTTGGTGGTGGATGACCAGCAACCCACCCTCATCGACGATGATGTGACGCAGTTGCCGTCAGGGCATCCAGTTGACCGGCGCATTGTGCGGGAGGAGGAGATGAGACAGGAGTTGGAAGAGGAAGTGGTGGATGATGAGGACACTGACCCGACCTGGACAGGGGGGATGTCAAGCGGGGAAAGTAGTGTGGATGTTGAGGCAGGTGCAGCACCAAAAAGGGTAGCTAGAGGCAGAGGCAGAGGTCAGCAGCTTAGGCGAAGCCAGGCCACACCCGGAATCTCCCAAGATGTTCCAGTTCGTACCCAGCCCCGAAAAACTCCCACCTCGAGGGCACGTTTCTCGAAGGTGTGGAGTTTTTTCAAGGAATGCGCCGAGGACAGATATAGTGTTGTCTGCACAATTTGCCTCTCGAAATTGATTAGGGGCTCTGAGAAGAGCAACCTGTCCACCACTTCAATGCGCCGTCATTTGGAATCCAAGCACTGGAATCAGTGGCAGGCAGCAACGGCAGGACAAAGGCCGCCTGCCGTTCACGCCACTGCCACTGCCTCTGCCACTGCCTCTGCCACTGCCACTGCTGACTGTGCTGGCGATGCACTCCAGAGGACGAGCCAGGACACCACTTCATCTGCCTCCGCCACTTTGTTGACTTCTACCTCATCCTCCCCTGGTCCTGTCTTATCTCCTTCTCCTGCACCATCAAAGGCACCATCAGGCGTTTCTTTACAACAACCCACCATCTCTCAGACATTGGAGCGGCGGCAGAAATACACTGCTAACCACCCACACGCGCAAGCCTTGAACGCCAACATCGCTAAACTGCTGGCCCAGGAGATGTTGGCGTTCCGGCTTGTTGAAACTCCCGCCTTCCTGGACCTGATGGCAACTGCGGCACCTCGCTATGCCGTCCCTAGCCGTCACTACTTCTCCCGGTGTGCCGTCCCCGCCTTGCACCAGCACGTGTCACTCAACATCAGGCGGGCGCTTAGTTCCGCGCTTTGCACAAAGGTCCACTTGACCACCGACGCGTGGACAAGTGCATGCGGACAGGGACGCTACATTTCACTGACGGCACACTGGGTGAATGTAGTTGAGGCTGGGACTGCTTCCCAAACTGGCCCGGTGTACCTCGTCTCCCCGCCTAACATTCCTGGCAGGGACACGAGAAGAACACCCCCCTCCTCCTCCTCCTCTACCGCCTCCTCCTCCGCCACCGCCTCCTCCTCCGCTGTTAGATTGACCCCAGCTACGAGTTGGAAACGTTGCAGCACTGGCGTTGGTAGACGTCAGCAGGCTGTGCTGAAGCTGATCAGCTTGGGGGACAGACAGCACACTGCCTCCGAGGTGAGGGATGCCCTCCTCGATGAGACGGCAATATGGTTTGAGCCGCTGCACCTGGGCCCAGGCATGGTCGTTTGTGATAACGGCCGGAACCTGGTAGCAGCTCTGGAGCTTGCCGGACTCCAACATGTTCCATGCCTGGCCCACGTCTTCAACCTAGTGGTGCAACGTTTCCTAAAGAGCTACCCCAATGTTCCAGAGCTACTGGTGAAAGTGCGGCGCATGTGCGCCCACTTTCGCAAGTCGACAGTAGCCGCTGCTAGCTTAAAATCTCTCCAGCAACGCCTGCATGTGCCACAACACCGGCTTTTGTGCGACGTCCCCACACGCTGGAACTCAACGTTTCAGATGTTGAATAGAGTGGTTGAGCAGCAGAGACCTTTGATGGAATACCAGCTACAAAACCCTAGGGTGCCACAAAGTCAGCTGCCTCAGTTTCACATCCATGAGTGGCCATGGA